>NC_084794.1:131517357-132117357 GCF_963169125.1 Humulus lupulus
CTTTAGTGAATGATCAGTTTGAGTATGCCAAGTGGTTAAGAATAAATCATATGGCTAGGTATTATTTGCTCCAATCAATAAATATAGAGACCAAAAATACTCTACAAAGACTTAAATTTTCATATGATATATGGGAGGCCATCCATGTTACGTATGGATACATATATGATAAGTGGTTTTATGATAATGAAATCCTATCGGCCAAGCGTGAAATAATCATTGGATTTATGAAGAATAAGAAAGGTAAATATGATTTATTAGTTCTTATAACTAAGTGGAAAGAGATTTGTCATTCTGAGTTTATAACTCAGGGTCCACTAACGATGTTTATTCTTCTGTGTAGATGGATGAATCTAATGGTTCAAGGAAGGTTGCTGATGAAGATCATGAAGTGAAAGAGAGGAAAAGCATCTAGTTCAAGAAAGCGTTGAAGAAAGTCCATTTATTTTTAAAATTCTTTAGTTTTATTAAAAGAAAATTTTATTGTTGTTTGAACAATGTTTAGTTTATTTTTCCTTTTAGTTAATTTGAATTTTATTGCATGTAATGACTTTAGAATATTTTTATTTATATTTTGATTATTCTTTATTTTTCTTTAGACATGCAATTGAATATTTTGGACTTTAACATTTTCATTGAAATGTATGAACGCTTAATAATTCAGAATTATTTAAAGTAGCAAAACTGCAAGGTAACAAACGACAAAAAGTTTCAAACGAGGATGACACATATCTTTGGCATCTTAGACTTTGTCATATAGGTCTAGATAGGATAAACCGGTTAACAAAAGATGGACCTTTGAGAGGACTAAGAGTTGGAACTCTTTCGGTTTGTGAATCTTGTCTAGAAGGGAAAATGACCAAATGTCATTTCTCAGCGAAAGGCAATAGAGCCAAAGAACCTTTGGAGCTTGTACACAGTGATGTCGGTGGTCCAATCAATGTACAAGCAAGAGGTGGGTATGAGTACTTCGTCACTTTTATTGACGATTACTCAAGATATGGTCATACTTACTTAATTCTTAGGAAATTTGAAACCTTTGGTAAGTTTCAAAAATTAAAAGCTGAGGCTGAGAAGCAGTTTGGTAAGACTCTTAAGACACTTCGATCTGATCGAGGTGGAGAATATTTGGATTTAGAATTCAAAGATTTCTTGGTGGAGCATGCTATTTTATCCTAACTCACAGCACCAGGAACACCACAAAAAAATGGTATTTCTGAAAGAAGAAACATGACCTTGTTGGACATGGTCAGGTCTATGTTAAGCTACTCTTCACTTCTTCTCTCATTCTGGGGATATGCACTACAAACGGTGACTTACATTTTGAATGTAGTCTCATCTAAGACCATAAGCAAAATGCCATTGGAACTGTGGAATGGAAACAAACCTAGTTTGCACCATTTTCGCATTTGGGGTTGTCCTGCTCATGTTCTTAGACCTAAATCAGGGAAACTTGATTCAAAGTCTAAAGTGTGCATTTTTGTTGGCTACACTCCAGAAACAAGAGGTGGTTACTTCTATAGTCCCAAGGATAAAAAGGTATTTATCTCCACAAATTCGACCTTCCTTGAACATGACTATATGAATAACTATAAACCTTAGAGTACGATAGTATTGGAGGAGCTCACAGCTGATAAGATCCCATCACAATCATCTTCATCATTAAATGATAAATGACAAACCGAGGAAACCACGATTCTTGAAAAGGAAAACCCGGTGCAACGTCGTAGTGGGAGGATTGTGAGACAACTTGTTCGCTATGAACATGAGGCACATGTCCTTGTTTCTGATATAGACAAGGACGATCCATTAACCTTTAAAGAAGCAATGGATGATCCTAAAAAGGAGAAATGGCAAGAAGCCATCAACCAAGAAATTGAATCAATGTATTACAATTCTGTCTAGGAACTTGTGAATCCACCTGAAGATGTCAGGCCCATAGGGTGTAAGTGGATATACAAGAAGAAAAAAGATATAGATGGGAAAGTAGAAACTTTCAAAGCGAGGCTAGCAGCCAAAGGTTACACTCAAAGAGAAGGTGTTGATTATGAAGAAACATTTTCTCCTGTGCCCATGCTCAAATCCATTCGCATCCTCTTATCCATAGCGGCTGCCAATGATTATGAGATATGGCAAATGGACGTCATGACATCATTTCTGAATGGAAAGTATCCCTATGCTTCAACAGTTGGGAGTCTGATGTATGCTATGTTGTGTACTAGGCCCGACATATGTTATGCAGTTGGGATTGTAAGTCGTTGTCAATCAAATCCTAGTTTGGAACACTGGATTGTAGTAAAGCACATTCTCAAGTATCTTAGGAGAACGGGAGATTATATGCTTGTATATTTGGGGGGTGAGCTGAACCCCACTGGATACACTGATTCTGATTTCCAATCAGACAAAGACAGTCAAAAGTCGACATCTGGGTCAGTGTTCACTCTTGGTGGAGGAGTTGTTGTCTGGAGAAGCATTAAATAATCCAGCATAATTGATTCAACCATGGAAGCCGAATACATAGCGGCTTGTGAAGAAGCTAAGGAGGTAGTTTGGTTAAGGAAGTTCTACACTGATCTGGAAGTAGTTCCAGATATGGATAAGCCACTAATCTTGTACTGTGACAACAGTGGAGCAGTAGTTAATTCCAAAGAACCGAGAAGCCATAAGAGAGGAAAGCATATAGAAAGGAAATACCATCTGGTAACAAAGATTGTACACTGAGGTGATTTGACTGTTATGAAGATAGCATCGAAACAGAACCTGGCTGCCCCATTTACCAAGACACGTCTTGCAAAGTCGTTCATAGGTTACGTGCGCAATATGGGATTAAGAGAGATGCCTCACTTTCTTTGAGGGCAAGTGGGAGATTATTAGGATTAATGCTCTAAAAGCATGTAAAGACATTTTATTGGTTTTAAATAAAAGTACAATTTTATTATATTTGAATGTTATAATTATTGTTTGAATTAATTATATAATAATATCAAGAAAATTCTCTATTTATTCATGAGAATATGATCTTGAATTAGTACGAGAGAATTAATATCATATATAATGAATAAAATAGTTAGTAACATATTAAAGTATGTAATCTTTAATGAATGATTACGAGTACAGTTTGCTAAGCATACAAGATGCAAGTAATCTAGATTACTGATGTGGATAGACATCTTAGTAATTGTGTTGTATGTAATAGAAATTATATATGACAGAACTGATGATAATTAATTATCTTTATAAACTTGTCGTTTGACAGAAAGATTTAATTCTTATCATAATAGATGATCATTTGTAGATCAGTCTAAATCTTGAGTATTCATGAACTCCTATTTGTGTTTATTTGATATTTTGATTCACTCGTTAAGGTCTCTTAGAATAATGAGGCTAATGACTTTTGTTTTGGAGATTCATTATCATGGATGGCTGAGAACATGAATTACAATATTGGAATCCGTGCTTTCTTAACTAATCAAATATTGGTTCTCTTAAGGGTTAATTCTGGAACTGAATAGTTATTGAGCTCAAGTCTATAATTAGATTATAGATTAATTATTTGCTAGTGAATTAATGGTACTTAAGGATCAAGAGGTAATTAGAAGGGTAAAACGATAATTTTGACCAACTCTAAGTAACAAATCAATAATGGAGGACAGAACTACATAAATTGATTATACCAACGGACTACAAGAGAAAACTCTGTAAATATAATTCTATAAATACTTAGAGGGTAATTCTATATTTATAGTGGAGTAATCATAGAATTAATAAATAAGATTATTAGATTAAAGAGTTTGATTAATAATTTGGTTTATTGGAGCTTTGTATTATAGGTCCATAGTCCCTAGATCACACCTGTCCTACACTGTCAAGGGTAAAAATGTCAAAAGAAAGATTTGTAGAGAGAATGACTATATTGCAAAGGAATTAATTTTCCAGAGCAAGGAAATAATTATGTGATAATTATGGGTAATTAATTAATTGTGAATTAATTAATTATTTAACTATATAGTTTTTATTTTGAAAAACTATAGATTAAAATTAATATTAACCTTGTTTGGATTAATATAAAGAGAGAATAATAAATATCTTATTTAGAATATGATATTTATTTATTTAATTTAAAATTGATATTTTAAGATAAATTTAATTTTGAATTAACTAATATTTATGTTAGGATAAATATATTGTCTTAAAAGTTGAGAAACCCTAATAGGGTGGGTGACACACATTGTACAACACAGTGTGTGGCGCCTAACTCAAGGATTTTTATCACTTGGAATTGAATTTTGAATTTCAAATAAATTAGTTTAATAAGTTATTTACTTATTCATTTTAAATAAGATTTAAATAAATAATTAAATATAAATATCATATCGGTTTTAATTTGAATTTTATTTTTAATAAAATAAAGATTAATTAATTAGATTAAATATTTTTATATAAGTCTGATAATGCGTAACTTTCAAAAAGAAATTTTCATTATATGAAATTAAAAATATAGACTCTCTCTCAAAAGTGATAGCTTTCTGTAAACCTGAAAACTATTCTAAACATCTTCTCTCAATCAAACATCTCTATATCTCATGTGTTAACTACATCTAGAGAGTCACATAAATCAACTTTTTGAATCCTACGTATCCACACACATCTTTGTGTGTTTGAGGATTGGTCTGAAAGATCATGGTGTGAGCTTTCAGATTACTGGATAGGAAAATCGTTGATTTTATACAAAAAGATTCAATGACTCTTGATAGGCTAAAAGAAGTAATTCTTGATCTATTTTGTATGTGATTTAATGTTTATATATGTATATGATCGTAACTGATATTAATATTTATTAAAATGGGTCCATATATTTTGCTGCGCACCTTTGATTTGATCATTTAATACTAACACTCACCACACTATTATGTAAAATAATGTATTATAAAATTGAACCGCCATGATTACCCATGAGTGTCTTGATACACCTACCTTTACATTTACTCATACCATGCGTGTTCTCTTCTTTCTTTCTAGCCATGACCTCTTGTGATGTGTCAAGAATGTCACATTGATCATCCTCCAATGGGAACTTTGATTGTATTACAATCAAAATAAATTTAACATTAATTAATGATATTACATAAGTAAAGAAAAAAGTTGAGAAGAGATTACATAATTTATGTAAATCAAAATAAAAATAAGAGGTAGAAGATGAAGATCTCAAGGCTCAAACAATATTCAAAACTTTTGTCCTAAAAGTTATTTCATCCCTCATAAGAACACTTTGGAAATACTCTCTAGAAATGCATTTAAGAATTTATCAAACCTTCTCTCATACTCATCATAGTGTTCTAAAGATGAGCATATCATCACAAATGTTATAATCTATGTAGTATTTTTTTTTTTACACACACATTACTTGAGCAAAATGACTTCTATTTATAGAGTTCTCATTCACCATTTGATCTCCTAATTCTACCAAACTTTTTTGGGAGTTAGAAATATGTATACAACAACTATAAAATATTATAGCTAATGAAAATCAAATTCAAGATGTGTAACTACTTTTACAGATCAATTAATGAATATTTGTGAGAGTTATAAAACTTATTTTGATTATCATTTCTTAAGAATTATAACTCCACTTTATTTGTTACAAAATTTATTATGATCATTATTTCTCAAATTGTAACTCTACAATATATGTTATATATATATAAATATAAGACAAAATAACATTTATCTTGCCCTATTATTTGTCCCATAATTCATTAAAACAAAATATTATATTATTTATAAATAAATAACATAATGGTCCCGTAATAAAATTGGAAAATGAAAATTACATGTAATTATTATAGGACATGATTGGTTGTACGACAGATGTAGAAACGAGTTGCAGGCTGCAAGTGAAACAACACCACGCAAGCAAAGCCAGAGTTAATCTACATATGTCCCACTTCCACGTATACAACACCGCCACCCCAAAATCTAATCCAAAATCCCCACGTAATCATATTTATATTTATTCATTTATATATCCAAACAAAAACCTATATTTATTCTTCAGATAAAAAAGAAAACCTATATTTATTCCAAAAACAAAGAAATTACCAAAGATTTCAACTCTCTCAGTCTCCGATCTCCTCATTTTGGTTTTATTTATGATAAGAATATAGTGGGAGGAGAATAAAACCAATTTCCGAATAATGTTGATAGCGGCAAGTGCTTATTTTTCTTAGTAAAAAGCTTTGAACTGCCTGTCCTTTTTTCAGCGGACCTCCCAACTTTCTCACTCACTAGAAAATACCACTTCTTTCCCAGAAAACAGAGTGTCACTCAGTCCTTTCTGCTTCTGGGTCTTCCTTTCTCGTAGTATAATATAATCTTTGATTAAGGTAATTTCTTTTCTCTTCACTTTTCTCTATTTTAGATCAACACACTTGATTTGCTTTGTTATGCAACTCAATTCCGGTATAAATTTTTTTTTTTTATTTTCTTCTTTTGATCTTGATTTGTAGTTTTTTTTTTTTTTTGTTATGCTTTATATTCCTATCAATGCCACTCAGTATAGTTCATTAATTTTGCTATATTTTGGTTTGTGATCAATATGACGATGATCTCGATTGAAGTGGTTTTTTTTTCATTATTTTTAGTGAGTTTGACTTTTTGTTAACTTTTTTTTTTGGGATTGGGTTACTTCTCACTGTCAGATAAAGATGCAAGCGTCAACATATTCTTCAGTCAAAGGAAGAATAGGCTTTGGGGCTGAACACCAGAGAAGAATATCGCTGGGTTTCGGTGAATCTACGAGTAGAAGAAGAGTTTCAATGTTAAGAAGCCAATACATGACT
Organism: Humulus lupulus; assembly: GCF_963169125.1. NCBI lineage: Eukaryota > Viridiplantae > Streptophyta > Magnoliopsida > Rosales > Cannabaceae > Humulus > Humulus lupulus. The sequence goes on from NC_084794.1 coordinate 131,524,197, forward strand.
GATAGAAGTGGTTGCTGTGGTGGGTTGAGCTTGAATTCAGCGACTATGGGAATCGAGCTGGGCCGTGCAAGAATGGGCGTTGATGGCATTTTTGGGTCTTCGGCAAAACCCAGATCAGTCAAGGCTCAGGCTTCTGGTTTGATCATCAACCATTGCCTTCGTCATCTTTTATTCGTTTTTCAAGATACTTTATATGTGGAATATATATTTATATGAGTTACGTTATTTATGTATTCTGGCGCTTAAATTCTTTTAATTGAATTTTTGTCTTTTGTAGATATTAATTGTTCTTGTAGTGTTTGTGTTCTGGGCATTTGGCCATGGATTTATGGGGTCAACATGGTGTGAAAATTGCTTTTAAACCAAACGAAAATGTATATTGGTAAATTTTTGGTAATATTTTCATGGAGTTTCTTAGCTCAGAACGTGTCTTAAATTAAGATTCTCTGTCTAATAAAACTGTCACGTTTTAAATTTCCATGAAATTGTGGGAAATAAATATGGGTATAGTGATCCATATCTGTTGTATTCTTAGAACGTAAAATCATTTGCCTTTATGACTTTAGGCCCTCTCTGTTTATTTTCAGTTTAGTGGACCTTGTAATGTACTTTCACCTTAATATTATTTGTAAAAGTATCATATTTTAGGGGCCTAGCCGTGGATGTTTTATGCCTGATATTGGTACTCGGTGCCGGTTGTAATTGTGATGCAGAAGAAGATCTAGAGGCTGCAGTGCCTGTGATTCCTTCTACCCAACATGGCAAATCTTCTGGAACAGTTTTACCATTTGTTGGTGTTGCTTGTCTTGGAGCCATTTTGTTTGGTTACCATCTGGGGTATTACTTAGTTGGAATGAGATGTATCATATTTTCCTTTTATTTGAACTTGACCAATTTAATCTCCTTTAATTTGTGCTGACATTGTTTAATATAGTTACTTCTTTACAACTATTTCATCTTGCACGAGGCTTACCATGATATTCCAATTATTTGCTGCAGGGTGGTCAATGGTGCCCTTGAGTATCTCTCCAAAGATCTTGGAATTGCAGAAAACCCTGTAGTGCAAGGCAAGTGTTTGACTCAAAGCTGAAAAGAAAATCTTAGTTCATAATAACCTTTGCCATGAAATATATATCCGCTACATACCAAGTGATATCGAGAATTAAATTTTGTTTAAGTTCTGGTTTTCACTATAATAAAAGAAGTGATGCTTGTGTAGGGTGGATTGTTAGCACACTTCTTGCTGGTGCCACTGTTGGATCATTCACAGGTGGAGCTTTGGCTGACAAGTTTGGAAGGACTAGAACTTTTCAGTTAGATGCAATCCCACTCACGATAGGAGCATTTCTTTGGTATGTATTTCCCCATGGAGTTAAATGTGTTTTGACTAATATGAAAACTGAAAAATTGCTACTTAACAGTAGTGTTTATTACAACCAGTGCCACAGCCCAGAGTGTGCAGACGATGATAATTGGTCGTTTACTTGCTGGCATCGGTATTGGCATCTCTTCTGCCATTGTACCACTTTACATATCTGAGGTAGTAATCTTGAAATGGTATTCTTCTTAGGTCATTAGTAAAATATTGAGATTTGCAATTTCTTAATATTAATTTCTAATGGTCAGATTTCACCAACTGAAATTCGTGGAGCACTTGGATCTGTGAACCAACTTTTCATATGTATAGGCATCCTTTCAGCACTAGTGGCTGGATTACCTTTAGCAGCCAATCCTTTATGGTATTTCCATTTTGTGATACTTTCCTTGTGAATCATTTACTTAACGTGCAATAGCTGAACAAGAAATTTAAAGAAATTAAAAAATGAACGATAATAAATTGAGAATTCATTATTTGCTGAAAAGAATTTATAGAATGAAAATATCAAATCTTCGCATGGTGTGCACTTTAGTATGTTTAATGTAGAAGGTATAGAATGTTCGGAAGATTATAAAATAACTTTGCATAGTTGTAATTTGGTATATTTTACGTGCAGGTGGTATTAACTTTGTTCATTTGTTTAAAACTTTAATGTGTTGATAGTTTTGTCACACTAAATAAAATTAGCTACTTGGAAGTTTTTTCCTTCACAGCAGTTAGCTTGGATTCATCAAATTATGACATTGCCATGCTCTTATATCTTTTTTCGATATTAAAAATTAGTGCATATTTGGTGCTACTTTAATTGTCACTCAATAAAAACTATGAATTTGCAATGCACTTTTCTCAAAAATAAAAATCAGAGTGTGGTACGTTAGACCATCACAATGCAAGTGTCAGTGCCAAATTTGGAACTAATAGTGATTAAAAATGTTATATTTCACACAATATTTAGCATTATGCTCCAATGCACAAATGCTATATGCAATGTTATTGCTATATAGAAAAGAATGCACTATAGATTCAATTGGAACTGAGTTTTAAATAAATGAATAAATAGATAAAATAATATAAAAGAATGAATTTGATTGATGAATTTTAAATGAGCATTTATTGATGTGCTAAATTTGGCACATCTTTTTAAATTGCATTGGAGGGGAGTTTTTTTCCTTCTATTTTGCTATCACATAGCATTACTACAAAGATTTGGTATTACATTAGAGATGCTCTTAGTTGTCAAAGCCAAGTATCATAAGTTGTTTAATGGATGTCTTGAGATTGCCAAATTCTACTTTGAACATACAAATAGTTTTACACTATGTTTAGTAGAAGGGACTTTTGGAAGGATGGAGATGGTAGGAGAGAGAAGGGTGGGAGGAGAGCAAAAATCAATTGTTTGGCTAGAGGAAAAGTGAGAGGGAGAGGGGAGATAAAGGAATGAAGTCTCCATTTTAATCCTCCAAAATTAATCTTTCCTATGATAGGATGGAAGAAGGATTGGATGGATGGAGAGTTTTGGAAGGATGTGAAGTATGATGGAAGGAGATGGATATCGGGATAAGAGTAGAAGAGATGGATGGCAAGTATATATATAAACTTACTACATTACCTATTATAAAATAGATATTAATTTTTTAGAATAATTTTGTAATTTACATTTTTTGTTTTGTTCTCTCATCCTCCCATTTTTTGAGGGATTGATTTTGGAGGATTAGGAGGGAGACCTCATCCCTCCATCTCTCATCTCCCTCCCACTTTCCCTCTTGCCAAACAATTGATTTTGCTCGCCTTCTACCCTTCTCTCCTACCATCTCCATCCTTTCAAAAACCGATTGATGGGGAATGTGGCCTGGTCAAGTGACAGTTCATTATGATCTGAATGAACATAAAGCTTTATCTTTCTATTGTAAAAGTCTGCAAAGTGTTCAGTGAAGTAAATCGATTATGAGAACCTTTTTGGATTTGAAATAAAATGAAAATAATTTTGTGAACCACATAATACTAATTTAAAGCTTAAAAATAGTGTCAAATGGTAGTTTTTGAAGTCACATCCCTCAAATGGATTAGACTAACTCTTCTGTCTTCTGTGAGTCTGCACCCAAGAGAATATACTGGAGGAATTTCATCAAACATGTTAATAGACACTGCTCTGAAGGGAATATATCAAAAAAAAAAATTATCAAACATATTCAAAGTAATATCTATGGTGTTTACCATCAATATTGACAATAAACAAACTATTATTTATTATTCTCTTCCATGGGCGCATAGTTTGTTTAATTATTTTCCGTTTTTATTAGAATTTTAGCATACTTATTACTTGATTATGAATATCAGGTGGAGGACAATGTTTGGAATTTCAGCTATACCCTCTATTCTACTGGCAGTTGGAATGTGTTTCTCTCCAGAAAGTCCTCGATGGCTTTTTCAGGTTTTTCTCTCAGAAGTTCTTTTCTGATGCTAGTGGAGTTGTTAATGGCTTTGATGGGTTCCTTAAGCTGTTGATAAGTACATATCATTTATATTAGTTGTTCATTTAATGAATATATCTATATATGTATATATATTATATTTTTTCCTTTGGCAGCAAGGGAAGATTCCTCAAGCTGAAAAAGCTATCAAAACATTAAATGGAAAGGAGAGAGTTGCTGAGGTTATCCGAGATTTATCAGCTGGAAGCCAAGGCTCGACTGAACCTGACGCAGGCTGGTTTGATCTGTTTAGTACCCGCTATTGGAAAGGTAGAAACATAAGTTGATTGAATTCTTTTGTCAAATATTATGAAGAGATGAATATGTGCTTTAGATAATAAGATGATTTGTCAAGTTCATAATTCTTGAAGACCAAAACTAGAGTAATTCCCATTGATTGACGGGGCACATATTGTACAAATTTTCAAAGTTCCATCAAAGTTGCCACCACATTCTGTGTTTGTTGAACATTGTTGCATTGCAATTAATTTCATCGTCACGACTGAAAAATTTCAAGTTCTTCTGGTAGTAAATATTTTGATACTTTAAGAAAAGTAAAATCTCAATATAATGTGAAACTGGGTTTGAATCAACATAAATATACTAGGAAGAAAAGGTTGCAAGGCAATAAGTAAGGAAATATAACTTTCAATAAAGAAACCATTATTACGTAAATTGATCTTCATCTTGCATTCTGCTACCAGAATGTGATTGCATATATAGGCTGAAGAGAGACTAGGCTGAGAATTAATGTTGTCAATCTTTTTCCTTTCTTTCTTTTTCCATGACAACTATTTCTTGTTGCAGTTGTTAGCGTTGGTGCAGCACTTTTCTTGTTTCAACAGTTGGCTGGGATCAATGCTGTTGTATACTATTCAACTTCTGTATTCCGTAGTGCGGGGATTGCCTCTGATGTTGCAGCAAGTGCTCTTGTTGGAGCCGCAAATGTCTTTGGTTAGTTTCTGTGTCTTTTGTACTTGGTTTTCTAAATTTTGGTTTCACTTTGCATCATGCCATAAAGACTTCCAACTGATTCTCTTTCAGGCACAGCTGTTGCATCATCCTTGATGGATAGACAAGGAAGAAAGAGTCTTCTAATCACAAGCTTTGGTGGAATGGTACTGTGTTTTTTCCCCATGAACATTTATTTGTATATAGATATACGTATTTATACTTTCATCAACTGATGTAAAAAAAATTATGTTTTCTTGTATTCCACTATATTCAAGAATATAGTGATAAGCTTTGTATATGTTAAAGGGTTGTTAAAGCTCTGTTTTTCTGTTAAGAATTTAATTGTAGGATTTTTTTAAGTTGTTGCTAGGTTAGTTACATTAGGGATGAATCTGTATTTAAGAACTAAGATTGAAAGGAGACTCAAACAGAAAGTAGACAATTTTCTTGTTTAGGGAGAGGAAGCTTCTAGAACTAATCCAATCTGTACTTGGGATTGCTTAGTCTTTCTCTCTTGATCCAATATTAGACTAGTGCACTGACAAGAGTCTAATCATGTAGCTTGTGAACTTGGACACTGATTTCCACATAGATTATAAAGAGAAGAAAATTCTATTTTACTACCAATCAACTACTAATGAATTTATGTAGTAATCAAGAGCAAAGTTTGTATCTATCCAATAAGGCAGTGCTTGAATTAGACATATATTGATGGTACTACTTTCACCTGTTGCTGTGTTCCCAATTACATAAAATATATTTTGACAGAAGTGTGTGATATCTCTCAAACCTTGCAAGTAGCGTGTGGGATGTTCTGTTTTCGAGTCTTTCAATGTGAAACTTTCTCAGTTTATGGTATTATTAAAACTGATAACGCTCTTGCTGACTTGTTTAGGCTGCCTCTATGATGCTGCTTTCTCTGTCCTTTACTTGGAAGGTTCTGGCACCATATTCTGGCCCCCTTGCTGTTCTTGGGACTGTTCTGTAAGTTTTTACTTTTCATGGCAGCCTTTGAAAAGCTTTTTTTCTTTTCTTTTTTTCCTTCAAAAATAAATATAATGTAGTAGTACTCTGACTCAGTGAGTCCCTTCACATAGTGACCATTTTATCACCGTGAATTCCTGAACTTGGCCTTTTGTTTCATTAACAGCTATGTCTTGTCGTTTTCACTTGGTGCTGGTCCTGTGCCTGCTCTTCTTCTACCAGAGATATTTGCTTCAAGAATCAGAGCAAAAGCAGTTGCTTTGTCATTAGGAATGCATTGGGTGAGTGACTTTTTGTTCTGTTTTTTATGTTATGCACCAGTGTTTTCGTACCTATATAATCAAATTTCTTTGAACTTGTGTACTTTCCACTTGATGAATAATTCAGAGAATGCTTTCCTTAGCTATACTATATTCAAGGCAAGGGAAAAAAATGAAATATATATAGATAAAAAGAAAATAATGCCTAAAAGGTGTACTATTATTTTTCTTATCATATAGTTTTGAGACAATACTTACTGCTTCAGTTTCGTGCTGAAACAATGGCATTGTGTATTGGCAGCACTGCCTTTCTTCCTACAAGTCAAATGAAGTGAAGGAAGTTTTCTTACATTTATTTTCAGTACACTTGAGATTTTGCTAGTTTCAAGCCTATAGTCTTCTTAATCTGTTTTCCTTGTTTGGATTCTGAAAAATTCATTGTTTTTGTATCTGATCAGATATCAAACTTTGTCATCGGTCTCTATTTCTTGAGCGTTGTAAACAAGTTTGGCATAAGCTCAGTGTATTTGGGCTTCGCAGCTGTCTGCCTTCTCGCTGTCTTGTACATATCTGGCAACGTCGTTGAAACAAAAGGCAGGTCACTGGAAGAGATAGAACGAGAACTTAACCCTGCAATTTGAGTTTGGGTACATCTCTAACCGCAACAAATATCACTGCGGTTATGGATATTTATCTCAGGGCAAGAGCCATTGTTCTTCAGGGGACCTAATAGAGGACTATTTAGCTCTCATCACTTTTTTTCTTTTCTAATTCTTTTTGAGATCATGTTAGACAATTGTCTGTATAGGCCGGGTTTTGGACCAAGAACTCTGTTCCCAGCGTGAAGTTTCAATGGATCTTGAGTTATCAGACTTGATCTTTGGAAATAATACTTAACATGTCCAGCACCAGCATGAAACTCCAATTGATCAAGTAGCAAACATTTAAGGCTCCGTCTAATATATGAACTGAAACTGAAGTTATTATAGTTAGGGTAAAAGATTTACAAGATTTTTGGTTAATAACAAATGTGAATTTTCTATTTTTAGTGTCACATTGTACGAAAGGAACAGGGTTTTATTGCCATTTTGTGCTGGACGAGGGGCTCGAGAGTAAAATGATCAAGTGTTTGAGATGTGTAAGTGAAAAGATAAGTTAGTACTGGTTGAGAAATTTTAAGAATAACAATACGATTAAGAGTGCTAGTCACAAAAGTAACGTGACATTTTCTGTAACCAGTCGTATATATAAATTGTGTTCTTTTTTAGAAAATCTGTAAGTGGTTATAAATTATACTAAAATTGTGTATGAAATTTGGGAGCGAGTCTGTGGTAGGGTATATGCGGGGTTTTTTTACCATATATTTTTAATATGATGATGTTTAGTGTAGTTATAATAAACATCTTGTAAATTTTTAATTATTTTTGAATAATTTATTATGTCGAAAATATTGTTTAAACTAGTTGCATTTACATGCGTATAAAAAAAAATAACTAATTTGCGTGCAACATGCTATCTGAACTTTGTTTTCGACATTGTATTTACAATAAATACCTTCGTATAAAAAAATTCAAATAAAGATGCCCACATGTATCCCTATAGTAAAAACCACTACCCTACCACATAACTCCCCTAAAATTTTATATGTTCAAATAATTTTTTTCTATTTACATATGTTTAATTTATTATTCTAATAGAAAATGAGTAATATTAAATACTTTTTAATTCACTTTTTCCCTAATACTAGGTGAAGGAACATTGTATGTTTGTTTAGTTTTAAATATGTATTAATTTATTGTCATATAAAGTTTAAATAAATAAATAATATGATGTATATTATAATAGTGATATATTTCATTAAATATTTGTAATATTATTAAACTAATAATTTGTTAAATACACATTTTCTATATATAAAATATATGATATTATTTAATTGTTTGACGTGTAATATCCGATAATAATTTTTAATCTTATTAAAATGAAAAATACTTTAATAAATTTGACATCTCAAACATTCAAATGAAAGATGTATTCCAATCATTACTCTAATATTAAATACACTTTATTTTTTAGAGTAATTGGTGGAAATAAACCTAATCACAATGCATTTTGCACTATAGCCTATATTCAATACTTTTTAGCAAAATGACCTATTTTATTAATGAATTTTTATATTACCTGTTTTATCCTTAAAATAAAATAATAATAAATTAAAATAAAAATCTTAAAACTATCATCTTCTTCCTCACTCCTCTCACCCATCCACAACCACCCACCCTCATCCCGCCGCTGCCACCAACAACACTAGCGACCACTACCCATCATCAACCGCCACCACAAACACTGGCTACCACTGCCCATCATTAGCCGCCACCATCTCTCCACAAATCCAGCTGCCACCCATTTAAAATGTTAGTTTATAAAGATTTTTTTATTATCAAAAATGAGATTTGACATTGTTTTTGTAGATTAAAAATGCAAAATGATTATTTTAGTATATTGAAAGTATAAGTAAGGAATTAGATTTATTTATGGAGGTTAAATCTTAAAAAAGTGAAGAAAAAAAATTAATGGTGGTTTCGGCCATTTTCGAGATAGAGAAACCCATAATTATTTGACAGCTTGTCTAACTTTTCGATAAGGAGTCTAATATTTTAGACCAGCTGTCTAAATTTCAGACCAATAGTCGTATATTTTCAACCACTTGTTTAAATTTTAGACCACATGTCAAATTAGACAGGTAATCTAATATTTAGACAAGTCGTCGTATATTTTCAACCACCTGTAGAATTTTTCAGACGGTGTGTCGAATTATCAGATAGGCTATCTAATTTTCAGACAGGTTGTCAAATTTCCAAATTTTCAACTTGATTTTTATTTTTTTATATATTTTTTTTAATATAACTAATACCAATAATTTATATTTTTTTGTTGTATTATTTTTTTTTTCTAGATGTCATTGAAAAATATTGTAATATTATGTGACAGATTATGGACAAAGAATAGAGGCTCATGGAAATGGATTTCAAATGGCTCACAATAAAGATCAAGTTTGGTACAAACTAACCTAACTTTTGAGATAAGTAGTCGAATTCTCAAATATGGTGTCGAGATATACACATTGGTTGTTGATAAATTTATTTGAAAAATATTAATTAGGATACAATAATGAAGATATGTACCTCTAAATAGCATTATTTGAATATTTTTTTAGACATTTTCACGCTTTTAGACATGTTGTCAAGGTTTCAGCCAGGTTGTCGAAATATATAAACAAGTAGTAATTGAAACATTCACGTCGAAATACCAAATGAAGATCAATTTAACAATATAAAGCTGATCTAATGTTGTAAAAGATACAATTAGATCAATTTAACAACTAGGAAGTGTTCATTACGATCTAATTGGTCATCTTATTATTAAGGTTGATTATGACATTCAATCATTTTAGTAGTTTGACTAGGATATCCACCACTCAATCCTTAATCATCAAGTAACGATTGGTTAACAAAGTTTTATTTGAAAAATGTTAATTAGAATCCAGTAATGATGATATGTGCCTTTATTTAACATTATTGGAGTTTTTTTTTTTTACATTTTTACACTCTTAGAGCGGCAGTCGAAATTATTAGACAGGAAGTCAAAATTTCAGACAGGTAGTCTAAATATTAAACTGACTGTCAAAATTATTAGATAGGCAGTTGAAATTTTGGACAGCCAGTTGAAATATTGAGACAAGCAGTCTAAATTTTATATTGCATGTCGAAAATGATACAGAATCTCTCAAAATTAATGATAACTCGTCGAAATTAGCACAAAAGTTGTCCAAATTAACCATTACTTGAAATTCTAGTCATATTAGTTTCAAACATAAAAAATAACTAATAAATATCCAATACAACTGATACTTGAACAAAATATCATAAAAAACATAGTTCATTTTGCACTATATCCTACATTCAATTATTTTATTTTATTTTTATAAATTGGTTAACTAAAGAGTAATTGGTGGAAATAGACTCGAATCGTAATCCATTTTGCACTATAGCCTACATTCAATACTTTTTAGCAAAAAATGAAAAAGTCAAAATAAGTTATTGACGGGTATCGTATGCCGTGTCAAATTTAATTATTTATTTTAATCATTTATACTAGCTACTTCAATATAGTGGTAAATAAGGGTAGAACCCACGAGAACTATGATTCTAATTATTATTCAAAATAAGAAATAAACACAATTAACTAGGGGATTTGGTTTTAAAGATTAATAACATAAAATAAAATAAACAATTAAAAGACTAACGATTCAAGAACTAAGGAAACTGTGATTTTAAAGAAATAGTCAAGAGTTACTCTCCAGCTTCGACAATCAATCTATCAACAAAGATAAATAATATTCCCTTATTCCCAGTTAAACTATTAACCCCACAGATAACACTCAAGTAGTAAATTATCCCAGTTTCCCTATTATAATTAATTAAAGCTAAGTGCTCTTAACTAATCCTTTTTACCAAGCAATAAACTCATTACACATGCGATCTATTTAACCTAGGAAAATCATTACACTATATGGAAACACAGGTTAATCTAGGCAACAAATTCATTAAGCATGCAATTCATTTAACATATGTTCTATTTTTCATCACAATCAAGATACTTGTCACAATACACTAATTGCAATTTATCACTCTACTTAGAATCCTAAACTATTAGGTGAATAGAAATCCTAAGATGATAGTAGAATAATGGAAAACCCTAATTAGCGACCGTCTAAACAAGATTTTACAAGATCCATGACATTCAAATTGAAAAATAAAAGCAATTAAATATAAGGGAATAGAAAGAATGAGATTTATCAATGCATTCAATATCTCTTGTCTAGAGTTTTGAAATAACCCTCAACTACAAAGAAAACTACTCCATAATCAAATCCATATTCACCAACATAAATATTCAATGACAATAAAGAAGTTTTGAGAAAAAAGAAAAAATAGATTGAAGATTATAGATGATGATGTTTTTTCCTCTCTTCTGCTACTCTAGCCTCTAAAATTCGCAATCCAAAGTTGTATTAAAAGTTAACGCTAATCCCTTTTATAGCCCTTTCAAAAATACATTTAAAATTCAAAAATTAAGGAAAAAATCGATTGTCAGCCATGGCCAGGGTTTCTTGGCGGCCGCGGCCACTGGAACATGTATTTTCCAAAAAATCGGGCTCCAGTCGCAGCTTGGGACATTTCTGGCTGTAGCCATTGCGTTATGTCCCCCAGGGCATGGCCTGGAATAAGGTAGGCCGCGGCCAAATCAATTTTTTTTTCATTTTTTCAATTTTGCTTCAACTGTAGCCACTAATAGTATTTTAACCATAACTTCCTCGATATAGCTCGGAATTGGAAGATTAAAAAAGCTATGGAGAGCTAAGAAAAAGAAATAAAACTTGTATTTCTAGAAATATTTCCAAAAAAAGTATTGAAAAATTGTCAAAATCAAGTGTGAAGTTTCAAACTTGTAATTATGTGCTTAACCATTGCTTGTAAAACATCCCAATTTCATTATATTTCACCCAAATGTCTTGGAAGTCCTAAAAACACAAAATAAACTAATTAAACATATGTAAATAGATAATCAAGTGCATAATCATAGAATAATAATGAATTAAAAATAGACAAATTCGATACTTATCAGTTACTAATAAAATGATCAAATGATCTAATTGTAGTTATTGATGTATCAACTGATCTATTTTTTTTCGATAACATGTCTAAAATTTTGAAAATACAAAAAAATCTCCAATAACACTATATAATGGTACATATTCTAATTATTGGATCCTAATTACCATTTTCCAAAGTTAAACAAAACTTGGTTAATCTTTATCAGACTACTATGACAATCAAGTAAAATTGATCTTAGTTTATCTCTCTCAACCTCAATAAGGTACTAATAAGATAATAAATCGATCTAATTATAACTATTCATAGTATTATATCCTAATTAACACTTTCTAGTTGGTAATTACAACTTTTTCGATAACTAGCATTGAATTTCAATTGCCAATCTATTAATTTTGACAGGTCATCTAAAATTTTGAAAATTTGTCTATTTATTTCGAAAAACCGTCTGAAACTTCGACTGTCTGTCTATTAATTTCGACAGACCGTCTGGAATTTAGACAACACGTCTATTAATTTCGAGAGGCAGTCTGGAATTTAGACAACCCATTTGAAATTTCTTCTGTTAATGTTTTTTTAATGGTATTTTGTTGAAGTATTAGTTGTAATGGATATTTATTAGTCATTTATTCTGTTTGAAACTAATATGACTAGAATTTCAAGTTGTGGTTAATTTGGACAACTTCTGTTCTAATTTCGACAGGTTATCATTAATTTTGAGAGGTTTTGTATCATTTCCGACATGCAGTCTAAAATTTAGACTACTTGTCTCAATATTTCAACAGGCTGTCCAAAATTTCAACTGCTTGTCAAATAATTTCGAATGTCTGTCTAATAATTTCAGTTGCTAGTCTAAAAGTGTGAAAATGTCAATAAAAAAGCTTCAATAATGCTAAATAAATGTGCATATCGTCATTATTGGATTCTAATTAATATTTTTCAAAAAAAACTTTATTAACCAACCATCACTTGATGATTAATGATTGAGTGGTGGATATCCTAGTCAAACTACAAAGATGATTGAGTGTCACAATCAACCTTAATAATAAGATGACCAATTCAATCGTAATGAACACTTTCTAGTTGTTAAATTGATTTCATTGTATCGTTACAGTATTAGATCAACTTTATATTGTTAAATTAATATTTGTTTGGTATTTCGACTACCTGTCTATATATTTTGATAACTTGTCTGAAAGTTTGACAACTTTTCTAAAAGCGTGAAAATGTCTAAAAAAAAGCTCAAATAATGCTATATAAAGATGCATATCATCATTATTGCATTCATAATTAACATTTTTCAAATAAAATTATCAACAACCAATGTGTATAGCATAACACCATATCTGAGAAATCGACCACTTGTCTCAAAAGTTAGGTTAGTTTGTACCAAACTTTATCTTGATCGTGAGCCATTTGGAATCCATTTTCATGAGTCATCATTCTTTTTCCACAATCGGTCACATAATATTACAATATTTTTCAATGACATCTGCAAAAAAAAAAAAATAATAATAATACAACAAACAAATATAAATTATTGGTATTAGTTAGATTGAAAAGTTATATAAAAAATGAAAACCAAGTTGAAAATCTAGAAATTTGACAACCTGCCTGAAATTTAAACAACCTATTTGATAATTCGACACCCCATCTGAAAATTCAACAAATAGTTGAAAATATACGACGACCTGTCTAAATTTGACATGTGGTCTAAAATTTAGACATGTGGTCGAAAATATACGACTATTGGTCTGTAATTTAGACAACTGGTCTAAAATATCATAATACTTGTCGAAAAATTAGACAAGCTTTAAAAAATTTTGGGTTTCTCTATCTCAAAAATGGTTGAAACCACCATTATTATTTTTTCTAAATTTTCAAGCTTTAACCTCCACAAAACTCCAGAAATGAACCTAATTCCTTACGTATACTTTCAATATACTAAAACTATCATTTTGCATTTTTAATCTACAAAAACAATATAAAATCTCATTTTTGATAAAAAAAAACTTTATAAACTAACCTTTTAAATGGGTGGCTGCTGGATTTGTGGAGAGATGGTGGCGACTGATGATGGGCAGTGGTTGCTGGCGGTGGCAGCTGATAATGAGCAGTGGTCGCTGGTGGTGGTGTCGGCAGTGGCGGGATGAGAGTGGATGGGTTAGATGAGTGAGGAAGAAGAAGATAGTTTTAGGATTTTTGTTTTAATTTATTATTATTTTATTCTAAGGGTGAAATGGGTAATACAAAAAATTCATTAAGAAAAAAGATCATTTAGCTTAAAACTATTGAAAGTAGACCAATGTGCAAATTACACTGTAAAAATAGACCATTTTGACAAGTACCTTTATTTTTATTGTCTATCTTTGAATTATGCGATACTTGACATGTGAAATACTTTAATAAATTCTAAATGTGAAGCATTTAATAAAAGAATGCAAAAATGAGTATTGTTAGTAATCATAAAAGACTTGATAAAAATGTACGAACACATATTTATGCATCTATAGTGGTTATTTAAAATGTATAACAATTGTATCATCATTAAATTCAAATGTTAAATTTTGAGTTGATATTTTTAATTACATGTAATATAATAGTTTCCAAATATTAGTATAAGACAACCTAGAATATGTTTCTATAATTGAATTTAAATAGAGACAATGATAAGAACACTTACATTATACGCAGCGGAATGTATAAGTCATTCATTCAGTTTCTCTAACTATTGTATTCTTTCTGTCGCAAGGTATCACCAGGAAACTGAACCGATCTTCAATTTTCTTCACAATCTTCCAAAGTATACTTAGAATCACCTAGACTAGAGTGGGCAATTCTCAACACATGAGATAGATACAAAGAGAAGAAGAGAAGAGAATATTGAGGCTTCGAAAATGACTTTTGCTAGAGAGAGTCTAAAACCCTAAAGCGTCAAGAATAGATCTTCTCATCATCTGTCAGATAGTCTAATCGTATGTTTTCAATTCTCACTTAGCATTCCTTTTATAGGTTCAATTAAGTCATTTATTTTAATTAAAAAATCAATAAAATAATAGATAATATTAGCCATTAGGTCGAAATTTTCATGGGCTTTAGGCCTGTGAAATTTTCCATTTAATTTTAAACCCGTTGGATTTAAAATCTAGGCCCTTATTAGTATCTATTGATTAATTAATTAAATAGTTATTTAAATCCTTTATCAAATTAATTATTTTTAATTTGAACCTTGATTTAAAGTTATTTATTAATTTAGACACCAATTTGTCTTAATTAATAAATCTGCCATAAAATCTCTTTTCTATCTCTAAATTGTATAACTCTGTGAAATTATCAAAAATTGACCTGGTCAACTTTGATAATTCTAATTGATAAATAAATAAATTAATTGAGACTATCTAGATGATTTTATCCAAGGTACAGTGGGGACCATGGGCCTATGAAATCAAGCTCCAATAAGTTATCATAAATTTAACAAATAAATTTACTAACTTATTAATTCATCGTGACTCCACTAAAGACTCGGAATTACACTCTTGAATTTATAGAACGCGCTATAAGAAATATAGATACGTTATTAGTTGTCCATTGTTACAACCATAATTGTCACTCAATCCTTTATAGACGGTCTACAATGAGATGGGACTAAAATACCATTTTACCCCTCAGTGTATTTTATCCTTAAAATACTTAGTTCCTTGTAAATGATATTTTAGTAAACTAATATTAATTACTGAAATGAGATCTCTATAATTTAGCACTTTGAACCAAACTAAAAGGAAACCATCATTTTACTTCTTCATTAGAAGTTTTAGATGTTCATATCTATGATTAACACTCCCACTCAATTATACTACCGAGTTCCCAAGATGTAAGTATGGACTAGTCCATAGGGTAAGCTGGTAACGAACAAGTCAAAGAACTCAAATAATACAATCATTTATAATACTAATCACTCAGAATTGAGATTGAATTGACCTATGGTCAACTATATGATATGACTAGAATAGATAATAACGGTATGTTTACTTATCCTATCTACTGTCAATATCAATCCAGTTCAATGTAACAAATACATCCGATCTTATCTACTTTGCCAATGTTCTAGAAAGAACATAACACTACAATGTGTAAGTAGATCATATCGTAGATTGGCAAGTCAGTGTAAATCTTGTGCACTGACTAATATTAGGACTAACTTATGTTTGAACATATAATCATATTTATATTACACTGTGATTACGCCACTATAAATATGACTAGCTATATGCTCAGGATTCAATAGAAGTTTATATTAAACAAATAATCATGAAAATAAAACATGTGAGTAAAGTGATTGACCAAGTCAAAAAATGATTTCTATTCTTTTATTGATAATAAAATAAGATTACAAAGAAATGAATTTTAATTAGGACATAAAACCCCAACATATATAACTGCTAAATTTATACAGCTAGCCATAACATTTTTTTTTGAAAGGTAGCTAGTCATAATTAAATATGAATGCAAAACTATTTGGTACATGACTTTGAGGGGGAAATTTTAAATACAAATCTCGTGGTCATGTTTAAAATAATATATGATTCTTTGGATGGGAAACAATCAAATTATTTTATCATATGATTTGATAATGGAATTAAAAAGTACATTAATAAATTTAATTAATCCACCTATTATAAGATAATTTAGAAAATATGAGATGATTTTAGGATTTTTCTTCTTATATGCACTTAAATTCTCTAATAATAACATTTATATATGTATACATGATTTTTAACTTTTATACAATACCAAATATTTTTTACAAAAATACTACCTACTCCTAAACAAGTTATCGCACATGAAGGACCTTTCCTACACTAATCACCCATGACAGCCAACGGAGATCAATAGAAGAACTCCATGAATGCCAATGATGAAGCTTAAGAAAACAACAATAATTAAATTCACAACAAAATCTGGAAGAAAAAGTGGAAATAATTTTACAAAAATACTACAAATTAAATGGGTAACAACGAGAACTAAACTTTCAATTTTAAAATATTGCATTATCAAAACCTTATAAATACCTTTTAATCAATCAGTTTGATTTTCTAGAACAATTCAGATCAAGAAAAATAAATTGTTGAAAGGGATTTGCAATTCCAATTAGAACGAAAATCTCAACAAAAAAAAAATCATAGATATGTCATGTTGCCTATATATAATTGATATTATTTGTCTAATTTATTCATGAAATTTAGTTTCTATTGTGTTGATTCTCATAGTTTAATGTTATTTGTGTCTACATTTTGGTTGTTATCTCGTTGATTTTAAAATCTTTAGAGGAAGACACTGACTTGAAATTCTGGAAAAACCGTATATATTGTGTTGCTTTGGTGTTGTGTTAGCGTTGATGTCACTAAAAAAAATGCATTATCAAGTATTTATTGATGTGTAGGTGTTATTTTTTACTATTTGTTGTTATTTGAGTGAACTGGTTGATATTTTGTTTTTATTTTGGCAAAAGTCTAAAAACAAGATAATTATTTTGAACTTTTTATTTATTAAAATGCGTATGTTGTGTTGCTTTGGGATTGTGACAATGTTGATATTATTGAAACTAGGATAAAGACTGTATGGTTTTAACTATTAACAATATAAAATAAACAAATTTTTTTGAATTATTTACCTTTTCAGGGAATGGAATGAATATCAATTCTGATACAAAACAACGAACACTAGGATGAAAAAATGAATTATGTTCATTTTGATATGAGTAGAGAATTGATAACAAACAATTGCAACTAGAATGGACCCAAAAGATGTGTCGTCAATGCAAGATCACCATAAAATCAACACCAAGTCAACGACTGTCTCTGATGGTTGTGTTGCTATGAATTTTTGAAGAAGAAGAAGAAAAAAAATGAAAGAAAGAGATGAAGAGAGAGGTTTTGGGCACAAGAAAAGAAAAATGAGAGATAATGGGCTCTAATCATAAGAAAACAAAAAGTAAAGATAAGAAGGAATAGAGTAAAAAAAAAAAAAAGTCCAGAAGATGTTAAAGACTCATAAGTACTTGATAGAGTTTTTGCAGATTTTGTTTTAATTGGATTAAATAAATATATATATATCTGACACATTTCACATACTACACTGATGAGTGCATATATTTAGAGTGTTTTATTATTGTATTGGCTTGTTTTCCTTAAATTTTTGTTTGGATTTGATGAGTTTCCTTTGAGTGTGCATGAATAGATTAAGTGGATGTTTTATGCGTCATTTTGGATGTTCAAGACAGTGAAGGAGGCATTGTGTCGCTTCCCGAGGAGCGAGAAATCACCAAAAGACAAAACAAAATGAAGCTGAGAATAATGTGAGGTGATGCATCACCTGGTATATGGCGATACATCGCTTGGAATTGGCGATGCATCGCTTGATGACCCGCGATGCATCGCCTATTGTGCCACAAAAAATAGGAACATCACGTTTTCACACTTTTTTTTTTTTACTTAAATTCAAATTAAAGTCAGCCAAGGATGTTTCTAGAGGCCAGGGCATGACCAAGACACTTGTAAAGAGAAAGAGAAACACAATTGGAGAAGGAAATACTCATTGTGGAAGATCTAAGAAGTGAATCAAAGCCGTTTCAATGAAGTTCTTTAGTTTTTCATATTTCTTCTTTATTTATTTTATTTTCCAAACATTGAACAATATTTTGCGATTATGAACCACATCATGAGTGTCTGGTTTTCTTATTTTTTGGGGTGTAGATTGATCTCTTGTTAAGATTTAATGCAAAGTTTATTTTAGTCAAATATTGTTTATGTGTTATACTTTGGTTCATTGATGCTATTTTTATGATTTATATATTGTGATGCATTATATGATTGTAATTAAGACTTTATTTAGATTGTGAGAATTACTACTTGAGAGCGGAACATTTAAACAATCCAGCAGTAGTTAGAACAAAGTAGATTGTGTTAGATCGAGAGATAAGCATGGATCTCGGTAGCTGAAATAGTTATAGATTGTGAAATCAAGAGGTGGGATATTTAGAATTTTTTATAGAGTTGAACTTAATAAAGGTAGGGATAAATTGTCACATGGAGATATAAGCTAGTTATCACTTACACATTCTTTATGCGGCACACGAGAGAGGGTATAGAGATAAAACAACACTCTATGTTCTTGAGAATATTGGATTGATTTAGGCACATTAATGACTAGGATTAGAATTATTAGAGAGTGAAGTGAAAACCTTAACAATTGGTCTGATCTTTAGTTTTTCCATTTATTTACTTGTTTCTTGAAATTCATATTTTATTGTAATTTTTTCATTATCTTTTAAAATTTAGTGCTTAGATAAAATTAGAATTTAGTAATAGTTGTACTTAATTTGTTTAAATTGAATTTAATCATTGTGGGACGATCTCGGTCTCTTGAACATTTTATTACTTGTTCGACTTGTACACTTGCAAGCATATCTATTATTTTTTGCAATAAGTTTTTGGCGCCGTTGCCGGGGATTAAAAAAGTTTTAAATATAATTAATATTGCAAAAAAAATATCAAATTTTAAATATAAGTTTTTATTTCTATTTGTTTACTAACTTTGATTTCTAATTTTTTTGTGATTGAAGGTGTATGCGCAAAGCTCGTAATTCAAATCTCCTACCTTTTAATCCTGAAATAGAAAGAACTCTATCATCTATTAGGAGATGGCGACGAGCAAGATCACGGAAAATGGGGGACCAAGCTAATGACAATAATGTTCCTTGATAACTCTACAAAATAGAGTTATTTTACCATATTTTTTATGCTAATTGTTGCTTAGTCTTTGAGTTTTTAAGTAATTTTTTAAGTTTTTAAGTAATTTTGAATTTATTAGGTTTATTTTAATTTTATAGATTTTTGTGTATTTTTATAGTTATATTTTTGTAAAATGTTATAGCTTAATTATTTAAAATTAATATTGTTAAGTTAGGAGTAAAAAGATGCAATTTTGAGCTTAAATGTTTAAGTAAATTAAGTTTCAATTAGTATTTTCATAGAACTTTTGTTGTATATTTTATTATTGAAAATATTTAGTTTTAATTTAATTTATGTTTTTTTTTTATCAAGAAGAAATAAAACTTCATTGAACAAACAAGCATTTACAAACAAGGCAAACTGCCCAAACAGAAGCCAAGAAAAGCCAACCAAGAACCCACCCTCACACTACACACATTGAAGCTTTCTTAAGAAAAGCTTGAGATGAGGGAAAACTTTCCTGCTATGGACAATATACAATCTGTATTTAACTAAAGTAATAACCTCTTTTGCTATACAATGAGCTGTCAAGGAAAACCCATCAAAAATGCATCTATTCCTATTCCTCCAAATATGATAAACCGCTGCAGCAAGAACCATATTCAGAATTAAACTAAAGTTGTCATTTTGCCTAGCACTTAGTCTAACAGTCCAATCCGAAAACTTGGTGGCCCAAGCTGGAAACCCAAGCCAGGAAAAAATATATGATAGAACTCTCTTGGATAAACAGCACTCAAAAAACAAAAAGGAATTTGTTTTATAGAGAATTTGTTGTATTTTATTTGCTCTTGAAAAGCAAGAAGAAAGATGAAAAAAAAGTGGCATTTTTGTAAAAAAAGGAAATTGGCCTTCCTCTAGCTGAGCCCACGCCAGGCCCACTCGGCCCAGCCGAAGTCCCAGCAATCCAGAAGCCCATCTGCCCAGCTGGCCTCTCCCAGCCCAATTCGGCCCAGCGTACAACCACCCAACTCCCCACGGGCCTAATCCAGCCAGCTACGTCAATCTCCCCTAGGCCCACGAACCTCTCACAGCTCCCTGATGCACCCAGCCAGTCGAAGACTTCCCCAACCTGTGCCTCCAATGCACCTGCCCAGCCAAACCCAACAGCTTCTCTCCATGCCAAGCCCAGCCATCAGCCCAGGTCCACTCGGCCCAAAAGCCCCAATCATAGCCACCCCCAGCCAGCTGCCATTTCCCCTTGAGCCCAACAAAAGCTCATTTGTCCCCTTGTCCCCTTATGTCCAAAAATACCATTTTTTACCCAAACGTTTCTACACATTTTACCCCAAAATCATCATTACACCTATAATTTACTCCTATTTTCCATATTACTATTAATTTAATCAATTTAAGTAATTTAAATTAATTATTTCAATACTCTCATTTTGGCTATAAATAGGGAATTTTCAAGACCATTTGAGTGTGATTATTTTAGGAGAGTGGTTACACTACACAAAATTTCTACACTTTCAAGACCACTCCATTCTCTTCATCTTTTTCTTCTTTTTGGTCATTTTTTCTATGAGTTTTTAGAGGAAAAGTTTGGGGGTTTTTCCTCGAAATTTTCCTATTTATGTTTGTAATTTCTATTCTAGTTATGAGTTTCTAATCTTTTTAAGATTATTAAGGTGATGATGAAATAATATGTAACTAGATAGTATTTATTTTGTATGTTGATCCCATTTTGTGCAACAAAGTTTATGGATTTTCTTCTTCATATATATCTTTCATCTTTAATATCTCATATTTTGGATTGTTTGATAATATGCACTTTGTTCTTCATTTTGCAAAACATAATATTCTTTGTGTAAAATGTGTCATTAAATTGTACACATCCAATGCTTAGAACAAAAATATTATGTTTTGCCTCATAAATAATGTTATTTGATTTTTTGTTGTTTCATTAGCTTGATTCACATTAAATACTTTGAAATTATAATTTTAAAAGTGAAGATAAATCCTATATTTTTATAAAAACTTGTGCTTAAATAGAATATCTAACTTGAATAAGTGATGGTTTGATTAATTTCTACTATTACTAAAACTTGGAAATCAATGTACTTATAAATATTATTGAACTTATATTTTGTGGTAACTATTATTTTAATAATCTTTCTTCTACCATCTTGTTTACAATTATTAATTTAAGTATATATATATTGTCTTTAATATCTTTATTATTATCTTTTATTTTATTTTTATTATACAAAAATCTCATCAATCTTTGGAGCTAGGTTAGAATTTATTAATTTTGATTTAAAATAGTTTTCTTTTTTATTTTAGACAACTTCTTTGGGCTCGATCTCATGCTTACATGAACACTATATTTCATATACGATTCGTGCGCTTGCGAGTTATAAATTTTTAAAACATACCCATTTTGGGTCCATCGTTCCTGCCAATGCACCAACAAACTGGACCTTGAGGGACTATTTTAGGCTAGTAATCAATATTAACTATTCAAGCATTCAAAGGCAACAAGTGGATGTCAACAATTTTGAACTTAAGCCGCATTTGGTCAACATGGGGTAGAAATATCAATATTCTGGTTTAGCTCATGAAGATCCCAATATTCACTTGGCTACTTTTTTTTTGGAGATTTGTGACACAATCAAGATTAATGGGGTCATGAGAAACACTATCTGTTTGAAGCTTTCTTCATTTTCGTTGAGGGACCAAGCCCGAGCATGGTTTCAATCTATACGTCTAGGGAATGTGACTACTTGGAAGGAGATGGCACATAAATTCCTCACTAAATTTTTTCTGCCATCAAAGACTTCACAATTGAGGGTTGAGATCATTCAATTTCGAGCAATTATATGAGGGAAGAGATAGATTTAAGGAGGTGTTCAGAAAATATCCTCAACATGACACATAGGATTGGTGTCAAGTCCAATTGTTCTATAATGAGCTCAATGATCAACAAAATCACATATTGATGCCGCATTGGGCATAACCATTTTATCAAAGACACTAGCAGAAGCATTACTTTTGTTTGAGGATAAGGCCATGAATAGTTGTCAATGGCAAAGTGAGAGATCGACAATTAAGAAGACAACTGGAGTTTTTGAAGTAGATCAAATTGTAGGAAATTGCATATTACATGATCTTTATTTATTTTCATATAATTTACATATTATCAAACAAACATGTAAATACCTAGAACATGCTCCTATGGAATTGATACAAAATAGAGTAAAGTAAAGAAACTTACATTACGCAACAGAACTGGAACAACTCATTCCTTCAATCTCTCTAACTCTTGATTTCTTTCTGTAGCAGAGTATTATCAAGAGATTGAACTAGATCAACAACACAGTCTTCCTCACCAAGCCTTTGATCAACCAAGAACTAGTGTGGGCTGGCTCTCAACACATGAGATAGAGATCTAGAAGAGAAGAAGAGGAGTGAATGGCCAAGAAAAAAATAGACTGTCTAGGTTTTCACTTACCCAATGAATCAACTGAGACTTCCTTATGAAAACCCTAGATATCATATTCCTTATATAGAAAACTTAATGGGCTTTATTTAAACTTAAATTTAAATTTAAATTAATAAACAAAAAATAAAAGCATTTGGCTCACACAAATGGACTTGGGCTCAATCTTTTTGTTTTGAATTTAAATCCCTTCAAAACCTTTTTATTTATTTATCTTTTAATTAATTAATTAATTAAATCCTTATTCAAATTAACTAATTATAATTTGAAACTTGATTTAATATTATTTATTTATATTGACACTAATTCATGATGGCTCTGACAGGTTTTATGGGGCATACGAAAGGTCAGACACCTAAGTTTACTATATGCTAGTCGCAGTAAAGTAAACTTGGGGGGCAAGTGTTTACCAAAAAACGATTGCTTATGACATGGCAGAATTGAAATGAGGCGGCGTTGTTTGGTTATCGAACAGCTACACATCGCTTCGTCAGGCTTAACTATTAGATACGACCAAGTTGGTCGTATGATTTGATTTATTTCGTTCTAAGATTGTAATCATATAATAATTACGTTGATTATTTCCTCTTTATTACCTTGATACATGGTTATTAAGGAAAGTTAAGGTCCATTGGCCCATGTAACCCTCCTTGAGCCTATAAATATGCATGAAATAGCTCAAGGAAGGGACTTTTGCTTGGAATCTTTTTCCTACATATATATATAGAGAGAGAGAGCTATAGTGCGATTATCCATCGTCTTATTGTAATTCTCCTAAGGTTTGTGAAACTCAAGAACCCTAGTTCTTTGATCACAGCATTGGGACTCAATAGTAATAATAAGCACTAAGTGGACGTAGGTCATTACCATTCTTTGGGGCCAAACCACTATAAATTGTTGGTGTTTTCTTCTTTTCCATTAGATTAAATTCTTAATTGTCGTCTCATTTCCTGTCGTATATTTGACTCCGTGTCGTTGGTCAAATCGAGGGTCAACATTCATCAATATTAATAAATTTGCCCAAAGATTCTCTTTTATTCTCTAAATCTCATATCTCTATAAGATTTTCCAAAATTGACCTAGTCAACTTTAAAAAATCATAATTGATAATTAAGTCAATTAATTAAGACACTTTGGATGATTTACTCAAAGGTGATGTTGGGACCATGGATCCATGAAATCAAGCTCCAATAAGTTACCATGAATTTATTTACGAATAATTTCACTACCTTATTAATTCTTCGTGACTCCACTATAGACTCGAAATTGAACTCTTGAATCCATAGAACGTATTTTCCAAACCACAAATACATTATCCATTGTTATAACCATTATAGTCAATCAATCCTCTATCGATGACTTAGTAATGAGCTGGGTGCAAATTAATATTTTACCCCTCATTAGTATTTTATTCGTAACTCCCGCTAAGTTCCTTATAAATGATATTTCCGTGAACTTAATCACACAAATGAGATCTGAATCATTTAACCTTTTGAAAAAACCAATTAAGGAAATCATCTTTTCACTTCTCATATAGAAGTTATAGATTTCATATCTATGAATAATACTCCCACTCAATTACACAATAAAATCTCCAAGATGTAAGTATGGGCTAGACTGTAGGGTAAGCTGGTAATGAACAAGTCAAAAGATTAAAATAATATAATTAGAAGAATATTATCACTCAGAATTAATATCAACTTAACCTATGGTCAACATTGTGACTTTGATTAGCTTCGATAACACCGATTCTTATTTATCAATCAATAATCAATATCGGTCCTAGTCTGATGTAACCAAATACATCCGATCTTATCTACTTGGTCAATGCCTTGGAAAAGATATCACACCCCGAATGTGTAAGTAGAACATATCATAGATTTCCTAATCAGTGAAAAGATATCACACCCCGAATGTGTAAGTAGAACATATCATAGATTTCCTAATCAGTGAAAATCCAATGCACTGATCTAATCTTAGGACTCGTTCTTTTGAACATATAATTACAACTGTAATCCACTATGACTTAGTCATTATAATTGTAACTATTTATATGTTTGAGATTTTATAAATGATTGTAATATTTCAATAATCATGTAATAAAACAAGGAAGAAACATGGTTGTCAAACTAAATGATTTCTACTACTTTTATTGACAATATAAAATCGCGTTACATGTCCGACATGGTTTTGTAATGCCATAAAACCCAACAAACTCCCACTTGCCCTTTTAAAACAAATGGGAAATGTTTCTCAAAATCATTCATTCTACATGCTTCACAATTATGCTCTCTTCTTATATCTTTGTACAGGGATATGAAATATTTCCTTCCAATTCTATCTTCATCACCTTCACATTACACCTTTGCCATACATCCTCCATAATGTGATACTTTTTCTCTATATGTTTTGCTCTTTTGTAGCTTTGAAGTTCTTTCGAATTCACTATTGCCTCATTATTGTCACTAGACAAAATAAGCGGTTCATCCATTTTTGGAATAACAATGAGATCCATATAGAACTTCCTCAGCCATACAATTTCCTTAGCTGCCATAGACACAGCAATGTACTTAGCCTCCGAGGTGGATTCTGAAATGGCAGATAGCCTAACGCTTATCTAAATCACAACTATTGAGATGGTAGACAACCTATCGCTTCTCCAAATCATAACTCCACCCCCAAGAGTAAACACATTTTTCAGAAGTAGACTTCCTTTCAACAACATCAGTCTAAAATCTAAATTTGTGTAGCCTAACAGGTTCAAAGATCCACCTGAAAAGACTAACATATAGTCTCTAGTCCATCAAAGATACCGACTTCCATCTATTGTTCATTTCCAAGGTTTTACTGGCACTTGCTCACCACTCCCACTGCATAGCAGATCTCCGGTCACAACACACAACATAGCATGCATTAAAATTCTAATTGCAAATGAATAAGGAATTTGTTACATATTTTCTTTCTCTTGAGGAGTCTATGGAAATTATTGCTTAGAAAAATAAATTCCATGTCAAGATGCTAAACATCATTTCTCGGATTTTGTTACAAAGTAACGACCAAGCACCCCACCTAAGTAGGTCACTTGAGTTAGAACCAAAATTCAGTTATTTCTATCCCTGGTGTTCTGGATACCAAGAACACGACTTGCTACAACGAAATTTGGAATTTCGTTTCCAAAGCCAGTTCTTTATGTCTGATAAATTCTTGACATTGTTTCCGATGGGTAACATATCATCTACATAAAGGATTAAGAACATCACAATGTCTTTTTCCCTAAGTTATTAAACATAAGAGTCAACTACATTTTTTTTCAAAACCACAGGTCTTACTGTTTCCATTTAACCTTAATTTTTAGAAGTGCGAAGCTTGTTTAAGTCAATAGATTGACTTACTCAGCTCACCGAATTTCTTGTCCAACTACTTTAAATCCTTCTGATTGATCCATATTAATGGTCTCATCAAGATAGCCATTAAAAATGCTTATTTTATGTCCATTTTCCTTATCTCTTAATCAAGAGTTGTGGTTATGGATAAGAGTATAAAAAATGAATTTTAACATGGCTACCGAAGAAAAAGTTTTCTCTAAGTCAACTTTCTCTCTCTGCCACAAGCCGAGCTTTAAATGTCTCGACCTTTGCATCAACTCATCTCTTGTTCTTATAGTTCCACTTGCACCCCATGGGCCTAAAGTCCAATGGAACATCTACAAGATCTCAGACAAATTTAGAGTACTTATATTCTATTTCCTAGAACTTGGCTTCAAGTCAAATATCCCTTTTAAACTTACCCATTGCATTTTTAAAGGCCAACATATCATTGTTACTTGTGTTCCCAACCTTCTTGTGGGTTTCACTATCCATCTCACCGGTACTAGGTTCCGAGAAACACTTCGACTATGACAAGGCACCGTAGCCTTTGGACTTGGATTAGTTGTTTCTAAATCTACCTTGTTTCCATCGAGTTGTGTCGGTGAGGATGGAACAATAGTTTTTTTTTTCCATCTAATACTATTTTTCTATGAGGCTTGAAATTTATTATGTAGTCGTTATCCAGAAAAGTAGCTGTAATGCCCCAAATTTCCTAATAAGGTTTAGGACCTTGATTAGGAGGCCGAGAGGGCCATAATTGATTTATTATGCTATTAAACAATTATATGCATGTTTATATTAAATATGCATATGAACCCATTTTTGATTAATTGGGTGAGTTTCATATTTTGGTCATTTCCGGCATATTTGGCATATATGTGATATGTGTGTGGTGCTTCTTTATTATTTGGTTATGCTAGGGTTACACAGCACTAGACGATCCTAGGAGGTAAGCTAGTGGGAAAGTCACAACGAGAGTTATACTTGACTCGGAGTGAGTCAAGGGGTATTTAGCATTACCGGGTTATTGGGTAATGGGAATACATATTTGATGATAAATTGGGAGTTAGTAAGATCATGGGGAAATTCTGGAAGTTTTGGCTATTTTTCCCCCGGGGACGTTTTCGGGACCCCAAGCATTAGGATTTGCTTGAGGCTACTTAAGCTTGAAGTAACCTGTTAAGAAATAAAAAGAACGTTCAGTAAGTTCTCTCTCCCTCAAAGTTCCATTTTCGTCTCCCGATCGCATTTTTGAAGAAAATTTGAGTTCTAGGACTCGGATTCAAGCGAGGATTGAGGCATAGCAATTATAAGAAAGATTAGAAGCTTATTAGCCGGAGGATTTAGTTGGGAAACAACTCAATCGGAGGCAATTCAAGTTTTAAGTTCTAAGTTTTTAAACTTGAATTGGATTTTGTGTTTTGATAAATTTTTGGATGATTTGAGATTTGGGTTTTAATGGTTTTGGATGATTAGGATGTTTGGAAACTTGATTTTTGGATAGGTTTTTGGAAGGTTTTAAAAGATGAAAATTGAGGTTATGGCTGGGTTTCGAGGTGGGGCCGCGACCCTATTCTTGGGCGCCGCATCCCGAGCTTGGTGCAGGTGGGTAGTGGAGTTGAAGGGCCTGGGGGTCGCGGCGCTTGGGAAGGAGGGTCGCGACGCTTAGTGTAGGTGCCTGGGGATGGTGCCTCTATTATGGCTGGGGGCTGCGGCTCAGAGAGATGGGGCCGCGACGCTTGAGGCCATTTGTGGGCAAAATGGTGTTTTGATTATGGGGACTCAAATCTTAGGCCTTGGGATCGTTCCTACTACCCGATTTAGTAGGATTCGACATCCCGAAGGCTAGGTCTTGGTCCGAGAACCTTTTATTACTCATTTTGATGAGGTTTTATATTATGGTTATGACTAGGTTATCACTAGAGGCTTGGAATCAGGATCATGCTTGTGGCTCATTTATTGGTAACCTGTGCTTGGACCAAAGGTAAGAAAACTACACCTTGTATGTGATGCATGAGAAACATGTGGTTAGGGCATGCCATGAATGTTAAATATGAGATTGATCAGAGCTTGAGTCTTTGTGTTTGTACATGATCCTAGTTATGCTAGCAATTGTTAAGTAAGCATGTTGAATGCCCTATATTCAGATATTTGACATATGATATATGCCTAGTAACATTGCTTACTTGTGCGTGGCATTGACTTACTAGTCAGAATCGACAATGGTGTCAGAACTAGCTGGGAAGCTGTGACTTACTAGTCAAGTTCGACAATAGTTTTGAACACTGGTCGTATGTTACTGACCTAAGAGTCAGGAGCGGCATAAGTGTCGTGAACGTAGAGCCGATGAAAGATTAGATCTAATCGACATCTACATTGAATGACTCATCATGAGCATTAATGTCGGACCGTGTGATATTATTTTATAATATAATGTAATATTATATTATATTATAATATAATGTTTTAGATTAAATAAATGTGACAAAGAGTGTCACATATTGTAACATATAATAGAGAGTTACAATATTTAGATATATGAGAAATATCCAAATATGTAACATATTTGGTGTTACAAATTCAGCTACAAACTTGTAACTTCCAAATATTACCCTTTATTGTGTAAATTTGTTGTTACAAAATATTGAGATGAATTTCATAAAAGCCATATGTGAAATGGCTGTTAGAGATATGATTTCAACCCCAATAATGTGTTTTGGGGGTTACAAAATCATTTGGGAGGGTTTGGAACCATTTGGAAAAACAACACAAAGTTTTTTACTGAAAATGGTCAGTGGCCGCAGCCCGTGGGACAGAGAGTAGTGGCTGCGGCCACTAATGTCCCTAGCCACAGCCACAGGCCAAAAACTGACAATTTTTTTCAGTTTTTTCAATCTTTGTTGAACGGCTCAAAAAACCTAAATAACTCTCAAATCTCATTTTTAATTCCATAATAATCCAATTAATCATTGGTAACAACCATGAGGTTGGTGGAATTTGAAATTCAAATGGTGTCTCTAAACTCTATAAATAGGAGCCTATTGCTCACTTGAAAGACACAATTTTCTATCTATTAGAGCACTTGGCTAGAAACACCTTGAGGCTTGATAATTCCAGAAAGCATTTCCAATTTCTGAGAGAGATCCCTTAGTGCTTGAGTTAGGGGGAAATAAGCTTTTAGACAAAGGTTTTAAACCTTGTTCAAGTTGGTGATCCCCAACACTCTTCACTTAGGTTGTGTAAGTGAGAGTTTTCTTTTGTTTCTGTTCTTGCATTTTATACTATTGCTTTTCTTCTTATTCTTTTGTTCTATTTACTTGTAACTTTTGTTTAGAGTTGTAATCTTCTTTTGTTTTGTTTTAAACACCTTTACTTTACTTGTAATCTTTTGTTTAAATTTGTATCTTTAACTATTCTCTTCTTCTTCTTTGTTTATTTGTATTTTCAGTTATAGAGTTGTAACACTTTATTTAATCAATCAATATTTATTTGTAATATATTGTCTAGAGTTGTATTTTCTTACCATTTCAATTGAGGAAAATACATATTTTCCTAACAGATCGACCCCAAGTTCGATGAAAACTAAATGCGCTTGTCTAGTCCAATGGCTAGTCACTTAGAGCTAGGGCCAGAAGGCCCAGGTGACTGCATCATCACATGGCTATGGGCTTCAAGCCCCAACATGGTTAACAGAACCTCAAAGTGTTAAATCACTCATCTGATTAGGGCTTACACTCCAGCATGGTTAACAGAACCTCAAAGTGTTAAATCACTCCTCTGATAAGGGCTATACGCTCCAGTATGATTAACAGAACCTCAAAGTGTTAAATCACTCATCTGATAAGGGCTATACGCTCAAGTATGGTTAACAGAACCTCAAAGTGTTAAATCACTCATCTGATTAGGGCTATACGCTCCAGCATGGTTAACAGAACCTCAAATTGTTAAATCACTCATCTGATTAGGATTGACTTGATAGTCATCCACTCAGGAGGGCAGAATTCCTTATCCTGGATACCTCATCATTATTTGAACTTATTTGCATGCGTGATTAAGGCTATTATTGCTAGGCATGCACTTTATGATTTGATGACATGTTATTACTGTTCATGAGCATATTGATTTTTCTTGCTGGGCTTCGACTCACGGGTGTTATGTGGTCCAGGTAAAGGCAAAAGAAAGCTGGACCATCCTTGAGTTGGAGAGCTTAGGTGATGATGTGTACATATGCGACTGTTAGACCACCACAACCGATGGTTGAAAGAGGAACTAGGGTTAAACCCTATTTTGTCGCTTAGATCGGCTGGTTGTAAATATTTTCTTGTAATAGACCTTTAAATTATATTTTTGGGATCCCAATGTATATAGTAAACATTCTAGTGAAACGTAATATCTTAACCAAAACTTTTAACCCTAAATTTCGAATCATACTTAGTACACGATTATGGCCAAATAACTCGATTAGCAAGTTTAGCACTGTTTAAAATGCACACCATAATGGTCCCTGGAGTTTAGGGCATTACAATAGCGTTTCTAGAGCCAAAAACTTTCTTATCTACTAGACTATAAAACAAACCACCCTGAGTACCTTAAGGATAATCAACAAACAAACAAACCTCAGTTCGTTATTCTAGCTTTCTTACCTTTTTCCTCAGGACATAAGCAGGACACCCCCAAATTCCATAATAACGTAAACCAAGTTCACGACCATTCCATAACTCTAGTGGTTTCTTGGAGACAACTTTGAGATAACACAACATTTAAAATATGTCACACGAGGTCTAGGTTGTATGTTTCCAGAAAAGATATGGGTAAGAAGTTGGTAGAGTTGAATAGCTTATCATAGAACACACATTTTCATAAATGCGCGATTCATGCCGCTTCGCAACACCATTCTGTTGCGGAGTCCTTGGACAGTTGCTTTAGACAATTCTCCAAGTTCAATTAAATGATCTTGGATTTGATTATCCAAATATCCTCCACCCCAATCAGATCGCAAGATCTTTAACATTTTACCTAATATGGTTTTAAAGCCTTAGCAATGAATTCTTTGAACTTCTTAACAAATTCTCAGAATTCCTATGCCTTAGGTACTTACATGAGTATCTAGAGTAATCGTCAATGAATGTGACGAAACACCCATAACCACCCCTCGCTTGAACATTCATTTTTCCCTAGACATTTGAATATACTAGCCCTAGTGAATCTTTGGCCTTTTCTCTTTTCACAGAGAATGGACGCTTTGCCATATTTCCCTCTGAACTAGATTCACAAACAGGGAGGTGGTAGGTGAGTTCCCTCAAAGGCCCAGCCTTTGTTAGTCTTTGAATCCTATCATAGAAAATATGACCAATGTAACGCCCTACTACCTTAGAGTAATTACCATGTGATTTATAAATGTGCCATTAGCTCGCTAATCGAGGTTTTAGGTTGAAAAGTGTGATTAAATTGAAATAAAGATTCATTTGACAACATTAATTATAAAAGATTTGGACAGTCATTAAAATCCAGAAAAGTTATACATATGGGATCCCAAAATACTGTTTCAAAATTGTATTACAACTCAAAATTTTAGATACGATCGACCTAAGCGACAAAACCAACTATTTACAACATATCCCGCAAAACAACCCCGGCCGTGGCAGCCAGGTAGGCCGAAGATGTACACGTCGCTCCATGCCCTCCAACTCATGGTTGGTTGAACTTTCCCCTACCTTTACCTGCACCATAGAGTACCCGTGAGCCGAGGCCCAACAAGAAAACTCAACACATAGCATATCACAATTCAATCCAGTAATAAACAACTTAAACAAATAATCGATTAAACATATAGCGGCCTATGCCGGCCCAGGTGCTATACCAGGCACTAGCTTCATGGTCTTCACTGAGCACGTGAATACAACACCCTTAGAGGGTCTCACCCTAGCGGCCTAAATTCAGCATGCTTTCTCCGTTCCCAGCCTTTGCTGTTCTCGACCTTCTCCGTTCTCGGCCATCGCCGTTCCCGACCTTTGTCGTTCCCGGCCTTCGCCATTCATTCACAATCATACAAATATTTCACAACAAGTCATAAACATTCACATAAATCATTCAACACACATAATCGGGCCATGCTCGGCTTTACAGGCACAAACAGTTTTCTTACCTGTGTCCCGAGCTGATTGGTTAATGCGATCCTGAGCATGATCCCCTAAACCTGAGCCTTGACGTAAAACCTAGTCACAACGCAATAATAAATAGACATCCATCAATCCTTAACCAATTAAGAACTTCATATTAAAATACTAGCCTTCGGGACCTCAAATTTTACTAAACCGAGTAGTAGAATCCTTCCTGAGCCTTAAGATTTGGGTTCCCAAGCTTAAAACCCTATTTTGGTCACTTTCCCAAATTCGAGTCGCAGCCCGTTGGAAGTCAGAGAGCCTTGGGCTCTCGCCAAGGGGACACGGGCTGCGGTGCGCCTCAGCCTACACCG
This sequence comes from Humulus lupulus, assembly GCF_963169125.1. Classification (NCBI taxonomy): domain Eukaryota; kingdom Viridiplantae; phylum Streptophyta; class Magnoliopsida; order Rosales; family Cannabaceae; genus Humulus; species Humulus lupulus. The sequence continues at coordinate 131,556,991 of NC_084794.1, forward strand.
CGACGCCTGGGAAAAATCCGAGGCTCCCAAGCCTCTGAGTTCATGCGGGTCGCGGCGCTCACCCCAAAACCTAGAAATCCATGCATTTTTCAGAATCCCAAACCTCCTGAAATTAAATCTAAACATACTCTAAAGATAGAATTAGGACCCAAAGCACTTCCACTATGCCCAGTACAGTACATGAAACCAAAAAAACTATACCACAACCTCATCACCACTTAACTCAATCACTTGAGTTCAATTAAACCTCAAAACACTAAAACTTCAGAGGAATTTATAAATAAATCTTACTCTAGACCTTACCTCTGTGATAATTTTGACCTTGAGCCAATTCCCCAACACCTTTAGCTTGTTTTCCCCAAGTCCCCAACTTCAATTTTCAGCCAAATCCTCAAGAATTCACCAAAGCTTAAAGCACACCAAAGAGAGGGAGAGAGGTATACAAGAGAGACAAGGAGGGAGAGCTAAGTAGAGGTTGTTCCATTTTTTTGTTTCTCCTTAGTTCTAGAATCATGATTAACTTAATCCTATTTCAGCTGCAAAATGTCCAAGATGCCCCCAAGTATATCCTTAGTCCTCTAATGTCACCAAGGGTAATCCCATAATTTGCCACATTCCCGCCAATTTATCGAGTATTAATTCCTATAATTCCCCATTTAACCCCTGTCATATTTAAACAATCGCTAAATTACTACTCGTTACCCAATAATTCCAAACACGTACTATATTCCCAAAATACCCCTAGGCTCACCCCGAGCCGAGTATTCGACCCCGTTGTGACTATTTTTCTATTCTGCTCCCTAGAACCGTCTCAGACCACACATCACAAATATATCAACACATCGTGGTCTCAAGCACAACACACATATAATTTACATTTATGCCCTCAATGGGCCAAAATTTCAAATATGCCCCTATTAACCAAATTGGGCCCATATGCATATTTAATTCACGTAAACATGCATTTCTAATCACATAATCATTTAATCTACGTAATAACATAATTAAATCAATTATTCCCCCCCCCCCCTCGACACGCTAATCAAGGCACTAAGCCTTATTAGAAAATCTGGGACGTTACAACCAAAGCGAAGATGCCAAAGGTACGTCATTTCTAATGTTATTGACCTCTGTCGTTTAATGGTCCTAGATTTAGCTAACTCATTATTTAGAACATAGGGTTCGTTTGGTTGCAATAGGTATAGTCTGTTTTCTGTACATCCACCCCACAATTCACATCTATTTAAAGAAATAAGATTTTATTACTTGTGAAAGTTACTACAAATTGTTGTTGATGTAATAAGAAAAATTGAAATTAAAATTTCCATTAAAAATCATAATAAAATAAACATTATCTTAAAACAATATATTTATTTCCAAAATTCATTCAAGCTTATCATTTTGCCTTGTCTGATACGAACAATCCATGATGGATTCCAAGCTTTGGCTTTTTATCCTTCATGGCTATTCTAATGCTAAAAAGATGTAAAAAGGTACATGCATGTTTAGTAGATCTTGATTCAGCGATCCAAAACCAAAGAATCATCCTCTAAAATAGCATGTATCCAAGATCAATATTTCATTATCTTGGGTTTCATTGCCTTGAGTACTGGGCAATCTTGTCCTGATTCCCAATCTCCTTGCAGTTGGAAACACTCCCCTTTAGTGTACTTATAATCAGGCCTTGCTCCATGATGCTTTGTAGCATTTGGTGCCTTGCTAGTGGTCTTCTTGTTCTTTTTGTTTGAATTTCTTCCTCATTGTCTCTTCGAAGAAGAAGCTTAAGGCAACTCCTCCTTGAGCATGTTTTGTAGTATTAGCCTTCTTTTCTTTACTGAGTCCACCCCATACAATCAACTTTGAAGATTTTGGTGATCGTTGCATAGGAAAAATTGGAATATCTTTGATTATCACGAACTTAATGTTGTCCATAATCAACACCATGTTGATGTTGAATAAACATTTCGTGAAGTTCTCACCATAGAGAAAGTTTTTAGAGATTAGAGAGAGTTTGGGGTGGGAAGCCTAGAGCTACGATTATCAACTAAGTAGAAATTAACGCATTGCTTGACAAGCACTTGTTCATCAAAATTTTAGAAATATCATAACATACAAAATGTTTTGAGATGAGTAAAATACTAAAACACTTATCTTCTATTTCTTAGGTACTTTAACTAGCCATGAACCCATGTGTCCTAGCAGACGAGAATCACAAATATTCACTTAGTTAAATAGAGAAACATCTCAATTAATAAAATGTCCTAGACTTTTATTAACTACCTATCCATCCGATCAAAGTAACGAAAACCCATGTGTCCCGGTAGGCGAGAGTCACAAATATTTCTTACTTTATGAGTTTAACCCACAATTTTGATTATTATAAACTTAATTCCTATAGTCACCGTAGGGTTGAGTCTATAGAAGGTCCATCTATAACCATAAACCTTAAGAAATTTAAACATATTAAGAAGTCCGATGAACACTGTCCGTAGGGAGATGAAATCAAAGCGCCATAAGGCCCCACTGAACTCTAAACTTGTTAAATCAACGGTGGAGATCGAATTCAAATTTTTAAAACTCATTATTAAATTTTTTTAATATTTTATTCTTTATGAAAAATATCAACTTAGGTTTTCCAAATTATTAAAATAATTAATAAACCAACTTAGGTTTCTGATTATTAAAATAACTAATAAATCAACTTAGGTTTGCCAAATTATTAGAATAATCAATAAACCATGGTTAATAATTTTCTCATTAATACTAAAATTACCATTGAAAATTAATCCAAAAAATAGAATTAATTTGTTTCTAATCAATTATTAGGTCAAACTAAAACGAATAACCTAATACAATTAAGTCAAACTTAGGTAAATGAGCCTTAACAATTCGAGCTTGCATGGAGGAGAGCTGAGTTCAGTATGTCGAATCCACTACTAAGGCTCCCTAACTTCCACACAAAGCCCAAAAAGACAGGACTTTGAACATTCATTTTATTAATTGTTATTCAATTGATTAAGCCCAATCTAGTAATGCAAAACAAATGTGCCTTCACAAGTGGAACCACCCACAAGAGATGAATTTAAATTTTACATGTTCAATTGGGCCCAAATAAAACCTAACATTTTATGAAAGTTTTATTTGAGTTTTCCCACATTTTTCAAACACAAAAATTGGGCCATCATTATACTTATATTTAAAGCCCAAATTAAACAAACAACTATAATGATGCTTGATATGTTAATAATTGGATGGGCCACATGTTACTCTACAAGCATGTATTATTAAATTATGCAAATATTACCACAACAATATACTATTTTGCAAAATACCATAATTAAGTAACATAGAATTCATTATAATTAATTAAACAAGTTGCAAAATATTAAATTAATTAAAATAGAATTTATCAAACAAAATTCAATTTCAAATAAATAATTTAAATTAGGTTGTTAAGTTGTTAAGAATTACAAGACAAAATATTTTAACAAATTTTAAAATATCAAAATATCTTTTACCCAAATTTAAAATATCTAAAATATCTAGAATTACCAGAAAACCAATTTCAAATATTTTAAACAATAAAAATATCTTAAATAACTAGATAACCAATTTTAATATTTCAATTATAACAAAATAAAAAAATATCTTAAAATATCCTGATTATCAGACAACCAATTCAAAATATTTTTAAAAAGCTAAAATATCTAAAATAATCAGATAATCAATTTAAAATATTTTAAACTTGACTACACAAAATATCAAATTTTAAAAAATATATATTTTTTATGGTGAAAAAGCCCGTTGTAGGCCACGCGCGGAGTTGCCATACGAATTTGTACAGCCTCGGTGTCCTGGCGGCTTTTTCATGCGTGTCAAGCACGCATATTGCCCAATCAGTTAAAAAACAATATGTGCAGACTTTCAATCCTAAAACAAGCAAAAAAACAACCAAATTATTTCTAAGTTTACATAAAAAAAAAAACATGCACCAAATAACATGTACCATACAATTAACACACTAACATATCAATCAATTTAATACATGTTCATTCATGAAAATAAACTAGCAACCTATGACTCTAAGGCCAATTGTAGGAAATTGCATTATAATGCCCTACTACCTAGGGACCATTACGATGTGCATTTTAAACAGTGCTAAACTCGCTAATCGAGTCATTTGGCCATAATTGTGTAACTAAGTATGATTAACGGTTTAGGGTTGAAAATTTTGGTTAAGATACAACGTTTCACTAAAACGTTTACTGTATACATTGGGATCCCAAAATATAATTTAAAGGTTAATTACAATAAAATATTTACAACCAGCCGACCTAAGCGGCGAAATAGGGTTAACCCTAGTTCCTCTTTAAACCCTCGGCCGTGGCAGTCGAGCAGCCACATATGTACACATCGTCGCCTAAGCTCTCAAATGCAAGGATGGTCCAGCTTTCTTTTGCCTTTACCTGCACCACATAGCACCCGTGAGCCGAAGCTCAACAAGAAAACTCAATATGCTCATGAACAGTAATAACATGTTACTAAATCATAATAGGCATGCCTAGCAATAATAGCCCTATTCATGCATGCAAATACGTCCAAATAATGATTGTGGGCCCTGCCCTTTGTATAGCTGACTTATGGGCCTTGCCCTTTGTATAGATGACTTATGGGCCCTGCCCTTTGTGTAGATGACTATCAAGTCATAATGAGAATAGATGGCTAATGTGTCCATCCAAGAATAAGTGACTCAGATAAGTGACAATTAAGTCACGCACTTGGGCTTTGCACCCTAATTAGATGAGTGAATAACACTTTATGATTTGATAATCATACTGGGGCTTGTAGCCCAAATCGGATGAGTGATTAACACTTTGAGATTCTGGTAATCATGCTGGGGCTTGTAGCCCTAATCAGATGAGTGAGTCACACTTTGAGATTCTAATAATCATGCTAGGGCTTGTAGCCCTAATAAGATGAGTGATTAACACTTTGAGATTCTGATCATCATGCTGGGGCTTGTAGCCCTAATCAGATGAGTGATTAACACTATGAGATTCTGATAATCATGTTGGGGCTTGTAGCTTTAATCAGATGAGTGATTAACACTTTCAGATTCTGATAATCATGCTGGGGCTTGTAGCCCAAATTAGATGGGTGACTAATGAGTGAGTCACAAACTTAAACCAGATAAGTGGCTATGGAGTCACGAACTTGAATCAGATAAGTGACTATGGAGTCACAAACTTGAACCAGATAAGTGACTATGGAGTCACGAACTTAAGCCATGTGACGTTACAGTCACCTGAGCCTTTTGGCCCTAACTCTAAGTAACTAGCCTTTAGACTAGACAAGCGCTTTTGTTTTCATCGAACTTAAGGTCGGTCAAGCATTTCATGCTTATGATGATAATGCTCATGTCGATTAGATCTAATCTTTTTAGCTTGCGTTAAACATGCTAATACTGTTCTTGACTCATAGGTCAATTCCATACAACCAGTGCTCAGTACTACTGCTAAACTTGACTAATAAGTCACAGCTTCACAGTCAATACTGGCACCATTGCTGATTCCTGACTCATAGGTAAGTTCCATTCTCAAGTAAGCAATGCAACCAGACATATATCATATGTCAAATATCCAAATGTAGGCCATTCAGCATGCTTACTCAACAATCACTAGCATAATTATGATCATGCACAATTACAGAGACTCAAGCTCTGATCAATTCCATCTTCAGGATTTATGTCATGCCCTAATCACATGTATCTTATGCATCACATACTGGGTGCAGTTTTCTTACATTTGGTCCAAGCACAGATTACCAATAAATGAGCCATAAGCAAGATCCTGTTTCCAAGCCCCTAGCGATAACCTAATCACAATCATAATATAAAACCTCATTAAAATGAGTAAATAAATACTTCCAAACCCAAACCTATCCTTCGGGACATCGAATTCTACTCAACTGGGTAGTAGGATCGATCCCAGGCCTTTAGAGTTAAGTTTCCATGACTAAAATCCAAATCTGGGAAAAATTTCCCTTAAGCACTGTGGGCCTCCCCCAGCCTTGCGCCGCGGCTCGCCTCCAAACAAAGGTTGAACCCATTTTTTCCTGTGCCTAGCGCTGCGGCATGCCACCTTGTGTCACAGCCCTAACTTCCCATAAGAAAACTTCACCTTCTTCGTCAAGCCTGCGCTGCGACGCCCAAGAACAGGGTCGCAGCCCAACCACGAACCTAGCTGAAAACCTCATTTTCTCCATTTAAAAACCTTCCAAAAACCTATCCAAACATCTCCAAATTCCAAAATCAAAGTTCCCAAACATCCTAATTATCCAATAGCAATAAAACCGAAGCTTTAATTCATTCAAAAACTCATCAAAACACAAAATCCAATTCAAGCTTAAAAACTTAGAACTTAAAACTTAAATTACCTCTGATTGAGTTGTTTCCCAGCTAAATCCCCCGGCTAATAAGCTTCTAATCTTTCTTAGAATCACTATGCCTTGATCCTCGCTTGAATCCGAGTCCAAAAACTCAAGTTTCCTTCGAAAATGTGATCGGGTATTGAAAATGGTACTTTGAGGGAGAGAGAATGTTTTGAACATTCTTTTATAATTCTAACAGGTTACTTCAAGCTTAAGTAACCTCAAGTAAATCCTAATGCTCGAGGTCCCGAAAACGCCCCCCAGGGGTAAAATAGTCAAAATTCCCAGAATTTCCCCCTTATCTCACTAACTCCCAATTTATCATCAAATATTTATTCCCATTACCCAATATCCCGGTAATGTACTAAATACCCATTGACTCACAGTCAAGTATAAATCCTGTTGTGACTTTCCCACTAGCCTGCTTTCTAGGATCGTCTCGTGCTAAGTAACCCTAGCATAACCAAATGATAATGAAGCACCACACATATGTCAATTATACCCAAAATGGCCAAAATATGAAAATTTCCCAATTAAACAGAAATGGGGCCACATGCATATTTAATACACCTAAACATGCATATAATCATTTAATTGCATAATAAATCAATTATGGCCCTCCCGACCTCCTAATCAAGGCCCTAAGCCTTATTAGGAAGTTTGGGTCATTACATGCATATTACGGGATCTTTATTTATTTTCATGTACTTTACATATTATCAAACAAACATGTGAATACCTAGAACATGCTCCTATGAAATTGATACAAAACAAAGTAAAGTAAAGAAACTTACATTACACAGCGGAAATCTCTCTAACCCTTGATTCATTTCTGTGACAGAGTATTATTAAGAGATTGAACTAGATCAGCAACACATTCTTCCACACCAAGCCTTTGATTAACCTAAAACTAGTGTGGGCTGGTTCTCAGCACATGGGATACAGATCTAGAAGAGAAGAAGAAGGGTGAGTGGCCAAGAAAGGATTAGACTGTCTATGTTTTCACTTACCCAATTAATCAACCAAGACTTCCTTATGAAAACCCTAGATATCATATTCCTTATATAGACAACTTAATGAGTTTTATTTAAACTCAGATTTAAATGAATTAAAATGAATAAACAAAAAATAAAAGCATTGGACTCCCACAAATGGACTTGGGCCCAATCTTTTTGTTTTGAATTTAAATCCTAATCGGGCCTAAATTCAAAACCTTTTTATTTATTTTTATTTTAATTAATTAATTAATTAAATCCTTATTCAAACTAACTAATTATAACTTGAAACTTGATTTAATATTATTTATTTATATTGACACCAATTTATCAATATTAAAAAATTTGCCCAAAGATTCTCTTTTATACTCTAAATCTTATATCTCTGTAAGATTTTCCAAAGTTGACCTAGTAAACTTTAAAAATTCTAATTGATAATTAAATCAATTAATTAAGACATTCTAGATGATTTACTCAAAGGTGATGCGGGGACCATGAATCCATGAAATCAAGCTTCAATAAGTTACCGTGAATTTATTTATGCATTATTTCACTACCTTATTAACTCCTTGTGACTCCACTATAGACTTGGAATTGAACTCTTGAATTCATAGGACACATTTTCCTAACCACAAATACGTTATCCATTGTTATAACCATTATAGTCAGTCAATCCTCTATCGATGAATTACTAACGAGCTAGGTGCAAATTACCGTTTTACCCGTCATCAGTATTTTATCATTAATTCCCACTAAGTTTCTTAAAAATGATATTTCTGTGAACTTAATCACAGAAATGAGATCTCAATCATTTAACCTTTTGAACAAAGCAATTAAGGAAATCATCTTTTCACTTCTCATACAGAAGTTATAGATTTCATATCTATGAATAATGCTCCCACTCAATTACACTACTAAATCTCCAAGATGTAAGTATGGGCTAGACTGTAAGGCAAGCTATTAGCGAACAAATCAAAATATTTAAATAATATAATTAGCAGAATATTATCACTAAGAATTAAGATTGACTTAACCTACTGCCAACGTTGTGACATTGATTAGATTCAATAATAACGATACTTATTTATCTATCAATAATAAATATCGGTCCTAGTCTGATGTAACCGAATACATTCGATCTTATATACTTGGTCAATGCCTTGGACAAGACATCACACCCAGAATTTGTAAGTAGATCATATCGTAGATTGTCTATTCAGTAAAAACCCAATGCATTGATCTAATCTTAGGACTCACTCTTTTGAACATATAATTACTACTATAATCCATTGTGACCTAGTCACTATATGTAGAGTCCAAAGAACTTTACTTAGCTAAGTTAGATAGTAGTATAACAGTAATAATAGTATTATCTTTATGACTGTGGATTTTTGGTTTAGACCGGTATTTATTTGGACACTCATAGTAACACTTGTAGATTTTCTAAGTTTAACCTATAGTTTAAGAATATTAAATTTTAACCTAAGGCTTGATTAATATGACTGATATTGAGGGTAATATTTATTACATTATAAGGTTTAGATAAGACCCAATAAGATAATAGGACATGTCATGTGTATGTTTAATAATGATTAAGTATTTTGAGGAATAAATTTATTAAGGTTAAAATTTGAACATCCTAGGGTCAGTCAGCAGCTTTGAAAACGTTAGAGGGCTTAGTCAAGGCTGTTAACTCAATTCAAATTAAGCTAAAATTGTGTAATTTCGTGTTTAATTATTCAGCGTATGCCGATATATCACAGCTATAGGGGGCGATATATCGCAGTACAGGGATACGAAAAACACGAAACGTCGCACGATTGCCTCGGGCATACTGGCCCAGGCGATATATCGCCTCCTTCAGGGCATTTTGAAACATTTTGAAAATGTTCTCCATTCAAATCTTCAACCTCTTGATAAGACCAGCATCTTTCTGAACGAGTCTTCAGCCTCTGCTGAACAATAATTCAAATGTTTTTCACTTAAAAAGCCATTATTTTTATTCAAGTTAAATAAAGATCTTTTCATTCCTAAACTCTATAAATAGGACCTAGTACCCAGCCATTTATTCATCTATTAAGCTAAGTTCAGAGGCTGCAAGTTGCTAGGTTATTGTGAGAGTGTAAACACTTGGGTTGGGAATTATAAGCTTGATCACTATAAGCTTACCAAACACTTGGTAAGTAAGGTTTTATTCACATTTCGGTTCAAGTTTTAGATTGGTCATAGAAGTATTCAAGGTATTCCAAACTCTAGTCCATTTCTGTATTATTTTCTTTAAGTTCTTATAGTCTTCTACTCAGCATTCTAACCTTATTCTTTATTCTTGGTTAGGAAGTCTAAGAACTTGCACATAAGTTTTTGGTAAGTATATTCTCAATGGTATAGTTCTTCCATGCTTTTCATCTCATTCTATTTAGTATACTCACCCTTCCATTTATGGTTTTTAGGAGTGTTCCAAAGTCCCAACTTCGTCCTCATATCCCGGTAATTTTGGTAAGGAAAATAGGATAGGATTTATGTGTTATATGATTTATATGTTATGATAAATGTTGTCTTATGATTATGTGTTATGTAATATGTATAATTGTAGACTTGGGCATATGACCCGTACAACTTACAAGCCCTAAATAGATTATGGGCATATGACTTGCTTAGATAGCAAGCCCCACTAATCTAATGGGCATATGACTTGTTTAGTTTATGGGACCCCAAGTAGTAATGGCCATTATAGTATGTATGTGACATAAGTGTTATGATATGTTTTATGTTACATTATGAATTTTATGTATATGGTTAAATGTTAGATTTTCCTTGCTGGGCATTAGGCTCACTCCTTTTTGTTTATATGTGCAGGAAAATAGCTTTAGTGGCGGGAAAGGTTCTTGGAAGCTTGGGGAATGTGTATTGAGGCGGAATGGATTCAAAGAGCCAAGAGTTTCGAATCGAGGATGAGGTCTTTACTTATGGTTTTATGTGTATTTTTCCGCACTTATTTATGTAATCTCTTTTAATTACAATTATGTTATGTTTTGATTTTAAAACAATGGGATCCCATATCCTACTTTGAGTTTTATGTAAGTTTAACATTTGTTTTTACAAGTTTTTAATAAAGTTATGATCATATCACTTGTAAGTGTTATTAAGGATTAGTGTCTATGTATAGTTTTCGTTAATGGTCCAAAGTCTAGAGTAGTTGGGTCATTACACTATAATTGTAACTATTTATATGTTCAGGATTTTATAAAATTTTGTATTATTTCAATAATCATGTTATAAAACAAGCAAGCAACACGGTTGTCAAACTAAATGATTTCCACTACTTTTATTGGCAATACAAAATTGTGTTACATGTCCAACATGGTTTTATATGGGCATAAAACCCAACGCAAATAATGTCACTGATGGCGTAAATGTCTACTTTAACTAATCAAATTAAAGGTCTCATTGAAAATAAAGTAGTAGCAAGTCAAGAAATGGTGAATTCAGCTCCAGCTTCCTGTTCGAATGAGTTGGTGAATGAGCAATGCCAATATGTAAACTGAAACTACAATTTTAGGCCCAACAAGAACTTGCCTACTTATTACCATCCTGGCATCCGCAATCATGAAAATTTCTCCTATGCCAACAACATGAATACTCTTCAACCGAGATCCAAATAGAAAAATGGGGGAGAAGCCTTCACAATCACTTAGAGAGTTACCGAAGACTTACATAGTGGACTCTAAGAGAAGGCTAGATCAACATGAAACTCGCCTCAATAAAATTGAAATGCATTGCACTAATATGGGGGCAACGATGAAGACATTGGAAACACAAGTAGGTCAATTGGCCAATACTATGAAGAATCAAATGTCGAGATCTTTTCCTAGTGACACAGAGAGGAATCCAAAAGAGTGTAATGCCATTACCTTGAGGAGTGGAAAAGAATGGGAAGGTCTTAGTGTTGAAAAGGAAAAGGTTGAAGAGATCCCTAAGAAGAATGAGAATGAAGAAGGCAAGTCAAAAGGGGAGATTCCAAAGAATGAGCCATCGGTGGTTAGGCCGGGTTCCATTACTTTTCCAGATAATCCACCTAAGATAACTACTCCATTGCCATTCCCTCAATGATTCCGTAATAAGGTAATTGATGAGAAATTCGAGAAGTTCCTAAATATTTTCAAGAAAATCCATATCAACATTCCTTTTGTGGATGCTCTTGAGCAAATGCATAACTATGCTAAGTTTATAAAATAAGTGATATCTAAGAAGCATAAGTTAGAGGATTATGAGACAGTGGAGCTAACGAAATATTGTAGTGCCATTATTAAGAGACAGTTACCAAAAAAGTTGAAAAAGCCGGGAAGTTTTACTATTCCATGTGTAATTGGTGAGCTACATATTGAGAAGACCTTGTGTGATTTAGGACCTAGTATCACTTTAATGCCTCTCTGTATCTTTCAGAAGTTCAATCTTGGAGAGGTCACACCAACTACTATTTCTTTACAATTTGTGGATCATTCTTTAACGTATCCTAGAGGTATCATTGAGGCTGTTTTAGTGAAGATTGATATATTTATTTTTCCAGATGATTTCGTTGTGCTTGACATGGAAGAAGACCAAGAAATTACCATAATCTTTGGACGACCTTTTCTTGTTACCAGAAAAGCTTTAATTGATGTCCACGATGGTAACTTAACTTTAAGGGCGAATGGTGGAGAAGTGAAGTTAAATTTTAATAATGCCATGAAGTTTCCCAATGAGCAAGAAAATTGTAGAGAGTGGATGTAGTTACCCCATGCTTGAGAGACTTTTTCAAGAACATGTTTCATAATGATCCATTGGAATTATGTCTAACAACATCGATTTCTAGAGAAGACCTTGGGGTGGATTTGTGCATGAATGATGTGGAGGTGATTGATAGTGTATTTGCTTTGCAGGAATTACCAGAGGAAAAGGAGGTGTTGAAGAAGAAGATATCTATAAGGAACCAACTCTTGATAATAGCTCGAAGAAGAAGAATACAACTAGTGATGGGCTTGTTTTGAAGCAATTACCTGATCATTTTCGTTATGCATTTTTGGGAGACAAATCTACAAAGCCCATTATTATATCGACATCTTTGAATGCTGAAGATGAAAGGAAGTTGATACACACTCTTAAAAGGTATTCATCCATTTTTGCTTGGTCAATTATGATATTAAAGGCATTATTCGGGCTATATGTATGAACAAAATTATTATGGAAGATTCTTATAAGACATCTATTGAACATCAACGAAGGCTTAATCCTGATATGAAGGAGGTTTTGAGAATGTAATTATTGAAGCTATTGAATGTAGGAATTATTTATGCTATTTTGGATAGTTCATGGGTAAGTCCAGTACAAGTGGTACCTAAGAAACGTGGTATGACTGTGGTCAAAAATGAGAAGAATGAGCTAATTCCAACTCACACTGTGACAGGGTGGGAGTGTGTATCTGACTATAGGAAGCTTAATAAGACAACTTGGAAAGACCATTTTCCCTTGTCATTCATTGACCAAATGTTAGATCGCTTGGCAAATCATGATTTCTATTGCTTTCTATATGATTGTTTGGGATATAATCAAATTTTTATAGCTCCAGGGGACCAAGAGAAGACCACCTTTACTTGTCTACATGGTATGTTCGCTTTTCGTAGGATGCCATTTGGTTTGTGTAATGCATCGATCACTTTTCAAAGGTTTATGATGGCCATTTTTGATGACATGGTGGAGAATATAATGGAGGTATTTATGGATGATTTCTTAGTTTTTGGTTCATCTTTTTATCCATGTTTGTGCAACCTTGGAATAGTTCTTAAAAGATGAGTAGAGACAATTCTTGTTCTTAATTAGGAGAAGTGCCACTTCATGGTTAAGAAGGGGATTGTACTTGGGCACCGAATTTCTTCTTTGAGTTTGGAGGTGGATAAAGCAAAAAGTTCCACTATTGAGAACTTACCACCACCAACTAATGTGAACAGAGTTCGGAGTTTTCTAGGCCATATAGGATTCTATCGGTGATTTATTAAGGACTTCTCTAAAGTCACTAAGCCATTATGCAAGTTATTGGAGAATGATGAGCCTTTTCTCTTTGATGAGTCATGCCTTAAAGCTTCCAACATCCTTAAAGAGAAACTTATAGCGACTCTTTCTTATTGTGCTTGATTGGAGTGAGCCATTTGAGATCATGTGCAATGCTAGTGACTATGCCATTGGAGCAATTCTTGGGCAGCAAAGAGACGGGATCTTTAGAGCTACTTATTATTCGAGTCGTACTTTAAATGAAGCTCAAGAAAATTATACAACTATTGAGAAGGAGATGTTAGCGATGGTCTATTCTTGTGACAAGTTTTGACCTTATATCATTGGATCTAAGGTGATTATCTATACAGATCATGCACCTATTCAATACTTGTTTAAGAAAAAGGATGTTAAACCTCGCTTGATTATATGGATTTTATTGCTCCAAGAATTTGATTTGGAGATTCGAGGTAAGCGAGGAAGTGAGAATGTAGTAGTTGACAATCTATCTCGTTTTGAGGGGGTAAGTGATGATAATGAAGGTTCATCAATTTTGGAAGTCTTTCCGGATGAGAAATCATTTGCAGTGGCACTAAAATCCCTTTGTAATGCCCTATTAATCCAGGACTGTTACAGCGTGTGTTTAAAATAGTGCTTAACTCGTTAAGCAAGTCATTTGGACTCAAAAGTGTAATTAAAGTTAATTAAAGGTTAAAGTGCTAAAAATTTGCTCAAAATGGTTAAACTTTTTCATTAAAATTATAAAATATTTACATGGGATCCCAAAGTGTTTAATTAAAGTAAATTTACAACCAGCGTTCTAAAAAAAATGTCTACCTAAGCGACAAAATCGAACTTTTTAACCCAAGTCCATCAAATACCTTGACCTTGACGCCCGAGCAGGCCAAACATGCTTGCACTGCTACAAAGCCCTCCGACTATTGGCTGATCTAACTTCCCATTTCCCTTACTTGTACCATAGAGCACCCGTGAGCCAAGGCCCAGCAAGAAAACTCAACAAAGCATAATAAATATCATATTAAACATAAACAATAATTAACATGCTTCACAGATTATAAACACATTCATTTCCAATACATAAACAATTTACACAATCTACGTTGAGCAAGGTGCATTGCTGGGGCACCAAACTTACAGTCTATGCCAGGCGAGTGTGTACAACACGCCCATAATGGCCATGTCATCACGGCCTACATTACGCATGATTATCGCCGAATATGGCCTATGCCGATTAATCACAAAATATTCAATACAAATAATTCTAGCAAATATCATTATGCAAAAAGGGGTACTCAACCCTAAACAGATTCAGATACACGGTCATAACTGCATTCAGACCTCAGGTCGATTCCCTACTCTATGTGTTGTGCCAATTTTCTTACATCAAGTCCTGTGCTAGAAGCGAAATGAGCCTCTCAAAAACCCTAGTCACAACATTCATTATACGTTCATTAGGAATTAAATCCAATTATGGTCTCAAGAGTTAAACCCTAGCTCTCGAGGCTTCTAATTCCACTCAACAGGCTAATGGAATCGTCCCCTGAGCCTTCAAGCAGGTCCTTAAACCATATCCTAGGAACCCCGAACATATCTTACAAAAATAAGAAAAACAGTGTTTCGGGGCACCTGGCACAGTCGCGCCTGCCCCTGGGTGCGGTTGCGCCCTAAAAAAGTTTGGGGTTTCTGGGGCACTAATGCGGTCGCGCCAAACCCTTGCACAGTCATGCTAGGTCCCCGGAAATGCTAATCGCATACCAGAATTTCCATTTTTCACATTCGATAGCTCAAACCCAAATCGACCCAAAATAGAATTTCCAGCTAGTTTTTATACAAAATTCGACCCCAAATCCACTATGCAACCAACATACAACATCAAAATGTTATTTAAACTTCCAATCACACATTAAAACCCAAAATTGAGACTTTAGGGTTCTAACACCCAATTTTTCCCCAAATCCAAAAATTCAAGCTTAATTTCTTGTTTCAATGGGGATTCAAGCAACTAAATCAATTTATAAACTAATTCCTATCATCATACATATCTATAAACAACCTAGCATCCTTAATTTTCAAAAATTCATCAAAAGCCCCAAATGTCACCAAGAACACCATTGAAGAACACTAAGGAAAGAAATTCATACCCCCTCCTCTGAATTCCTTGGATTCCTATGGTGATGATTGCTTCCGCAGCTACAATCCTCCCTCTTGAAGCTTAATCCCATCTAAAATCCTCAAATTAATGAACTTAAGCTTGGCCTTGGGTTGCCTTAGGTTCTAGATACTAGGATAAGTAAGGAAGAAGAAGGAGAGTCTTTTAGGGAGAGTGAATGTGAAAATGCATAGGGTCATCAACACTTGGCCTATTCCTCTAATTTTATGGTCAAAAACCATTTTACCCCTCCTTCTAATACCCTTTCTTTACTAACCCCAAATGTAATTTATTCATTAAGCTCAAACTTCTAACTATCCCACTAATATCCAATTATTCACTAATACCCATCACACTCAAATATTTCATCACTTAATTTTATTTTACCCATATTCTCAAAATACGAAAAATTCCCAAAATACCCATAGGCCCGACCCAAACAAGGTATTTTCTCGTCGTGACTTTTCTGCTAAAACTACTCAAAAGGATCCAATCAAGCCAAAAATAACACATACCCACTTAATAATGTGGTCACAATGAACATAGCACACAATATTTACAAATATACCCTCAACGGGTCAAAATTATGAAAATGCCCATTTTTCTCAAAGGCGGGTCTTTAAATAAATTTGATACACCTAATCAAGCATAATCAATTATATAATAATATAATTCATAATAATCTAACTCATATTCTCTCGACTTGCTAATTAAGGTACTAAACCTCGTTAGGAGTCTTGAGACGCTACACCCTTGGTATACCAACTTTTTCAATTATTTAGCATTCAAGGTTTTGTCACCAGTGTAATATTCTCAACAAAAGAAGAAATTTTTCAATGATGTCAAGCATTATATTTGGGATGATCCTATTCTTTTTAAGCAATGTGTTGATCTTGTCATTAGAAGATGTGTGCCAGAAGAGGAAGTAAGTGATATTTTGTTCCATTGTCATTCTTCTCCCATTGGTGGGCATTTTGGAGGGGTAAGGACTTCTGCAAAGGTTCTTAAAAGTTGTTTTTATTGGCCTACTTTGCACTGAGATTTTCATGAATACGTGAAGAATTGTGATTTGTGTCAATGAGTAGGAAATATCTCTAGAAGACATGAATTACCTATCACCAACATCTTAGAAGTGGAAATATTCAATGTTTGGGGTATAGATTTTATGTGACCATTCCCACCTTCTTTCAGTAATATATATATATATATATATTCTCTTGGTGATTGATTATGTGAGTAAATGGTAGAGGCTACTGCAACTACTACTAATGATGCTCGATTTGTTGTTAAATTTATTAAAAAGAACATATTTTCTCTTTTTGGCGTACCTAAAGCCATACTTAATGATGAATGCACTCATTTTGTTAATAAGGTTTTTGATGCTCTTATGACAAAGTATGGAGTAAGGCATAAGATGACCCTAGCTTACCATCCTTCATCTAATGGTCTAGCAGAACTATCTAATCGAGAAACTAAGCTTATTTTGGAGAAAATGATGCAATCAAATGGAAAGGATTGGTCAAACAATCATGATGACGTTTTATGGGCATATAGGACGGATTTCAAGACACCTATCGGCATGTCTCCTTACCGGTTAGTGTTTGGGAAGGCTTGTCATATACCGTTTGAGCTTGAGCATCGTACACAGTGGGCCATTAAAAACCTGAATTTAGACTTGAAAGCTTCGGGAGAGAAAAAACTTCTTCAACTTAATGAGTTATATCAAATTCATCATGAAGTTTATGAGAATGTGAGGATTTACATGGTGTGAACGAAGAAGTGGAATGATAAGCAAATCCTTCGAAGAGATTTCATACTGAGAGAGAAGGTTCTCTTATTTAATACTCGTCTCAAACTTTCTCCAGTAAATTAAAGTATGGTTGGTCGGGACCATTCACAGTGATACACGTTTTTTCCATTTGGGGTTGTTGAGATTCAACAAGATGATGAACACACATTTAAAGTGAATGACCAACAGTTGAAGCATTATTTTAGAGGTAAGGTGGAGAAAATGGTGGGCATTAAGCTCGTTGATGTCTAGCAATGGAAATGAGGTACAAGGTCTAGCCAAAGACTTTAAATTAAGTGTTTAATGGGAGGCAACCCATTCTTTTAATTTTTTTGGTTTTCTTAGAGTTGTCAAATTTTAGTTTTAGTGTTTTTTTTTTCAGTTATGAGTTTAGTGTTAATTATTTTTATCCCTAAAAAATCAAGAGATGACGTGGCGAATGAGAAAGTGAAACGTGTCATCACAAGTCAAGGAAAAATGACAAAGTATTGAAAAAAGACCAATGAGCAAAACAGATAGGTCCAGGACCTATAGGGAAGTCGACCAGGCCTAAACCCCCAAGGGGTGGTCGGCCCACCCTATTCTTCATAGGGTGGTCTACCTAAACTCCCAAATACACTTTGCTGGATGAAGTTCACGCTCGTTCAAGCTGAAATCAACAGGCCTAGCACCCAGAGGATCAATAGGTCTAGCACCCAGAGGGTCATCAGGCCTAGCACCCAAGCTTTGAAGGGTCATCAGGCCTAGCACCTAAGTCTCATGGACCAACCTAGACTTAGCATTTTCCCAGAGGTTTCAATTGTGCATCGTTTACCATGATCCAGAGAAACAATGAGAAGACCCATGATCTCATAATCATGGGGAGGTGGGCACGTATCTCCACTACCCAATAATCGTGTACCAAACCACGATCCCAGTATTACTGATCATGTAATAGCCCCTGGGTACTATAAATAAAGGACCCAGGGCTTCATTGAGGGGGATTTGATGAATATTTTGGGAGAAACTATGGGAAAATTAGTAAAAAGTGAATACTTTTGTTCATCCGTGTGATTTTTTATCGAGTGATTCAATACTAAAAACTAAGTGGATTAGGTTATTACTTGTTATCCCTAAAATCAGAAGTGAATGACATGGCAAGCATTAATTACACGTGGCTGACACCTGGCAGAATCTGTGTTCGACTATCGACCAGGAAGACATCCAGTATCATGTGATCGGTTTCTTCATACGACCAGCCTGGTCGTACGCACATTATACGCGGAGGAAATTTTAGGCAGTTATGATGGAATCCGAAATTATCTCCCATGATTTCCTGAGTATCCGATTATTTAGGAAAGAATATCTGTAACAAATCAATGTAAATCTTCCCTGAGCTTATAAATAGAAGAAGAGGGCTCAGGGAAGAGGGTCGATCCCTTTTCTTTTGAGCAAAAAAGATCTTTTGAGATTAGAGAGAGATTACACAAGAATAATTGTATTTTCTTCTTCAGAGGTTAGTGAAACTCATTGAACCCCAGTTCTTTGATCACCCCTTTGAATCTCATTTCAATAACAATTCAAGTGGACGTATGTTATTACCAGATCCTGAGGCCGAACCACTATAAAATCTTGTGTTCTTATTATTTTCGCCACCACATTCTTTTCAACATATTCATCCACATCAAGCGTATTTTGACTCCGTGTCAGTTGGCCAAAATCTGGGTCAACATTACTGTTCATCAGAACAGGGCTGAACCACTATAAAATTTCAGTGTGTTTGTTTAAGATATTTGTACTCTGTCGTATATAATATTTATTTCGTTAAAAATGTGTCGTATACTGTGCATACGACCGTTGCCCAATTTCACAGGTCAACAATTTTAGTAAAAAAAAAGAGGTCAACAAATGCATCGCCTAGTGAGTGTAACGACCTGAATTTTCAAGACTCGATAAAGCAAAAATATAAATGTTTTCATTTAACAAAATGTCTCAAAAACCTGTATAAAAAAACTTTTTAAAAAGTCGTATGGCGATACTTAACATTTATTTACAAACATATTTTATAACGAGTAAAGTGAGCCTAGTTTAGGAAAATTACACAACATTTCCAAAAATAAAATGGCTTCCCAAAAGGTCGGTCCACATGTAAATTTGCAAGGTAGACTCCAGCGCTCACTGCTCTGCCTTGCCCTTGCTCTTACCTACAACATGAAACAACTAGGTAAGTGAAAATGCTTAGTAAGTTCAACCTTAAAACAATGCATGCAGAGAATTAGAGTTCCGGATCCATCCAGACGCTACACAATCAATTTCAAGAATGCAAAAGCGTCCTGACAAACTTATGGTCATGCCTGATAACCAGTGATAAATTATTTCCTATAAACAGATAAAACCCTACACGCAGAAAATCCCAGAACAAGCAGATATATCATATCGCAACTATTTCTTATTAACAAATATATCCCTGCACTCAGAAAATCCCAGAGCAAGCAGATATATTATTTCACAACTATATCTTATCAACAAATATATCCCTGCACTCAGAAAATCCCAGAGCAAGAAGATATATTATTTCACAATATAATTCAAGACCAACGCTCGGCAATTTCCAACAATTCGGGCGTGACACGCCCTCCAACATAAATGCTAATCTGTAAGAGAGAACCGAGTCTCAACACTAAGATCTAGCCAATAAATATCCCCATCAAGGGTAACTATCGTGTTACCTAGGGCATCGCTACTTATCCAAGAGTGTAATCGAATTTACACGGTTTTACAGAGACTTCTATGTTAATCAGTGGTGCTGGTGAGCAATTGCCCCTAGGGTGTTCAACCTCACTCAATCTTGGCAACCCCTTGTATCTCTAGGCACTCTCACTGAATGGCCAATATTCACGGCTGCTATTCGGGAATAACTTATCAGAGCACTTGCTAGGGTTCTAACTGTTCACTGATTAAGTAAGCATGAGGGGCCCTAGGTCCCATTCATTTTGGCGCCCCTAGGTTTAACCAGCAATCCTCACCTCTTGACCACTCGTCGCGGTAATGAGCCGGACATAATAAAATCAAGCAGTGTGACAGGGATCAGTTGTCTAGGATATGACGGATATCTACCGTTCATATTTTTCTAAATCAGCACTCACTAGACTAACGTCTCTAAGCAACTTTCTACGACAGTGTATATATGTGCATGTGTCCCTATACTAACATATAATACAATAATCGTTTTATGTTGCAGCCACACAATATAAGTTGACTTACATGGAGTCCTTAGCACTCAACAAGTTTTTACCCTCCAACATTCAGTCCAGTTACGCTAGCCAATACTGTAGGTGTCCATACAGTATACTCGAATTAATTATGACACTCATAATTCATTATTATTATTTTGGGCAGTTTGGTTATTTTAATAAAAATCATTTGTAAGAATTAATGATCCTTATTTGGTTTTTAAACCCATTAAAGAAATTCATACAAAAATATTTGAGACTAAACCCTAAGTCTCGGGGAGACCTATCCTTTTGTCTCGATACCTAGGCTCAAGTATCAAAATATTATTTTCCCACAATCCGCTAAAAATCTTGTTCTTTAAACGCATCGCTATTGACCCGTACTTTCAACAAGTCGGTTAAAATATAGAAGATTTTAGCCGGTATTATATCAAGAAAATACTAATTAATTTCCTTAATTATTTTTCAAGTAAATAAACTCTTAATTTTCCTTTTATTTTTCTTAATGTTTTAATCTCTAAAATCTGTTTAAAGAAAAATAGCCTAATTTATCTTAATTAGAAAAACCGTTAAAAATTTCCCATCTTGACTAGTTAATTTTCCAAAATCAATTAATTTATCAATTTACTTTACTTACTAGAAAATTAACTTTACTTACTAGAAAAATAATCTACTTAATCAATTTATCAAAATATAGGGTTTTAAACCCTCTTTTAATTTATTAACTATTAATAAATTACATATTTTATTTTTAAAAAGAATAAAAATTCTTTAATGAAAATAATTCACTTATACTCAAAGTGGTAATTTTAGTCAAAATATGTTTTCAAGACTTACCAAGTTTTTATCTTGCAATAAGCAAAATTTTACTTTTTACCTTAAGTTCCAAAATTTCACATTTTTAACTACATACTTTGTTAGTTCATAACTTGAAATTTACTTACCCAATTGTTACCAAAATTTCCAAATTCCATTTTTGGTATTCCATTTAGGTCTTTGTAAAATCTTAGGTCAAAATGAGCATTTTTGTTTGGTGATATTATTTTCCAACAATAAGGTAAAAATGACATTATTTTCAAGTCCTTAATTTTTCTAAACTTTGACACTTAATAACTTTCAAACCGTTAAGTATTTTCTTACAAAATTTTACAGTGGAATACTAGGTTATGCCAATAATATGTCCACCAAATTTTTGAAAAAACTGGGTTCATTTTCCCTATACAGTGGCTGTCCAAACTTGGTTCCGAAAATAAGAATACGAAAAAAATAGTTTTTTTTACCTAAACTTTGAAATAGCATAACTCACTAATTTTTAAACATTTTTGAGTGTTTCAAAAGTTAAATTTTATGTACTCAATCTCAATAACATCACAGTACAATTAAATTATACAAAGTCAATATACAATGGATGCTTGACTCCTTGGAAGTCACAGCTCAAAACATGTATTTTGTTTTATGGTTTCCTACAAAACCCTTGGGGGTTTTGGTCCCTATTTTCAAAAATCAACACACAAGCATCATAAAAATTATAAAACAACTACCATAACCTTATTACATCACCAATAAGAAACTTTAAGCATTAACTATACAAAATAATACTTAAAACTAAAAATCATACAATAACAACCATAAAAGTAAACTTTTTACCTCTTTGGTGTTCTTGCTTAAGGTGTGGATCTTCCTACTAGCTTTGGCTCCTTCAAAACCTTTTAAAAACCCTAACCAACTCCCCCCAACAACATAGATAATTAGCTAATGAAAAATCTATGGTTAAAACTTTACAAAAATCTAGTTTATTGAAACTTTACCTTAGGGAAAAAAAATCCTTCCGAGACCAAGGCTTAGCTTCCAAGCCTCCTTAGTGTTCTTGAGGTTGAATATGGAGAGAAAACTAGAGAGAGTTTTCAAAAAGATGATAGTGAATGAGAGAAAGTGAGTGGTCGGTTTGTGGGGGGGTTAGAAGAGTTTATACAACTCTAATTATCACCTAAAACACTCAAGTGTTTTACTACCCACTTGCCTACTTGACATTATCCCTAATATTTAAATAAAATGGGATTTAAAAGTAATAAATTTTGGTCCACACCATTTTAAATCTTCACATGGCCGGCCACCCTTTGAATTTTATTTATGTTTTATATATATATATATTTATAAAGGTGAAATAATATTTCCTAAGAAGAAAAGTCCAAATTGACTTTCTATACCTTTTTCACTCTTATTAAGTTTTAAACACAAAACTTAACACTAAATAATTAAATTAAATGTCTCTCACATTTAATTTAATTAATCACACAATAAAATTTAACCTAAGGTCCATTCATAGAATAAAATTCCCCATTTCGGTAAAATTAAGCATTTAACACAAAATGACCTAAAATTTCCATTTTATCTTAGGTTTATTATTTTTAACAAAACTTTAATTTTTATGAATGTATTTTATGCCCAAAATATATTCGCCATAGTTTTTCATTTTATTTTCCGAGATTTTTACCCGATCAGGATTTTTGTGTCGGTCCAAGATCAAAAGTCTCATCTTGACTTTTAAATCACAAAATTCATAATTTGGCTAGCAATAACTCATGGAATAATTTACAAATAATATACTTAACTTGGGGAAAAAATCCCGACCTGAGTCGTTTAAAGATACCCGAAAATGCAGGACGTTACAATGAGTGGCGACACATCGCCAATACAATAAAAAAATAATAATTGAAAATCATATTAAATGGGTCACGTTTTTTTGTGGAAGTTAGTTTTTTTTTTTTAAACACTCTTATTTTTTTCCCTTACTCTTCATCACCATCAACAATCCACTACCACCATCATTTTCATCTCTAAAACCATCATCCATTAAGCCACATTTTTCATCAAATTCGTCCTTCTAGCATTGATTTTCTACTAACTATTGTTCAAATATCTCTCTACCAAGTGTTTGTCAAGAAAAGTTTTGAGAAAGCAAGGGTTTCAAGAATATCATATCAAGTAAGATTGTTCATCATTATAGTTCAATTCTTTTGATTATCTTATTTGATATTGGGTTGTTTGGGCTGTTTTGAATGACGATATGAAAATTTGGGAAAATTTCAATGTACATTGATGTGCTGGAAGAGTGTGGTTCTACCAAGATTTTGATAAAATGCTCCAATGAAGTTTTTCATTGAATTTTGAGGATTTGATTGAGTTTCGTGGGTGAGTTTGCTTTGTTCTTGATTGGAGATACCTTTGTAAGTTTGGGAGAGTTTTATTTTGGTTGTTATTCATTAAGAAAGTTTAAGGCATGGATTGGATATTTTAAATTGGTTTGTGTTTTTTCGTAGAAGTTTGGGGAGAGTGTGGTGATTTGTTTGAGAAGGTTTGGGTTCTAGACTTATTGTTGTGATAGAGAGTGCTACTGGGAGAATTTTCTTGATGACTATGGCACCTAAAAAGAAGAGAACCGAGGCTTCCACATTGGCATCATTTGTGGTACAACATTTTGTTGTGAATGTCATGGCTGCAGCGAAATATAAGAATTTTACCGAGAGAAATAAAAATATATATGGAATCTTATTTTCAGCTGGTTCTGAGTTATGGTAATTTGCTGAGGATAATTCAAGACAGAGGGTGGCAATGATTATGTGAAGTTACTATTGTGGGGAACATTAGTATGGTTCATGAATTTTATGCTAATGGCCACCAACAAAGAGATAACCACATTGTGTTAGTAAGGGGTAGATAGGTGAATTTTTCTCCATCTGTGATTAATGCTTATTATGGATTGGAGAGTATTTCGGATGATGAATATCATACTATGGTGAGAGATGGATCGGATTTGAGATTTATTTTGAGTCAACTTACTCCTCCTAGTGTTATTTGTAATTACTCTACCATTGATCCGACGGTGCCTCGTAATATTTTTAGTAACGCCTTGAATCCCTATGCAAAAGCTTGAAATAGTTTCATTTGTTATATATTGATGCCATCCAGCAACAAGTTTGAGATTCGAGCTCACATAGTGGTTTTATTATATTGATGTTGGGATATTGATTATAGTGGTTTTATTATATTAATGTTGGGATTCGAGCTCACATAGTGGTTTTATTATAGTGGTTCATAGGAACACCAGTCGCCCTACATAAATGGGTAATAAGACTTGCATGACCATGACCTCCAGTAGTATGGACCCTCATAATCCTCACAAGGCTATCTGAATCCCTATGCAAAAGTGGTAGTCCTCTTCCTTCCGATCTTGGTTTTGAGATAGCTGAGCCTACGAATGCTGCATCGCCATCTCATGCTCCACGTCAACGTCTCCGACCACTGCCTAATTCTTTTCAGCAACCTAATTATGATGATCAGGTTCAACAACGTGCTAGAGAGAATGCAGAGGCTAGACAAGCTCAACATGAAGAATCTCCGTCACATATTGATGAGAGTAGTCATTATTCCCTTGATGATATTGGTAACTTACTGGTCCAGCAAGGCAAGAGGTTGACCAACCTGGAGTTGTCTCATCAGAGTCTTCACCGTCGTATTTCAGATATGCAGGAGTGCCAATTTCAATTCTATAATTATACGATGACTTTTCATGATCAATGGCACGCTCGGTATCCATTTAGTAATTTCTCTTATTTTCCGAACATGCTTCACCACCCATACCGCTCTCCAGAGCTTGAGGAGCCACCAGTTGGTGATGCCGGTGTTGATATGGCCAACGATCCTTAGTCGTGCCGCGGGGTCTTCTTTTCTTTCCTTGGTATTTTCCTGTTAAACAGTGGGGACACTGTTTTTGTTAAGTTTGGGAGGAAAAAAGTTTTTTATGTTTTATATTTATGTTTTTTATGGATATATTTTAGTTATTATGTTCTTTTGAATGACTGCACTTAACTAAGATGTTGATCTATGACTTGTAGGTTTCGATGATGGCTATTATGTTTAATTCTTTGATGTCAGTTGGTATGTGTTTTGAATCTTGTTGACTTTGTGCTTGACTTATCTTACTTGTTTTTAATGTTTTTATCTTTTTTCTTTTATTACATGTCTATCTATGATTCTTATGCATTATGTGGCTTTGTGGGTATTGTAGAGACTTGGGTTCATTTTGATTGACATAGAGACAACTAAAACTTACTTGAGTAACTTGTTGAGGCAAAATCCTAGGTCTTTGTTGTGTAGATATGATAGATGAATTTTCTTTGGATTGTTTGAGCCTAAAAGCTAAGCCATACATACATTTTCCATTTGTTTCCCTTTTTGAGCCTAATATTGACATCGTGTTATTCTTTGCTATTTAAACTCATCTTGAGCTTGTGATTTTCAAATTTAAACTTGATTAAATTTTATCCTTTTACCCTCTTTTGCACCATAAATGTAGGATTGAATTGTATGGGTTTATGAACTGTGTTATAAAGTGGGGAATGAGGTATGTTATGATAGTGTTATTTGCAAAGATATGGTGTGTTTTTAATGAGAAAAGTGAGTGACACTCCATTTGTATTGTAATGAAAAGTTTCTTATCAATGAAAAAAAAATGTCATACTTGGGAAAGGGAAGTTTTGTATTGTAAAGTTAGTTGTCTTGTAAGTTAATGGTGTAAAGTAAGCTTGAAATGTTTCATTCTCATCAACCATTGACCCAAGCCTAATGCTATAAGTTGAATAAAGTCCTCTTGATTTACATGATATTTGATTTACAATAGTAGAGATAAGTCAAACAAGTAAGCTTATGGTTGTTTTGATTATTTGATCTATTCATTATTTTGTCTTGATGCACTTGAGCCACATTTTGTTTAAGATTGGTAGAGATGACTTGCACACAATGAGACAAGGATATTAACAATTGAATATTTATTTGTTGAAATTCTAGTCATTTATTTTGATTCATATGTTAAGTGGTTGAAAAACAGTTAGTGATTTGAGACGATGTGCCTAGAGTCTAAATGAATATTTTTGGTTGGTATCTTTTAATTTTGTGCAGATTAGGTGATGTTAGTTTTAGTTGTTTTGAGATTCATGGTTATGATAATGGTTTGCGATTATTGTGAGTTTCTTTTGCTAGAGAAAAAGAAACCGTTCAAGTTTAGGGGTGTAATGAGTGTGTAATTTATGCACTCATTTACTGTCTTTCATTTTGTATTGGCTTGTTTTCCTTAAGGTTTTGTTTGGATTTGATGAGTTTCTTTTGAGTGTACATGAATAGAATGAGTGTTTTATGTGCCATTTTGGATGTTCAAAACAGTGAAGTAGGCATTGCATCGCTTCCCGAGGGGCGATAAATTGTCAAAAGATGAAAAATAACGAAGTTGGGAATAATGTCAGGCGATGCATCACCTAGTATATGGCGATACGTCGCCTGGAACTAGTGATGCGTCACCTGATGACCCACGATGCATTGCCTGTTGTGCTACAAAAATAGGAAAAATGGAATTTTCACACGTTTTTTTTTACTCAAATTCAAATAAAATTCGACCAAAGATGTTTCTTGAGGATAGGGGATGACCAAGACACATATTGTAACGCCCTACTACCTAGGGACTATTACGATGTGCATTTTAAACAGTGCTAAAATTGCTAACTGAGCCATTTGTCCATAATTGTGTAACTAAATGTGATTAATGGTTCAGGGTTAAAATTTTTGGTTAAAGATATAACGTTTCTCTAAAAAGTTTATTGTATATATTGGGATCCCAAAATATATTTTAAAGATTAATTACAATAAAATATATACAACCAGCCGACCTAAGTGGAAAAATAGGGTTTAACCCTAGTTCCTCTCTAAACCCTCGGTCGTGGTGGTCGAGCAGCCGCATATGTACACGTCGTCACCTAAGCTCTCCAACTCAAGGATGGTCCAGATTTCTTTTGCCTTTACCTGCACCACATAGCACCCATGAGCCGAGGCTCAACAAGAATACTCAATATGCTCATGAACAAGTAATAACATGTCACCAAATCATAATAAGCATGCCTAGCAATAATAGCCCTATTCATGCATGCAAGCATGTCCAAATAAATGTTTGTGGAGCCCTGCACTCTGAGTAGATGACTAATAAGTCTCTTGCTCTAAGGTAGATGACTAATAAGTCTCTCTCTGAATAGACAACTAATAAGTCATCCTCTGTATAGATGATTAATAAGTCTATCCTTATGTAGATGACTGATAAGTCTATCTCTGAGTAGATGACTAATAAGTCTATCTCTGTGTAGATGACTGATAAGTCTATCTCTATTTAGATGACTGATAAGTCTATCTTCATATAGATGACTAATAAGTCTATCTTTGAGGTTCCACGCCCTCCTAGCCATGTGATATTTCAGCCACTTGAGCTTATAGCCTTGGCTCTAAATAACTAACCTTTAGACTAGACAATCGCTTTTGTTTTCATCGAACTTAGGGTCGGTCAAGCATTTCATGCTCATGATGATAATGCTTAAGTCGATTAGATTTAATATTTTTGGCTTGCGTTAAACACGCTAATATTGTTCTTGACTCATAAGCCAATACCATACTACCAGTGCCCAGTACCACTGCCGAACTTGACTAATAAGTCACAGCTTCACAATCAATACTGACACCATTGTCGTTGCTGACTAATAAGTCAGTACCATACATAGATAAGCAAAGCTGCTATGCATTTATTATGCAATCAATGTCCATATATAGAGCACTCAACATGCCTCATCAACAAATACTAGCATAATTATAACCATGCATATTCAAACATACAAATATAAGGCATTCAACATGCTTACTCGATAATCATAATCATGCACAGTTACAGAGACTCAAGCTCTGATCAATTCCATATTCAGCATTCATGCCATAACCATATGTATCATATGCATCTCATGCATCACATATTGGGTGCAGTTTTCTTACCTTTGGTCCAAGCACATGTTACCAATAAATGAGCCACAAGTACGATCCTGTTTCCAAGCCCCTAGCCATAACCTAGTCACAACCATAATATAAAACCCCATCAAAATGAGTAAATAAATACTTCCAGACCCAACCCAAGCATCCGGGACGTCGAATCCCACTCAACTGGGTAGTAGGATCGATCACAGACCCTTAGAGTTAAGTTCCCACAACTAAAAACCAAATATGGGCAAAACTTCCCTTAAGCACCGCGACCCTCCCCCAGCCTTGCACCACGGCCCACCTCCAAACAAAGGCTAAACCCATTTCTTCCTATGCCTAGCGCCGTGACGCACCACCTTGCGCTGCGGCCCTAACTGCCCATGAGCCAACTTCACCTTCTTCGTCAAGCCTGGGCCGCGACGCCCAAGAACAGGGCCGCGACCCAACCATGAACCCAGCTAAAAACCTTTGTTTTCTTCATTTAAAAACCTTCCAAAAACCTATCCAAACATCTCCAAATCCCGAAATCAAAATTCTCAAACATCCTAATTGACCAAAACCATTAAAAGCCAAGCTTCAAATCATCCAAAAACTCATCAAAATATAAAATTCAAGCTTAAAAACTCAAAAACTTGGATTACTTCCAATTGAGTCGTTTCCCAACTAAATCATCTGGCTAAAAAGCTTATAATCTTCCCTAGAATCGCTATGCCTCGATCATTGCCTGAATCTAAGTCTTAAAACTCAAGTTTCCTTCGAAAATGCGATCGGGTGTCAAAAAGGGAATGGGAGGGAGAGAGAACGTTCTAAACGTTCTTTTAATGTTGCTTAACAGGTTACTTCAAGCTTAAGTAACCTCTAGCAAATCCTAATGCTCGGGTTCCCAAAAACACCACCGGGGTTAAAATAGTCAAAATTCCCAGAATTTCCCCCTGATCTCACCAACTCCCAATTTATCATCAAATATTTATCCCCATTACCCAATATCCAAGTAATGTGCTAAATACCCAAAATACCCCTTGACTCACTCCGAGTCAAGTATGGATCCTGTTGTGACTTTCCCACTAGCTTGCCTCCTAGGATCGTCTCGTGCTGAGTAACCCTTGCATAACCAAATAATAACGAAGTACCACACACATACCATATATATGCCAAATATACCAAAAACAGGCCAAATTATGAAAATCACCCAATTGAATAGAAATGGGTCCACATGCATATTTAATTCACCTAAACATGCATATCTAGTCATATTATAATATAACTCACATAATCACATAATGATACACATAAATATCACATAATCATATAACTCAAAGATTTGCCATCCTAGCCCCTTAATCAAGCCCCTAAGCCTTATTAGGAAATTTGGGTCGTTACACATATAAAGAGAAAGAGAAACACAATTGGAAAATGAGAGACTCATTGTGGAAAATATAAGAAGTGAATCAAAGCCATTTGAACGGAGTTATTTAGATTTTCATCTTTCTTCTTCATTTCTTATATTCTCCAGATATTGAACAATATTTTGAGATTATGAACCACATAGTGATTGGCTAGTTTTCTCATTTGTTAGGGTGTAGATGGATCTCTTCTTATGATTCTAGTTTTATGATTTAATGCAACATTTATTTTAGTTCAATATTGATCTTGTGTTCTACTTTGATTCATTGATGCTATTTTTATGATTTATATACTATGATGCATTATTGTTATACCCAAAAATTGGAGATCAAGGACGTGGCAATAAATGTGAAAAATGGCAGTGCATGGTCAGTATAAGACACATTAATAGTCAATAAATACATTGACTCCTCAGAGTTGTGAGAAAGTGACCCGGTAGACTGACGAAGAATTTTGACTGCTTGAAAGATGTCATAGCCAAGCCAAGTGCACCTTGATCCTAGGAGGCTAAAGAGGATGCATTCTAGGAAAGCTAAGGGGAGTGCATCCTAGGAGAGCTAAGGGGGGTGTATCGAGGAGAAATCAAGAAAGTGGTCTTAGGAGACCCCAAGGAGAAAGTGGTCCTAGGAGACCCCAAGGGTGTGTCCGAGGTAAGCCTCCCAAGGTTTCCTAAGTGTTGGCTCGAACATGTCCAAGGTAAGTAGCTAAGGAGAAGGAGTCCCATGCAAACCAAGAATTGAGACTTAGATTTTGACAAGGGGAGTGCCTTGGGCTTGTACAAGGTGAGATGCCAAGAAGGATGCCTCGGACCACCTTGGTCCGAGGAGAAGGCAAGAGAAGGTGCCTCGGACCACCTTGGTCCGAGGAGAAGGCCATCATGTCCGATCGGACATGTCATGGAGGAGGATGCCTCAAAGTTGTCCGAGGTGAGAAACAAGAGAATTTCCTTGGACCTACCCGAGGTGAGGTGCCAAGGGAGTTGGCTCGAACCACCTTGGTCCGAGGAGAGCCAAGCTTGCATGACCTTTGGTCTGAGGAGAGCCATGCATATACCACCTTTGGTCCAAGGAAAGCTTGAAGGAGTAATCAACGTGCATGTGAAACTACGTCAAAGTCCCCAGAACGACTCTAGCAAGAATTGGTCTAGGCACCTGGGAATCTCTCATTTCTCACTCAAATTGAGGAATCAGTTGTATTTTAAACCTTTATTGTAATATAAATATAAGATGAATAATAAAATATCCCTATCGTAAGGGGATATCAGTTGAGGATCCCAGGCCTATAAATAGAGGGCTTATGGGATGAGAGAGGGGCTTCTTCTGTTTCTTCTTTCTAGAGAGAGAAAATTGGGTCTGAGTATTCTAGAGAGAGAAAGTGCTGATATTTGAGAGAAACTCTTGTATTTTCACAATCTGTACTGAAGAAACTCAGTTGGCTCAATCCATCTGATCTTGAGTACAGATCTATAAATCACAATTCTAAGTGGATTAGGCAATTACCGACAATCGGGGCTGAACCACTATAAAATCTTGTGTGTCCTTTATTTTCTTTGTTAAACTGTCTGTTGTCGTTTACATTCTCTTGAAGGTTTGTCGTATTTGACGTTCTCACGTCGTTGGCTAAAAACACAGTCAACAATTATATTATTGTAATTTTGGCATTTTAGATTGTGAGAATTATTACTCAAGAGGGGAAAATTTAAACAATCCGGTAGCACGTAAAACAACTTAGATTGTATGAGATCGAGAGATAAGCATGGATCTAGGTAGCCGAAATAGTTCTAGATTGTGAAATCGAGAGGTGGAATATTTAGAATTGTTTCTAGAGTTGAACATAATGAAGGTAGGGATAAATGGTCGTATAGAGATATAGGCTAGTTATCACTTACACATTCTTTATGTGGCACTCAAAAGAGGGTATAGAGATAAAAAAAAACGCTCTAAGTTCTTGAGAATATTAGATTGATTAGGGCACAGTAATGATTAGGATTAGAATTATTAGAGAAATCATTGTACTTAATTTGTTTAATCCTTGTGGGGCGATCTTGGTCTCTTGACCATTTTATTACTTGTTCGACTTGTGCACTTGCATCTTTCGCAACATCAACTCATCTTTCTCTTTCTTTCTTTCTTTTTTTTAAAAAAAAAAAAAAACTTTTTCACTCTTTTCACTAGAGATGGAAATAGGGTGGGTAATTGATGGGGGGTGCTTCCCCCACCCCCATCCTTGTTAACAATTTTAATCCATATCCCCGCCCCGCCCATCCCCACATATTCCCAATCGGGGTTGGGAATCCCCGTGGGTACCCATTTATTTATAAATAAAATAAGCAAAGGTAGATTCCCTAAAATTAATATCTATATATATATTACACTATTTTAATCACTCAAAGTATTAAATATGTCCAATATTAAATTTTTTTTTTTTTTTAAAGTTACTAATATGCTTCAAAATCACATAAAGAAACATGTAAAATAAATAAAAAATAAAATAGGGACCTGTTAGGACAGGGAGTGCTATCCCTATCCATGCCCTGTTTAACAATCGGGGTTAGAAAATGGCCCCCATCCCCACCTCGTTCCCCGTTTAGGCGATGAATCCCCACCCCACTAGGGGCGGGTACCTGCGGGGCCCCATCCTTGTGGGAAAAAATTTCATCCCTACTCTTCACTTGCATCATCATGCACCATCACTTCCACGTCCTCTTTTTTTTTTCTTTTTGTTATTATATATATATATTTATATATGTACAAATGTATGAAAGGCAACCCAAAAAAGTACTCCACATTAAATCAGATAAATACATTCCTTTTGAGTTTTTTGTTAAGTAAGTGCTTCTTGAGACTAACTACAAGTTTTTTTACTTTTTAAATAATTTTTCATACAATTCATTCTATTTAATTGATGTTAAAGTGATTTGGTGTTGTTTTTACCAAAAAATAACATAAATATAAAAAATTGAAAAACAACTTAACATTGATAGTAAAATATTTCTACATCATATATCTATTACCTAACAAAAACATTTCTACATCATAGTAAAACAGTTCTAAAACATAAGTTTTACACATTCCAGAATTTAAAAATCATAAAAAAACATCTGAATACTTTCCTTTCTTCCTTAAATAAAAAAAAATACAACTAAACAAAACTCAACAAATACCATAACAACAGTTACACTACAACAATAGACAAACTACAAAACAACTCTAGAACCTGAAGATCTAAAGTCATTTCTGAAAGGAGACTTCAAATATGACGCCCTACTAACACAGGACCGTCACCTTGTGTGCTTAAAATAGTACTTATTTTGCTAAGCAAGATGTTTAGACCCAAAAGTGTTATTTAAAATTTAACAAGAAATTAATATGCCAAAGTTTAATGAAAATATATAAATAACTTCATTTCGTTCATAAAATTTTATATGGGATCCCATTTAGTTTAAACAAACAATATTTACAACCATTGTTCTAAAAAGGAGTCGACCTAGGTGACAAAATCGGACTTTTGACTCAAGTCCATCAGATGACTAAACCTTGTAGGTTAAGTAGGCCGAACATGTATGCATCATCGCCAAACTCTCCAACTCATGGTTGATCTATATTTGCCTCACCCTTATCTGCACCATAGAGCACCCGTGAGCCAAGATCCAGCAAGAAAAGTCTCACAAGGCATAAATAACAACCACAATATGCATATATAAAAATTTGCATAATTTATAAATTATAAACACATATATATTGTAATACCCGCCTTTTCAGAAGGGTAGTTTCGTAATTTTTCTACTAGGGGCATTTTGGTCAATTTACATATCTATGAGTTTAAGTATGTATGAATCACGCTTATGGAAAAACACATTCAAATGGATAGGGCGTGAGCATATTGCCTAACAAATAATTATTTTTGTTTTCTCAGTGGTTTTTTTTATTACTTATCTCTGCGATCGTAAACACTGCGGTTCTTGGTACTCCCAAAAATCGCAGTGTATTAAGGAAAAAAAACCACAGAGAAAAACCTTGTTTGTAGTGGTGGGTATTGTTTTCATTTTTGAATATTATTATTATTATTATGAGCACAACAATAATAATAATATGGTGTCTTGAATTTTTTTGGTACGCTTGTTGGCGAGGCTAGATTAGCAAGGCCTCCTAAGCGATCTTTGTGAGATTTCTTCACCAATAATATTGTAGTTCGCTTATCGGGTGTGTCAGACCCACACCGGTTGCCACGCCACTCTTTCCAAAATTTGGTATGACATTTTCCCCCCAAGTCAATCTCCAAGCGGGCTTAAGGTTGACTTAGTCCTTTGAAAACTGGCCCTTACACTACACCAAAAACTACTTTCCACAACACATAATTATAAGTCTTTTGAAAATGTATTATAATATATACTATGTAAAAAAAAGTGTTAAAGTAATAGAAATAAAATATATATAAAAAAAACAAACAAACCTACTCCCGTAACCACCATCATCTCTTTCTCCTTCTCCTTCTCGTCTTTTTCTCTTCCCTTCGCCCTAGCCGCCACTCCCGTTACCACCATCATCCTCAGCTCCGACTTCCTAACCACCATCCTCTCAACCCTTTTTCTCCGAGCCAAGCTCCAAATCTCATCCACCCGTGAACCCAACCCCCGAACCAAGTGACCCTAGGTGCGAGCCCACCTCTGCGTGCCTTCGACCCAGTGCAATTTTCCATTCGCGGGCCACCACCAGGCGCGATTCTGCACTTGTTCTGTTGTAGAGCCCCGAGTGTGCACCAAGCGAGGGCCTAGATTCCACAAGCCCAGGCGCGCCTCCCCTTAATGGTGCTTTGATTGTTTGTACTTAGCGATATCAAAGGCATCGTTTCTGCGCTTCAACAAATCAGAGAGAAAGCTCATAAGGATGGCCGGAAGAAGAACGAAGAGACCATTTCAAGGTTATTCCAATCTTTTAACACACTGTATGATCAAATAATTAATTCGTGATTATGAATGAACTTCTGGTCTGGTTTCTAATTTGCTAGTTAGTTTTTTATTACGGTGATAGTGTGGCTGCTGAGATTAAGTCTATGATTGATGAATTGAATTCCAAATTTGACAAAGATAGGTATGATCATCTATAAATAATGTCCACATTGAAGTCGAAATGTGTTTTTCTAGTTTGATTCAGATAGTTGTTATGTCCACAGACAAGGTTTTTCTAAAGCACTTTCGAAGAGCTCAAAAGAGGTCTGAGTATGAAAATTTTGATTTCATTATTTGTTGTTAGTGTATTGCAATTTTTTTGACCTCTTGATCACGTGTTTTTCGTATTTGTAGTTTGAGAACTGTTTGAAAAAGGAAACTTCCAAGTTCCAAACACTTTATCAGCAATTTTGCAAGGAAAAAGCAACACATTTATAGCGTTGAAAGGTATTCTCTCTTATTTAAATTTAAATTAAATTCCACATTTGGTGTTTCAATTCATAACATGATATGTTCTGCATTCAATGATTACGGAGACAAAAAAATGGACATGTGATTTGGATTGAACTCTTTAAATTTTGTTTATGAAATTGTATTGGCTCATGTTCTAATACATTAGTTAGTTCTTATTCTATATTTTCTTGCTTACCAACATGATATATGGATAAGATTAGTGACAATAATAAGGTAAATAGATTCATTTTCTGGTGTCAGATACCATTTCCAAATTTGAAGAAGAGAAGGAAAGGCTTTTAAAGCGATATGAATAAATGAATAAGTTTACAGGGCACTACTCTTTTCATTCCCTTGTAGAGAAATGTAATTACAGTAGTCTTGTTGTAAATAAATGACATCAGGGAAGAAAGAAAAGAGTATGATGTCAGAACATGAGAAAGCTTGCGGAGATAAATTACTCGATTGGAGGAGTCTCTGAAAAGGAAAACTCAGGTATATACTAAATTACTAATCATAAACTTCGGGTTTTCTGAGCTCAAGCCATTTGGTTCCCTTTCTGCCAGTTCTAATTAGCATTCCTATTTGGATTCAGGACAACAAAACTTTCAACATTTTGAGGAAAACTTTGGGTTCCCTTTTTGAGAATGCCTCAGATGAGGATTTCCCACCTGATGATTAAAGCTTTGCCTCAGTGTTGGCATCTCAGAGAAAAGGAAAAACTGACCACTCTTTCAACCTGATTCAAGATATGTCCTTTAATATCTTCCTTATTACATTGTCTCTAGATAGTAGGAAAAACTTAAATTGTCCATAATTAATTTCCTTATGTTTCTCTTCGAAAACCACCTAAAAGAAATGTTAGAAATGAAATCACCTGCAAAAAGTTCAGTTGTTTAATCATTTGGATATATTAATTCCTTGCAAGATGAGTTACAAGACATGATTTTGAAACTCTAAACCAGAACTTAAACCTCTTAATGTTCCAATGTGGTTTGGTATATGAATGGTCCATTGAATTAAAGCATTTAATCTTCTTACCAATGCCCATGTCTCCCTTTTGAATTTAGATGTGTGAAAAGTATTCAATTAGTTTGTCTTGACATGGTAATCATTGTTTTAAGTTCTACATTGGCACTCTTATGGATGGCTTTTATATATATTTTTTCTTTTTGATTTTGTATTCTTGCTTGACAGTCTCAGTAAATGAAATTTCATTATGTACAGAAAAAGTGACTGATAAAGTCTGTTTTTGGAATTTATGAGTTTTTCTTATCTAGGTATTAAGCCATTGCTTTGAATGAAAAAAAAATGCCCAAATTTAATTTTAGTTTTGTTGTTATTTGGGTTTTAAGCACATAATAGAGGAAAATCACATATATATATACATATATTTATTATATGTTGATATGTCCTTATCGTTTTAACTCAAAAGTCATGATTTTTGAAGTTTTTTTTTTCTTTCTTTCTTATTAATTCTTGCGTTGTAATTTCTATCACATAAAAATGGAGTTTTGATTAGTTTTCATTTCCTTCTGACAGTTCCAGCCTTGTAAGTGCAAGTAAAGTTGAGAAAAAGGGAAAATGTCAGTGACAGGTTCGAATTCTGAGCAGCCACAGTTCATTGCTAGCGCTAGAAATCGAAGCTTTTCATCTAATGCCCCACTGATTGAGAACTCTGATGCTCAGATTGTTGTTCCAGATGTGAGTCTTTTTCCTTTTTCTTTTTGCTTTGTATAAATGTAGTTTATTCATTAATTGGGTGCTTATCATGAATGGATACAAAATATTAGATTAAACCCTGAAACTGTTTGTAATAAGTCTTTAAAGAGAATTAGATGAACTAACGTTTTTCCTTCTTTCTTCTTTACATTCTTTTATGATAAAGGATTAATTTATCTTTGACTTCTATCACTTTGCTTAGTTTATGATTGGTCTATTTTTCAAAATAAAATAATTTACCAAGTAAACAATAGACTTTATAGCATGTAATTCTTGAGACTAGAATGAATAGAACTGATTTTTTATTAGAGAGCAAGCCTTATTTTTTTAATTTGTAAATATGATTTTGTTTTTCAGCATTTGGGTTAGCATTTATAACTTGAATTTCAAATTGGAAGGTCACTCTAGTCATGTTGACTGTGATATACGAAATGGGGAGTCTTATGAAGAATTAAATCAATACTTAAAGTTCTCAACTGTAACTTTAATGAAATTTATTTGGAAAAAAAAAAGATGAATTTTTTAGCTGCTGTTTTCAATTTTGATCCATAGTACAAATTGCAATCTATGAAGTAAGATTCTTCTTCTTGATTGAGGAGCCTTTTGAGGAGCCTTCTTCTTGATCCTACTATTTTCTATCCATTTAATAGTCTCTAGTTCAATAAACACTTCTCTATTCAAGCCTTTTTAGTAATTATCTTAGTCTTTACATCTCTCTCTTTCTCTATCTCTCTCTATATATATACATACACACACTCACTCACACACACATAAACACATGTACATTAGGAATCGTTGGCATGGAAAAAGAGGATTGACGTGAGATCTTTCCAACCCATATTTTTGTGTTTTTTTATTAATATTATCTTTGAAAAATAAGTAACAACATTTGTGCTTGAAATGAATATCAAGAGATTCAAGTGTTGTTTTTAATTTAAAAATCAGATTCTAAAATGGTAGCCACTAACTAATTGGGTTTGGATCAAAGACAAGATTTTAGCTTGGGTTATGGCTGAGGTTATCGACTATGGTGGGAAGAGATTTCAAGTTTTCACAATATCTAGGACGAAGGTGGAGGTTACTGGTAATTCCTTTTTCCCAATATGATGTGTTTTTTTGTATTTTAGTCTTTTTGTTTCTAATTGTTTTTGGGTAGGCTTTAATGATATGTTGAACTAACTTTATTTGAATGAGTCGGGGTTCTTTACAATGTTCATAGAAGATACAATCTCAATGATATATATGTTAGTGCATTTAATATATATGCGCATATATATATTTTACTGAATGAAAATGCCATTAATATTGTTGTAAATTATATAATATGTGAGGGTTTTTGATATATTCAACTATGTTTAGTTATGGACTTCCCTTTTGGGTGTGTTTGGAAGCTCCTTGTTCTTGCTTTGGAACTGTCTAATTCTAATCTTTTTTTGCTTTTCTTGTTCAAAAACTTTCAGTTTGCTCATAAAGATTGTATACAGGAATGGTGTAACAAGAAAGGGAATACAACCTGTGAAATATGTCTTCATGTAAGAATTCAAGAAAGGGAATACAGGAATGTTTAGTTATGGTCTTTGATTAGTTTTGGATTAGTTGACTCTCTTATACCCAGTATTAAGAATAATGCACTTTAGGCGTGATTACTTTCTTTAATTGTTTCATCTTTCTTTGTCCAAGTAATCTATAGTGATTACTTTCTTTAATTGTTTCATCTTTCTTTTGTCCAAGTAATCTATAGTGATTACTTTCTTTTTTAATAGTTCAGGGTATTTATTAGTTTTTTTTATGGTAGTTTACAATCACCATGCTTGAATTTTATGTGTTTATATGCATTATTTTTTACTAATGATATATAGAGGTGTCATTTTTCCTGTTTTGTTAGACATATCCTGTAAAATATATGTTAGTTATTGGAATTTTAATGAAGCAATAATACAAATCAAGAAACTTTTCTTGGTTACAGAATGCTTGAGTAGAAAGTATTCAAGATAAATTTGTATTTTAAACATGTTTTAGTAAAACTCTTTGAAGATGAAGATATATATTCATATGATATTTAGTCTGCTTTTTTTTGCTCAATGTGCATAGACTAATCTATGTTAGCAATAAGGTATCAAGTTTGTGAAAACGACTCAACAAGTGTGAGCACCTTTTCTTTGATTTATTTTTTAGAAACAATGGAGCAAACAAAGCATTCTAATGTCCAACTGCATATTTTCTTCTCTTTATAAACACTGCCCCTGTTTTTTCTATAGCATCTAAATTAAGTTGAGAATATTAGATTAAGTATAATTAAGTTGAAGGATATTACACTTTCATTCAAATTTTAAAGTAAGTTTTATTTTCAGTACTGCAAATTTTCCCTAAAAGTGCTCATTCGTACAATTTTCTATCTACTCTTCTGCCCACACCTATCTTTCTTTCTTGTTGCTTCTTTCCATTATGTGTCCTCTCCACTTTCTTCTTCTCACCACTTTCATAAAAATATATTAAATAATCTATTGATAACTATGAACTAACTCTTTTTTGTCTTCTATGCCCCAAAGATCTCTTTCTTTTTGGCCATGTCTTTTTTTTCTTTCTTTTCTTAAGTTTTATTTCCAATTTTGTTTTTTTGTCACAAATTAGGGGTTAGGGCAGCATTGTCTTTGATGATTTATTGTTCATATATTATATGCATTTATAACTTATAATGGAAATGTCCACTATATCAATATGATAAGGCGTGTCCTTATAATGGAAAATTATGCTGAATGCTGAAAGTTAAATATAAGAAAGTGTTTGTTGAAGTCTTGGTTGTTTATAGTACGAATACTGCTGAGTTAAACTACCCCTTTTATACATTCTTTCAACTTTTTTTTACCCCTGTTTTACAATTCACACAGTATGATCCTATTTATAGTTTTTGTTTATATTTAATTCAATCTTGGAATGGATGCCCTTTTGATGTGCCACAGTTACAGTTTCTTCAATTTTTCTATTTCTTAAGGTCCCTTTTTCACCTTTGTTTTTGCCTAAACTCATGGTTGATTCCCTTTTGATGTGCTGCAGATGCAATTTCACCAATTTTGCTAGAAATATCCGCTACCTGAAGTGCAAAGTTGAGGGACCAAAGAAGTTAGGAGGAAGTGATATTGAAATGAAGAAAGGTGATTGGAATTATCCAAAGTGGGTCAATTTTTCTCAAAAGTAAGCTGATATTGATCTTTGTGATTTTATTTTCAATTTCTATTGATTGGTCGATGACATATACATAAAGTATTGAATTTTTTTGTTGATTTTCTGATGATCTTTCGAAGTTCTTCTTTCATGTTGTTTGTTCAATTTCTTCTATTATTGATTCCCCAGTATACTCCAATACTTTTTTTTTTCAAGTATTATTCCCTTACAATATATGTATATATGAGTTGGCATGTTGTATTGGCTTCTTCTATTGTATATACTACTAGTATGTGGCCATCATTATTTTGTCTATAAGTTTGAATCACCAAAATACATGTTTCTCTCAGCAAGGGTGTAAAGCATGGGTATCTCTCTCTCTCTCTCTCTCTCTCTCTCTCTATTTGTATATCTACTTTCACTACTCTCTTCCTCCCCGTTTATATATGGCCTTTTTGGGAGGCTACACAAGTCGTGATAAATTTTCGTTATAATATATGTGCTTGACCTGTTGTTTTGGGGTGGATTTATACATTC
Source organism: Humulus lupulus (assembly GCF_963169125.1). NCBI lineage: Eukaryota > Viridiplantae > Streptophyta > Magnoliopsida > Rosales > Cannabaceae > Humulus > Humulus lupulus. Next base: position 131,597,678 of record NC_084794.1, read on the forward strand.
AAACCTTTCTTGTATCATATATTCCTATGTAATTAAAACTACTCCTGTCAACATAACAAGTTAAGTGATGTTTGTTGGCCAAGTTGAAAGGAATTTGTTATGTTGTTGGACATTGATCTCATTCTCATCTAGTCTTACATGTGTATAGCCTTAAAGGCATTTATGTTTTTATTTCCCCTTAATAGATAGATATCCATTCTATGTTTAGTTCTGTTCTATATTGATGGCAGCATAAGCCAACCTATTGGTTAGATTTTGGGTTGTTAATGTGGGGTTAAATTACATCTGATATAGAGCTATTATTTACTCAGTCTCGGATTCCATGTATTTTCAACTGATTCATGAGATATATTTTATATTGCAGCATTGTACAGACTTTGACTCCTGTTTCTTTGGAAAATAAGTTACAGAGAAGTCCAAGTAGACGAACAAAAAGTAGGTGGGAGCCTCTACCAGAGGAGAAACTTGTTGAAAAATCAGCATCCGTCAATCATAGTACTTTAAAATATTTTGGATGGGTACATGCCAATGAAAGGGACAAAAAGGTATTGTTATTGTAATTGTGAGTTTGTACATGTTTCCTGTTTTCTTTTGTTTTATTATTTTTCACAGGGCATTTCTTAAGCATAAAATATCAGTGTTGATTATGTCGTTTGGATTTATGGTCTCTATCTTCTTTCCAGTTACTTGCACTAGAAACAGGATCACGTGAGAACCTTTGTTGCCTTTTGAGTTTTATATGGATTGACTGTGATTGTTTAGTTGTCAGTTATAACTAAGCTACTAATTTAGTTCATAGCAATAAAAAGCTACTATGGGGTTAGAGAGCTCCTTTCGTGGGTGTTTTTGGGTGCATTTGATTTTTTACGCACCATTTAGGCTCTATGAAAAAAGAAAAAAAAAAAGTGAATTTGATTTGTTGATTTGTGTCTTTTAATTTTAGTCTTTACTGGTCTATTTGGCATGAGACTATCTAGAGACCAAAAATCTCTTTTGGGAGTGCTTGGATGAGATTTTGAAAGTATTTTATTTATTTGGATGGTTTTTCTAAGTAAGCAGGTTCTGCTTGGATGAGATTTTGAAAGTATAATATCTCTCAGGTGTCCTTTTTCATTTCCCTTTATACCATATTTTTGCTTTCTATCTATTTTCCATTTTGGTGATTTGCCATAAAAAAAAAATTAGCTTGGTAGATCTATTCTCTTATATGAAACTGTAAGATTAGCAAGAGAATTTTATCTATTGGTAGATCTGTTAGCAAAAAAATTAGCTTGGTAGATATGTTCATATCTGTTCTCTTATTGTGATTACATGGGTTTTCAGACCTGAAACAGTAGAGAACCTCTCTTTCTTGTTCTATTGCATACATACACACCACTTCAAGATCACACACTTTCTGATTAAGCACAAAACTCATAACACAATAAATATGGTTACTAAAACAGATATGAAAAATCAAACATGTAGATTTGTTTTACATACTAATTTCCTTCCTCTTCTTAACTAAAGATTTGTGTTTGTCAAACATTTTGATAAGGCATTTAAGATTTTGTTTGGTTATGAATTCTCATTTTAGCTCACAGATTCAAGAAACACCACACAAGAGACATTATAAGTTCATAGTTCAAAGCTTCAAGCATTGAAGAATATATTTTTCTTCTTATTATTCTCAGTGTTCATATCCACCACGACATCATTTTCTTTGCTCTTTTAACTGTTAACTGAAATATATTCAATAGGACCCTATTAATAATCACTATTCTCTACTATGATTATTTGTGTGTGTGGTGAATGTTTTAGTACCATTGTAAAAGCAGCCAAGAACAGATGACACTGTATCTGTTTTTGTTTCGTTTTGGCAAAGTTTGCTTAATCACTCTAAATGCATAATGAGTTTCTTAATGTTTGACAATTCAGCCCATAAAAAAAAGCTATAAATTCCTTAAGTTCTATAAATAGTAGCAATTAGTTCCTTATTATTTATTTTTTCACAATGACATATCATAAGGTTTGATATCCTGTTTTCCTCCAAAGTACTTGCATATAATGCGTGTCATCGGAAGTTGAGTTCTTATTTATTTTTTCTTTAAAAGCTGCAGTTGGAACTTTAATCGGTATAGGCAATAAAAATAGATCATTTTGATTTCTTGATAGACACAACACCATGCTATATCTACTTTCCTTGCTGAATGGCTGGACTTAAGATGATGCTTGCATTCATGTAGGCATTGTTGGATGATATTTTATATTAAAGAAGATGTTTTCAATAGCATGACATGCTTAAATTTTAATTTTTCTTGAGTTATGTTGATAAAGAGTGAATTTATAATAAGTTAATAAGGATCAAAATATTGTGAATTCATTATTTTGTATATGGTGTCCTCTTTTGAAAATAATTTCCATAGCATTTTTCTTGAAGTAATTTGTGATGTTAGATAATAACAATAAAATATTTCTTTGTTTATTTTGTAGATGTGACAAGCAAAATAGAAAATGATACTTAATTTTGAAGGCTTTGTGTTGGGCAGCTATAGAATATATTGTGTAGAATATTTTGTGCTGAAAGTAGTAACTTTTCAATATGTTGAATATTTAAGACTACTTGAATACTTAAAGAACATTTTGTTGTTGATTACAATGTTGAATGTTTTAAACTAATTTGTGGATTGTTAATACAATGTTGAATGTTTTTACTTTTTGTTATTTGAAAATCAAGTTCATTTGATGATGCTAGTATATATTAGAAAGCTAATTTTAATTATATAAAAAAATTAAAATATAATAGAATAAATTAGTGTTATATAAATGAATATATAATGAGAATTTAAACTTATCTAAATATTAAAATAATACGAAAATTGTGTTATAATATCTATTACAATAACACTTTTTATGTAAAGAATTTTGTTATGGAAACTTCATTATATAACACAAATAATGTGTTATACTAAAGTGTAGTATAACACAAAAAATATGTTATACTAAAGTGTAGTATAACACAAATTTATAAGTATTGAAATGTGTTATATAATCGACTATAAATAATATAATTAAACACTTATCTATTTATTAAAATAGCATAGAAAGTGTGTTATCGTTGACAGTATAATAACACATCTGTATAACAATGATAAAGTGTTATGTAAAGTACCCTGACCTACGATAACATAGTCGGTCTTAACACATCAAAAAATGTTATGGTATGTTTTGATAACACATTTTTGGTGTTATTAAAAGCATTTTTTCTTGTAGTGTTAGTGACTTTTCCTTCGGCGAAGGGAGTCGTGCTTCGTAGATTTTTGGGCTCATCAGGAAATTAGGCATTGGCCCATATTTGGGTTAAGTTGTTGCAGATGCAGCTTTTCAACTCTTCTCGTACAAGCGGTAGAAGGCCCATGGGTTGACTGAGTATAAAAGGCTTGGGAAGTTAGGATTTCCACACCCAATACTCATTAATCTTGCGTGGCATAATGAAGAAGAGTTTCCAGAGCTCAAAACCTTCTAATCTTCCATTTTCGACTTTCAATTTCTAGAAGCCCCTGTGAACTTGATACTTTGTAAGCTTTTTACCCTCCCTTCACTATTTAAAATCGTTATTTTTTTAGTGTAAACATGGATTTAGAAGATTTCATGTAATGAATAGTAGATTCGTTGGGTTATGAATGGATCGTTGATTGTGGCTAAGATCGGGCCTCTAGAACCTAATGCTTGCTAGATCTGAGTCAAATGTCGACTGGGCACCTAAGAAATGAGGGGTAGGTTTGGGATTTCGGGTCTCGAAGGTGCAACCGAAATCCGATTTAGGTATTTCCTCCCTTCTTTGTTATTGACTTGGGTTACCAACAAAGCACGTTTTGTAGGTGATCCCAGTGACATGCTCCTTTTAGGGAGACCTTGTCTTGGTGTTGCTTTCTTTTTTTTTTCTTCGAATTGTGACCTCCCTTTTTTGTTTCAAATATTTGTAGGAGATCGCAACTATTGGGGAGGTCAAATACTGATTTCAGTTGACCTGCTTCGGTTATTAGACGACATAGACTCACCGCCACCTGCCTCGTCAACTCTACAAGAAAAGCTTGAACATCACCAAGAGGAGTGGCATCGTAATTATCATGACTCGACTGAGCAGGCTTCCCATGGCACCATATTCACGAGTTAGAGGAGGGAAAATGAAGTTTCTTCTCGCCAATTGGTCACACGGTGCTAGTGTCTCACAAACCCAGTGATGTGAGGTAGAATTTTTGGCACCTCAAGATCTACAGGTGCAAGTTGACGTCGCCATTTTCCCCAATCAGACGATGTAGATGGCCACCCAATGGCCTCATAAGGATCATTGGAGGAAGAAGGGCCCCTCGGCCCCTAAGACATCTATTGCTGCTGAGACCGTTGAACTCCCTAAACTTGACCGAGGTCAAGAGGGAAATTGCTAGGTCGACCATGACCTCTAGGGAGGGCAACTTCAACCTCATTGAATCCATACTCAAACCCAATGCCTTGATGAGGATGAAGAAGAGGCATGGGTGGTACGACCACCCGATCATGAGGCTCCCACTGAGTTCTAAGCGACCTAATCGACCTCCTGCAGGCTTTCAAGCCTAGAGCCTCAAGCACTGCGAGGCGGGGCCCTTTTGTCGTTGAATTAATATTATGTCTAAGTCTTCAATTACTTTGGTATTTCTGCATTTCAATTGGTTCTGAATAGCTATCGCATCCTCCCAGGGATGCAAATTTCGTATAGGTTGCTAACTTAGCCCCTGCCGACACCCAGGGAAGTATTAAAAGCTTGATGGTTCGCAAGGTGTCTAACTCCAACGGGTACCTAGGCCAATTCTTCTTGGCGCAAGGGTCTACGACAGAGTACAAATCCTTCCGCGTTGTCAGTAAGCTTCCTTGACTTCAAATTCTTTTCCTTGATGGATTCATATCTCGTTCACCTGGCTCATTGATTGCACGATCTTGTTTATTTTAGAACCATTTAAGCAACCTCTAATGCAGCCAGGAATCAAGGATCATTTAAGGTACATCTAGAATTTGGATCTGCCACTTCGCACAACCCATCTACTTTTGATCGATGAGAACATGTCAGCCTGCAGCCTATTCATGCCTGAACATTCTTTTAATTGCAAGTTGAGCTCGCCATCGATGGGTCGAGTCTAAATAGCGATCCCCTCTTCCAGATCAAGCTCGTGGAGGCGAAGATCGTTGAGGATGAGGATCGCGAGGTAAAGGCACAAGTTGGCGAGGCCTTATCTCTGGAAAATCATCAAACTCATCTGATAGTAGCAAGGTTGGAGTCCTGGAGATCTCCTCCTCTCTCGAACCATAGGTAGACGTGTACGAGGTGAGGTCGACCTCGACTCCTATGTCAGCACACTTCTCTACGAGCCAGGCATGCGTCGCTAAAGTTTTGGAGGTGGAGGAAGATATCGAGGGTAATTCTTATAATTACCATATTATTTAGCAACCCCTTCTTAAGCTTGGGAACTTACCCTCGCCCGAGGCTTCCCTTTTTCATTCGCATCTCTTTCCCTCCATTTATGTGGACGACATAATGGAATCGAGGTCATTTCAAATAGAAGTGTCCAGTGGTCTTGTGGCTCTGATCTTAAACAACCAGAGTATGGGCTCCTTCCTTACAAACTAGCTCGCTGATTTTTTTAGAGATACTCCTGTAGGGGTTCGAAGTGAACCCCATATAGATAATCTGGAGGTCGTTTGTTCACTTGGTACTTAGGCTTCCACGAGTCTGTTTTTAAGTTAGTTAGCATGCATTACCTCACAAACTTTTATTTATTTCTAAGCTTGCTCATATTTTATTCTAATGCAAATTCAATGCTCGATGAGATCAATGTTGACGACCTCTTCACTCAACCTACCCTTGCCATCAAGAAGAAGGTTGACAGGAAAAAGAAGTGACCCTCTGGGGAGACCTCGTAGGAGAAACTTGCAAAGAAGGTTGTTCTGCCTCCTCCTGTGGAGGTGGCTCCCAACGAGATCACCAAGGTGGCTCCCAAGGTCGCTAAGAAGGACAAAGGTCTTCCTCCCATGCCAACACCCCTGCACAAGACAATAGGGGCCGTGAAGGAGATGATCAATGTAATTTGTGAGCGGGTACAGGTTTTGGAGGCCTAGTTGATGGTCATATCAAGGTCCTCCATGGAGTTGGTTCACCAGCAGATGGTGAGCGTGACCTTGGTAAGCTCGCCAATTTTTTCCTCGCTCCTCTTTAATATTATTTCCACTTTTAAGCACCGATGAAAATTGTCCACCTCTCGCAGCAGCTGAAGCGAGGGCTGAGGAGAAAACTGCCTTTGAGGATAAGCTCGGTGAGGTAGGGCAGGCACTTTAGGTCACTAAAAAGGAGACAGATAAGATGGGGCCTGTGATGGAGCAGGCTCACAAGGACATGGAGGCATGAAAGGCCAAAACTAATGCTCTAAAGGTGATTGGGGGCAGTCGATGCCAAAAAAATCAGTGGGCTTGAAGGCCTGCTAGCGGCCTCGAAGGCCAAAGTTTGTGAAGCCAAGGAAAACGCCAACAATATGTTCTACTTCATCTAGAGGTACAACGAAAACGTTGGCTTGTTCTATCTTGGGGGGAAAAAAGTCCTGATTATCGAGGCCTACAAAAAGAGGCTCGCTGCTAAGGAGGCCGAGGTAGTTTACACCAAGGCTGGCAACCTCGAGAAGACCTTAGACACAGCTAAAACTGAGCCTCATAGCAAGGAGGTGACCAGCAAGGCCCAAGTCATCCCTTGATACCGAGAAGTCTGCCGACCCACCTGTTGACCCAGGCTCCTCAACTGGCTTTGTGATCTTTCTTGGATAACATGTAATCTGTTGTCACCTCTCTCTCTCTCTCTCTCTCACTATGTGATGTTTCTTGGATAACATGTAATCCGTTGTCACCTCTCTCTCTCTCTATGTGATGTTTCTTGGATAACATGTAATCTGTTGTCACCTCTCTCTTTGTGATCTTTCTTGGATAACATGTAATCCATTGTCACCTCTCTCTCTCTCTCTCTCTCTTATAAATATAATTTCTACTTTTAAGGCCACTCTAACAATGGTTGTTGTAAGATCCTAAATTGGCATCTCTTTAACCGTGACAATTGATCACAACTGGCAAATCTGATGATTCAGATTAAGTTTCCCTGACTTGTGTCTTGTGTGTTTTTATTAGAGATTTTTTCTTAAATACATATGTAAAATTTTTATATATGGGAACTTCAACAATAAAAAAAATCGAACTTAAAAAAAAAAGACTACTGTAAAATGTAAAATTTCTTTAAAACCGTAAAATTGAAAAAAAATATTTGATCTTAAAATATTATTTTTTAGCGAAATTAAGTAATTTATGTGAAATTAAGTAATTTATGTAAAAATCTCTTTTTATTATTTGTAAATTATATGAGAACGTCTGCTAGCAAGACCTTTTTTGGCGAGGCTAGGTTAGTGAGGCCTCCCAAGCGATTCCGTGAAATCTCCTCACCAAGAATATTGTTGTTTGCTTATCGAGTACGTCAAACCCACTTGGGTTGCCACGGCACTGACTCCAACATTTGGTAGAACATACTAATAAACCACTTACATGACCATTTTAAATACCGATCATCATACAACATCCTGACACTCGCATGAATATTGGCAAAAATAAACTGGAGCAAACCACAACTATCTATAAAAAAAATAAACTAAAAAAAATAAAAAATGACAAAAGGAGTTGAAGATTCATTTTCATACTGTAGAAATGAATTTACAAGCAATTGACTTGATTATAATATATATTCCTACAGATCATTACAAAATCTTGTTGAGTGGAAAAAATATATTTTTCTATATTTTTCATCTTAATTAATCATTTCATAATCAGTACTGTTCAAATGCACAACAGCTCAGACTGAGCGCATGATAGAAAAGCTGAAAATATTTGTCAAGATTTAAGTAATCTTGCTAAGGTAGATCTACCCTCAACACGAAGGAAACCCAGACAAAGCACCGTGCAGCTACATCCACATAACTCGAGAGACCACTTTCAGAGTGCTCCCACAAATGACAACAACTTGTCCAAACTAAACAACATCAGCAAATGACATTTACATGTTTGCTTTTCTTTCCCACCTTTCCTTTGTGTCGAGCCTGGAAACAAAGCAAAGAAGGCTAAAGCATTAAACATCCAACAAAGAAAAGAAGCAACAAAGCCAAAACTTGCATGCCAGAAAATATTCCAAGCTCTAATAATTCTTAAGGTTTTTTGTTCCTCTAGACTTCTATTAACATTGACTGGTTTTCACTTTGAAGAAATCTTGTTTTTATATTCAGTTTCTATTCCGAAACAGGATTCTCCTCTCTTTCAAAGCTGCAAATAATTACAATTCTTGTAACAGTAAGATTCATAATGATAACCTACAATCCTGTACCACTGAACTGTCCACATGTGCATGTGATGCTTGTGTCCAAACTACAAAGTTATAGACCACAGTTTTTAATGTTATTTATCTTCAATTGTTGAATTTCTCTTATTATTTGTAACATTGTTAATAACTATGTATAATCTATTACTCATACCCCCAATGTAACTTCTGGCGATGCTTTGGAACAAGATAAGCTGCACCACTCTCTTGCTGTAACATGGAACTGTTTTGGTTATCGTAATTATAACCAAGATCACTTGATTCTTCATCTTCACAATCTTTGGTTCTCAGGTCTTTGCAGTGTGATTTGCTAGAACCATCTGCAATATTCCCCAATGATTTTAGACTGCACATATGTAGCAGTAAAGAAAGAAAAATTACACAATAAAAAAATATACATAATATAAAAGCCAAAGAAGAACCTTTTTGTTTCTTTTTGATCTTTGATTTAGACTTTATTTCTAAACGTCTCCGATGCAGCTCCTATATCATAATAAGAGTTAGACAAAATTTAGAAGTGATTGCTGCAACAGAGCAGAGACAAAAACAAGAATATTGTAACAATGCAAAATTACAATAAGCAATCAAGGAAACAGAGCAGAAATTACTCCCACCATCTCCTCTTCGCAGGCATGCTCGAATAAAAATGCCTAGATTCCTATTATCTGAAAACGTGTCACACAAACTATGCCTTCTAGATTATTGTTTTTAAGCCAAGACCTTACACCAATTTAAAGCCATCCAAATTTAATGTAAACATAAGAACTTTAGATGTTCTGGTAATTTTCCTCGGTATTCAATATTGATGAGACATTTTTTTTCCTTTCTATAGTAAACGCTGCAAAGATACACAAGAAAAAGGGACCATGCCATAAATCTTCTAGCAAAAACGTAATGAAGAACTTCTAGTTAACTTGTCCACTCAGAATAGTTGCAAGTTAAGTTCCCACCAGTTACTTCACAATTGTGTACATTCATGAAAGTAAAGAGGGCATAAGGAAATATTAAAGCTATACTAAAACTAAATAGTGAAAGAAGATTGGTGGTTAATTGGATAATATAATACCATCCGAATGGAAAAGTGCACTCTTGAGCCTGTTAACATATTTATATTATTTAAGTAATTGAATGAGAAAAAGTGAAAGATTTCCGTTTGCTGAATGGAAGTAAAAGCAAGTATTAGAAATTGGGTCAATCAGGATAATTACACTGAATTTTTAGTATGCTTGAAGTGACGATTGACTGTATTTTGAGAGTAGTTGCAATAGGATTTGGTGTATGAAAGAAGAATAATGGTAATCACTCCGTAGCTTATCAAATGAATATATTTGCCTTAGAATGGGAACTAGAGAATGAGAGGAAATCTTCAAACCGAGTCAGTTTGTACAGTACTAATTCTAAAAATATCTGTTTGATGTTGAAACAGAGATTTATCTAGTTTGGTAGTAAGAGTCAATATAGGATTGTGGAGAAAAGACATATCCAGGAACCATTTTCTATTGGTTCTCCACTCCTGATAAATCCTAATCTTTTGAAGGCAGAAAACACTAGAATTTGATAGACCTCTAGAACTCGTGCGAGCAAACCATGATGAATCTGAAACTTTTTAAGTTCTACTTGACACGAGTTTCACTGATTCTCTCATAAAAGGCATAGCAACTTTGAAACATATAAAAATTATCTAAATAAATTTGTTGCAGTATTCAATCTGTCTACCCATGTATATAGAACAGCCAAAAAAATTCATCCGAAAAAAAAACCCTAGTACGAATAAAGAAAAGAAAAACCAAATTCGGCATTGAAAGCGAGAAAAGAAGAAAAAGAAAAATTAATATTGGACAGAAAAATAGGACACCTGGAACTTGGAAAGCTGGGTCTGCTTGAGGGCAGTAGGCTTGAAATGAGGCTGCAAAGACAGTGATGACGCTATGGCTGCTTCCCTCCTCTCGTCTTCATCGTCTACCTTCTCCATCGTTTCATCGAAACAGCACTGCGTTTTCCTCGTTCTCCTCTCTCAAGTTAATAAAAAAATAAAAGTAAAACTAATTAAAAATAAAATAAAATATTTAATAATTATATTATTATAAATTCAAATATTATAAAATATAATTATTATAATAATATTTAATGTATAATCTTAATTTTTTTGTTGGGTAGGTAACCATTTGGTACCTTGTCTGTTTTACAAAGTATCATTTTGGTACTCTCTGTTTTCAATAATGCTCATATGATATCCTGTATTTTAAAATCGTACATATTTAGTATCTTAAACTCAAATTTAATTAATAAAATTTTACCAATTTAATCAAACTGTTGTCAATTATATAAGTTCCAAATTTAAATTTAATTACTTAATTACATATAACTGATGACAGTTTGATTATATTGACAAAATTTTATCTATCAAATCTGAGTCTAGGGTATCAAATATGTATAATTTTAAAATACAGGGTACCATATGAGCATTATTGAAAACAGATAGTACCAAAATGATACTTTGCAAAAACATAAGGTACCAAATGACTAAATTCCTTTTTTTGTTTGTATAAGTTAATTTTTTTTTAAATTACACATAATTACAACTAATATTTTTAAAAGAAAAAAAATGTCTAATTACTCTTATCTAATAAAAAAATTAGAAATTTAATAAAATATATATTTATTTTACAAAATTTTAAAAATAATTTTTAAATATGTGTGTCCTGGTTTGACTAAGTTTATGTTAGGTTGCTTTTAACTTCTAGGGTTAAAAAAGTATTTTTGATAGTGTTTAGATAACAAATAAAAAGTGTATTTTTTATTTAAAAAATCTATTAGAAGTTATGATTCCTAGTTTTTTTAAAAGATATTTTGGACAAGCTATTTTTAAATTAGTATAATTTTATTATTCCTAATTTACTCGTAAAATATATTTTTAATTAATATTCAAACACTTTAAAAATAACTTTTCATAATTTTTTTTTTGTATATTAGTTATTCAAGCAGAACAAATAAGTCAAAGTTTTTACTTATCTTATAAACAAAAGGAGAAGTTTTGCCAAATGGGGCGAACATATCTTTATTATATATGTGACAGTCAGAATCATGTGATTCGCAGGTGGAAAGACCGGGTAAAAAGTTGTGTAATCTCACATTGCCTAGGGAAGGTTAAGTGTTATGATTCTAAGACTGTGTAGGTATGAGACTACACAGTTGAATAATGCTTAAATGGATTGATGGGAACTACCTATGCCAACAAGATGCATCTTCTTTTGGTAGCCCATCACTTGAGAACTCCAAAGTTAAGCGTGCTTGACCTAGACTAGTCTTATGATTGGTGACCTCTTGGGAAGTTTTCCCAAGAAGCGTGCGAGTGAGACAAAGCACGCTAGAAAGACTCGTGCTGGTTTGCAGGGTTAGTCGTCATTCCTAGAAGTAGTCATAGTGACGTGGAGCATTACAAATGGTATCAGGGCCTTGACCCAGCCGGAAGTGTAACCGACGGGGACGTCGGACCCCCTTAGGTGATTGTGACAGTCAAAATCCTGTGATTTGAAGGGGGAAAAACCGGGTAAAAGTTGTGCAATCCCACATCACCTAGGGAAGGTCAAGTGTGATGATTCTAAGACTGTGTAGGTGTGGGACTACACAGTTGAAGAGAGCTTAAATGGATTAATGGGTACTACCTATGCCAACAAGATGCATCTTATTTTCAGTATCCCATCACTTGAGAACTCCAAAGTTAAGCGTGCTTCACCTGGAGTAGTCTTATGATGGGTGACCTCCTTAGAAGTTTTCCCAGGAAGCGTGCGAATGAGGACAAAATACACTGGAAAGACTAGTGTTGGTTTGCAGGACCAGTCGCCATTCCAAAAAGCAGCCATAGTGACGTGAGACGTTACAATATATATTTATATAGTATAAATGTGAATTAAACGGAAATTGTTGTTTTTAGTTAGATTTAGCATTTTTATTATTATTTTCTAACATCGTTAGTTATAAAGTCATCTAAATAAGCTAAATAATTTTAAAAATAAATAAAGAGATAAAAAGAATAAAGTCATCTAAATGAGGTGAATAGATTAAAAAATAAAATAAAAAATTAGTAAATGAGCTATAATAATCTCATTACATATTTTAAAATTTCATATTAAAGTATTTAAATTACTCTATCAATTATGTTTTCAAAATTATCACCGAAACTAAACTATAACCGAAACATATTTATGCGCTTAAATTTATTCTTTTCATTCTTTTATTAATTATTTAATTTGTCATTTAACGTATTTTGTTTATCCAAACATATATGAAATAGTTAAATAAGATGTTGATGCGGATTTTCGTCAACTAAAAATAACAACAATCAAGCTAATAATTATTTAAGAAAAATAAAGATGAACACCGAGATTTTTACGTGTGTAAGTAGTTAAATCTACCTAGTCCACTAGTCACTTTTATTGAAAGCAATTTCCTAGAGTTTCAATACAAAAAAATTTAGTGAAAATAAATGACTACAACCTAGGTATTTATGGACTTGGTTTTAGATTCTCTTCCTCACGAATTTAGGGGGAAGCTACATAAAATATCTTATTTGAATTTAAAATAAAAAGAATTCAGTTAATGAATAAATATCTAAAACAAATCCCTATAAATGAGGAACTGCTATTTAAATATTGATTCTTCACCTTTCGGATCCCTTTTCAATAAACACTCGAGCTAACTCAATTGTCATTCGAGAAGAAATGATGAAGCGCTTTTGGGCCAATTCTTTGTCTCTGAGCTCACATAGCAACTGTCTTTCGAGCTATGTGCTTTATGTCTGCTCGATAAAGATTTTTTTGTAAAATTATATTGATATTATTATAATAATAATATCTGGAATCGAGCTTATTGATATAATTTCTTAGCTCACTTTCGAGCAAAAATGATTTCCTCGAAAATAGGGTATAACATTTGCCCTTTCAAAAGTATCTGCTCAAAAGTCTTGAAAGAGACTTTTGAATTTCCTTTATTGGGAAACGTGCCCACCCACTATACTTGAATGTGTACACGTGTCATTTTTTGATAGGGTATTTCCAATACTCAAGTACTAGTTTCTCCCTCTTTCTTTTCAACTTCCTTTGTTGCCATTTTGAAATTAATCTAGAACCATAGGGTTAATCATCATTTTAATCCACAAGGGAGAATCTCCATGCCCCTCTATAAAAAAAAACTCACTTTATTTTTCTACTACTTACTTTTTTATTTACGTTTTCATGAGAGTTCTTCATCTTCCTCTCTCCAAAACGAAAACCAGGGCAAATTCCATAAAAATCTCCAATTTTTACGTAGAATTTAAGGCATTCCTCAACCCCAAACTGCTACGCTCAACTCCACGGTCTCATTATCAACTTTCTTCATGTAAGTTATCATTTATTTTGAAGAGATTTTCTTTATTTCTGTTTTTCTTACTGGTACACATGCATGCATCTCTTGTTCTTGATGAACTTTAATAGAGAGAGTAGATTTTTGACAAAAACGAATAGGTTTGATTTCGTAATGAATAAAATTAGTAGGGAAAGTTTGTTTTTAGCAATTTACTAGTTTGCTAGGTTTCGTAAGGGCTAAGTAATTAGCTTCTTTTTTTTTTTTAACGACAACCATAAAAAACCCATTGTTTTGGGTAACTGCACTATTTTCCTAGAAGATTGTGCAAGCCTAAAAAGGAATTCACATATCTAATATGTCCTACTAGGTTTTAACTTGTTATTTCGAGCTCATTTCAGCTCGAATTTTCGAGACAACTCAAACCATCTCTTCTTTTTTTCTGTTCTTTGTTAAGAAAAAGATAGATGTCGCATTACTCTTTCGAGAAGAATCGGTTAGGGTGTTCAACTCATGCCATTCCCTACCATACACCTTCTCCTTGAGCAGAATCTCTTTTCTCTAGCAATCAGAGACTTATCCAGGAGTTCGAAGACCAAAGAGAGAGACAAGACATAAGCCCCTCATACAGACGCCAAGTTGTTGAGATCCGAGAAGGGAAAATGAAAAGACTTTGCTTCGCTACTTGGCCCGAGCTAAACTCCATTCCTCGAGCTCGTCCTTTGGACCCTTCATTGTTGGTATCTATTGCCTTTAAACGTGGTGAAATTTCCTTTGAAATGGAAGGATCATCAAGTAAAACTACCCAATCAACTGAATCTCCACTCCCTTATTTTGTTCCCAAAGTCAACGCCTTTCTCCCAGTCACCAAGTACAACTATTTCGAGGCGGACATTTACGAGAGTTAAATTCCATCCATGAGACAAATATATGACTGCCTCGCTAGCCATGGTCTCAAAATCTTCAGTAACCTCACGTGTTGTGCCCCCGCTCAAGATGAGTGGAGTACCTACACTTCAAGCGAAGATAAGTGTGATAGGAAGTACAAGCTCGGAGCATGGAGCAACGAGCAAATGAAGGTTAGGCATTGCTACCCTTACGACAACATTTCAAAAGCTTCACGGACTGGGTTGGAATTGCTCCCTTCTAACTCCAGACCAACTCATATAGGATTTTGGCAGCCCTCAAGTCGCTACATGTCGAGCTAAAATGGCTGGAATCGTCTTCTTATGAAATTCTTTATCTCTTTTGCTTCAAAAGTAATCCATCTCGAAAGCATGGCGGAGATGGTTTTTACTATATGTCGAGCTACCCCAAAGACAGAAAACTTATGGAGGATATTCCCAATCATCCTTCGAATTTAAAAACTCAATTCTTTTGGACCAATGGATTTCATGTAAGGAACGGTCCCTAGTGCGCATCAGAAATTGTAGAATGGTGACACGGGTATATAACAAAAATTTTCATATCAACTCTTTTATATGCAAATCCATCAATATGCAATATGTTAATCAACAACAATATATATATATATAAGTATATGTATAAAACCAAGATTAAAGGACCTACCTCTTGTAGCCTATCAAGTGTCCATGAATCTTTTCGAAAAAACAATGATCATCCTATCCTTGCTTTGAATACTCAAATCATGATCTTCCAAGACATTCTCTATGCCTCAAGATGTGTGTGTGCACATAGAGAACAAGGATTGATTTTCTGAATCACAAGATGTTCTCAACTCATGAGATCATGGATTTTAGGCTAGAGAGAAAATCTTATTTTTCTTTCTTTTGATTTGAGAGTGTGGGGAGAAAAATGAATTGGTAATTTCACTAACAATCCATCAAGAATAGACTACTATTCTTATATAGAATAGTTGTATATTATTATCACATAATAATAATAATAATAATAATGATGATGATGATGATGATGGTGAAAACCAATTAAGACAAAGTCAAACTTTTCCTTATGTAATTGATTTATAAATTTATTAAAAAAATGAAAAATCCAAAAACTGACTAAGTCAGTAGTGGTACACGCATGGTGCAATCCTGGGACTGCTCCATGCGCGTAGCACTCCACTAAAGTGTCCTACTACACTAGTGACCCGGATCTAGGTCACATATATTCATAATACTAGTGAGCCCTACTAGCAATCTTTAATCTAAAGATTCAATAACTTTATTTTACTGCGAATTATTTTAAGTTCGCTATCTCTATCATGATCCTCTCATACCAATATGAGATTGAGACCACATAGACGAACTTGGGAATTTTATGATATTCACATAATAATATCAAGAATAATATAGGACATAAAACATATACATAACAATTCATTCCATTTATTTATTTAAACTAAAAGCATTGTCCAATACAAATGCTTTCAGGGCACTATTCCCAACAATCTACCATTTTCGCTAAAGTAGATAAGACATCTCTCTCATTCCCATGTTTCTTACATGACCTTGAAAAGATTTAACAGATAAAGTCTTTGTAAACAGGTCTGCAAGATTATGCTCAGAGGCTATCTTCAAAATAGTCACATCTCCATGGTTGACTATCTCTCAGATCAAATGATACTTTCTCTCAATGTGCTTTCCCCTCTTGTGACTTCTGGGTTCCTTTGAATTAACTACTTCCCCACTGTTATCACAATATAGAACTAGTGACTTATCCATGTCTGGAAGTACTTCCAGATCAGTATAGAACTTCTTGAGCCACACAACTTCTTTAGTTCCTTCACAAGCTGCTACATATTCAACTTCCATGGTGGAATCTGCAATGTTGGATTGTTTAATGCTTCTCCAGACTACATCACCTCCTGCAAGTGTGAAAATTGATCCAGATGTCGAATTTTGACTATCTTTATCTGATTGAAAATCAAAATCAGTATATCCAGTGGGGTTCAGGTCTCTACCTGAATACACAAGCATGTAATCTCTAGTATGTCTAAGATACTTGAGAATATTCTTTACAACTATCCAATGACTGAATTCAGGGTTGGATTGATAACGACTGACTATCCCCACTGCATAACAAATGTTAGGTCTAGTACATAACATTGCATACATTAGACTGCCTACAACATAAGCATAGGGTTATTGTCTCATGTCCTCCTCTTCCTGAGGTGTTTGTGAACATTTATCTTTTGATAATACAACTCCTGACCAGGTAGGCATAATGCCTTTCTTGCAGTTTTTCATACCAAAACATTCTAGCACCTTATCTATATAAGTTGCTTGAGACAGTTCCAAAACTTTGTTCGTTCGATCTCTAAGGACCTGAATGCCTATACCATATTTGGCTTCTCCCAAATCTTTCATTTGGAATTGTTCAGATAAAAAATTCTTTACTTTAGATAATGTTTCTACATCATTCCCAATGAGTAGAATATCATCAACGTAAAGAATGAGGAATACCACTTTGTTATCTTTGATTTGTTTATAGACACAAGGTTCATCAACATTTTGTTCAAAACCCAACGTTTTTATTGTTTCATCAAATATAAGATTCCAAGATCTAGAAGCTTGTTTGAGTCCATAGATGGACCTAAGAAGCTTGCAAACCTTTTGCTCATGACCTTTAACTTTGAACCCTTCTGGTTGAGACATGTAAATGGTTTCGTCAAGACATCCATTCAGAAAAGTTGTTTTTACATCCATTTGCCAAATCTTATAATCCATCCATTTGCCAAATCTCATAATTCGACTAGGTCATTGGTCATAGTTTCAATGAAATGCTTGCCGTAAGTCTTTTCTAACTATTGTATTTCTAGCTAAAATTTTAAATTTACTATCTTCACTTTTATAGTGCTCACAGGCTCTCCTGACCATGAATAATGGATGGCGTCGTGGTGAAGAAGATGGCTCCAAATTTGTTCAGGAGCGAAAAGCAGCGAGGACTAGATAAAGGCCCTCAACAAGGAGCTATAAAAAACCAAGGAGGACTTGGACAAGGCTGTAAATCTAAAAGAAAAATACAAGTTTGCGTCCAAGGGCAACCATAATGAGGCAGTCAAGCTTTAGGATGATTTAGTTGCTAGTAAGAAGGAGACCAATGAATTGGAGGAAAAGGTGAAACAACTTGAGGAGATTAATGCGAGCAACTTGGAGAGGTTTCAAGGTGCAATCTTCACCTGCTTTTATATGTTCTGGAAGAACAATCAAGGTGCAAATTTTGATTATCTTCCCAAACAGATAAGGGAGTCCGAGTTTGCTCGATGTGTTGCTCGACTGGAGGAGGAGAAAAATGCCCCTGCATCTCCTGAGATTTCCTTGGCCACAGGGATCGATGGATAAGAGGAGGCTGGAGCGACTTGCGACCAACAGCCCCATCAAGACCCTCCTGCTCAGTGATTTTTTTTTCTATTTTGTAATTACAACACCATATCAACTTTTTTGTGATGTCGAAACAATTCACTGCTCAAAGAAATGATATTTTTATGCTAGTTTATCATTTACATCCGAGCATTACTACTCATGTCTATACGAGTGATCAAACGATCATACACTTATAAGTGACCAGCCAAATAAATGACCTGCCATTGTTCAAAAACTTGTAAAAATAAAAAATAATTAATACAAGCCATTCTTTAGAAATAAATGTTCATTGATAATACTTGCGCAGGTGTTCTCCATTCCAATAGCGAGGAACGAGATCTCCGTTTAAGCGAGCAAGTTTATACGTTCCCAGTTGAAGAATTTCTTCAATGTGATATGGACCTTCCTAGTTTGGCCCAAGGACTCCAGCTACCTGGTCGCAAGTATTGAGGAAAACTCTTCTATGTACCAAGTCTCCTAAAGCAAACTTTCTCTTGCGTACTTCAGAGTTAAAATATCGAGTGACCTTTTGTTGATGAGCTGTTACTTGTAGTTGAGCCTTCTTTCTTCGTTCTTCTATCAGATCTAATGATTCCATTAGCAACCAATGATTAGTATTCTGGTAATATGTTAACCTTTGATGTGAGGGTGGATCTAACTCAAATGGTAGCATGGATGCATACCCATATGCTACGGAAAATGGCGTATGACCTGTTGTTGTTCGGTGTGTTGTTCTGCATGACCAGATAACTTCTGGTAACGCTTCTGGGCAGGCTCCCTTTGCCTGTTTGAGTCTTTTTTTTTTCAGGGTGTCCTTTATCGTCTTATTCACAACTTCGACTTGTCCATTTGCTTGCGGATGGGCGACTGATGAGAATTTTTTAGTTATACCATGTCGTTCATAGAAATCGGTGAATAGGTCACTATCGAATTATGTGCCATTGTCTTATATTATTTTATTTGGCAGTCCATATCGGCACACTATGTTTTTGACAACAAAATCTAGAACTTTCTTGCTCATGATTGTTGCGAGCGGCTCAGCTTCTACCCATTTGGTGAAGTAATCGACAACTAATACTGCATATTTTATACCCCCTTTTCTCGTTGGTAAGATCCAATCAGGTCTATTCCCAAATTTCCAAATGGCCAAGGACTTTGTAACTGCTTCAGCTCATGGGGCTGCTCGAGGTATTTTGAAAAATCGTTGGCACTTTTCGCATTTTTTTCAAAAATTTTGTTGCATCCTCATTCATTGTAGGCCAAAAGTACCCCTATCATAGAATCTTTTTTGATAAATTCTGCTGCCCAGCATGGTCTCCGCAAAACCCTTTATGTACTTCGTGTAATAGTTCCTTAACTTTTTCTTTGGGAATACATCGTAGTAGTGACATAGAATATCCTCGTCGATACAAAATTCCAATCATTAGAATAAAACGGGCGGATTGTCTTTGTAGTTTCTTCGATTCATTCCTATTTTCTAGCAATATTCCTTAGTTGAGGTATTGGATAATAGGGGTCATACAGGTATCAGTTGTATGTATAATCAGGGTGGAATCATCTTCCTGTATGTTGGGGGTTGATAGATGTTCAACCGGTACTATGCTTAGCATATCTACAACTTTGGAACTTGCTAACTTGGCCAATGCGTTAGCATTGACATTCTGGTCGCGAGGGATTTGCTGTAATGTATATTTTTTGAATTGCGCTAACAAGTCTTTTGATTTTTTTTTATATATGCGACCATTTTCAATCCTTTGGCCTGATATTCTCCTAGAATCTGATTAACGACCAACTGTGAATCACTATATACCTCTAGTGATTTTATGCTTAATTCTTTGGCTAGTCTTAATTCTGCGAGTAGGGCTTCATATTCAGCTTCATAATTGGATGCAACAAATCCAAATCTAATTGCACAGTGAAACTGATGCACTACTAGTGTTATAAGGATTAATCTTGCCCCAGAATTGTGATTGTTGGAAGACCCATAAACAAACAACTTCCAAGCTAAAGTTTCTGCTTCCACTTGTGTTCCCGGTGTCTGCTCGCATATGGGGAGATTAGTGAATTCAGCTACAAAATCTGCTAATGCTTGGCCCTTCATTGTTGTTCATGGTGAGTAAGTAATTTCAAATTTTCCTAATTACACAACCCATTTTAATAATCGACCTGCAGCTTCTGGTTTTTGCAAGACTTGCCGTAATGTTTGGTCGATGAATACTACTATGGGGTGAGCTTGAAAATATGGTCCCAGCTTTCCTGATGCCAATACCAAGCAGTATGCTAATTTCTCAATAGATGGATATCGTGATTCTGCTCCTACTAGCCTTTTACTTATATAATATACTACTTTTTGGATATTACTTTCTTCTCTAATCAAAATAGCGCTCACATCATATTCTGTTATCGCTAGATACATGTATAAAGTTTCTCCCTCAACTGGTTTGGATAGAACATGAGGTTGAGCCATATGTTTCTTGAGTGCCTGAAAGACCTGCTCGTACTCTTTTGTCCATTCAAACTTCTTGTTTCCTATAAGCATATTAAAAAATGGGACACACTTGTCGGTAGATTTTGAAATAAATCTACTTAGGGCAGCAATTCTTCCTGTTAGACTCTGTACATCTTTAATCTTGGTGGGTGATTTCATGTACATCAATGCTTGAATCTTCTCGGGGTTAACTTCTATTCCTCGTGAGTTCACTACAAACCCTAAAACTTCCCTGATTCAACTCCAAAAGAACACTTGAGAGGATTAAGTTTCATCTGATATTTTTTAAGATGTTGAAACATTCTCATAAGTCCTTGATGTGCCCACCAGCCTTTTTTGACTTGACCAACATATCATCGACGTATACTTCCATGTTATTGTTGTTCTGGTCTTTAAACATATGATTTACTAGTTGTTGGTAAGTTTCACCAGCATTTTTCAAACCGAAAGGCATTACTTTGTAGCAGTATAGCCTGGTATCTATTCAAAATCTGGTGTGTTCTTCGTCAGGTGGGTGGATAATTATTTGATTGTAGCCAGAGTATGCATCCATAAATGACAACATCTTATGTCCTGATGTGGCATGGCAGTGGAAAACAATCCTTTGGGCAAGCTTTATTGAGATCTTTAAAATCCACGCAAGTCCTCCACTTGCCATTTGGATTTGGGACTAAAACAGGATTAGAGAACCATGATGGATTAAATGCTATCCTAATGAATCCATTTTCCTTAAGCTTATCGACTTCCTCTCTTAGTGCTTTGTACCTGTCTTTGTCGAGTAATCTTCTTTTTTGCTGGACTGGTGGGTGGTTTTTGTCGATGTTTAAGACATGACTAATAATTGTCGGGTCTATTACCACCATATCACTATGCAACCAGACATATACTTCTTGATTCTCTCTTAAAAATTCAACTAGTTCTTTTTTTATCGTTGTTTCTAAGTTTTTACCGACTTTCACAACTCTGGTCGATTGTTCTGCTTCTAATTGAATCTCCTCGAGATCCTCCACAAGTCCAACTTCCTCCTAAAAATCCCCAAAGCGAGGATCTATACCTTCGTACTCACTTTGAGTAACATCGTATTTGGTGACTTGTTCACTAGGTTGGGCATTTGGTACGCTGACTTCTTGCAACCTTTTTTCTGATCCATTAGTGTTGCTCGAGGCAATGAACCCACTCCCCTCACTATAATTTTTTCCTTCGTGATGGAGGAGTTATAACATTCCCTTGTCTCCCTTTGATTTTTGAGCATACGCCCAATTCCTACATCTGTTTGGAATTTCATGGCTAGATGCCACATTGAGGTCACGACTCGTAGCTCTACCAAGATGGGTCTTCTGATCACCACATTATATGCGGAAGGAAAATAACTACTATAAAAGGAATGAGTAATGTCCTGTTCCCAGGGGCAGCTCCTGCTATGAACGGGAGTGTGATCGACCCTGTTGGAGCGAGCCCTTCGCCAGAGAAACCACAGATGGTTTGGTTTCATGGTTCCAAATCTTGTGCGGATAATTTCATTCTCTCTAATGACAATTTATAAAGTATATTTACTGAGCATGGGATCTGGACATCTACGACCAGGGGATCTGTGTGGGGAAACCTGACATGCTGCATGTCAAGCTTAGAGAAAGTTATACAATCTTCTCATATTCAAGATTTTTTAAGAGTCTGCTACTCGATGGTTAGCATTTCAATATCTTGCTTGTGACGTATGGTCCTAGCATACCTCTCTCTTGCCTTACCACTGTCACCAGTTAAGTGTGGTCCACCATAGATAGTGAGCAGAGTGCCCGCAACCGGGGCCGACTGTAGAGGAGGCGAGCGTTGGCGCGTACGTGCGTACTTATTGCCTCCATTAGCTCCTTGTTGGGGATATCCCTACTATTATATATCTCCTCAGATGTCCTTGTCACATCAAAAAGTCGATCTCATCTTTCAGCAGGTTGCATTCATTTGTATCATGGCCATAATCATTACAAAAATGACAAAACTTTGTTGTATCTCTTTTTGGAATGTCCTTCCTGATGGGAGCTGGTCGCCTAAAAGGTACAATGGTGTGGTTGGCACTCGGCTATCGACCACGGCCGTATAATTGGTGAACCTTGGTTCATATCTATTTTGTTTGGAGCATTTATTGTCGGACGTAGACGGTTTAGTGCTTACTCGCTTTCCGCCATTTCTATTGTTGTTCTTACAACTATTATTGGACTTACTAGGGCCACCAACAGCTTTAGTCAGCTCTTATTTTTTGTTCTGATCATCGTTTGGGGCTTTTCCTTCATTGGCAATAGCTTCCTCTAACTTAATGTATTTATCTGCTCGGTCCAAAAACTCTTGGGTGCTCTTTACTTAATTTTTCCACAAACTACTCCATAACGGGGATTGGCGCTGTACTCCAGTTGTAATGGCCATCATCTTTCCTTCATCTCCCACCATTTTGGCACGAGCAACCGCTCTCATGAACCTTTGAATATACTCTTTAAGAGGTTCTCCTTCCTTTTTCCGTATATCTACTAGCTGATTTACTTCGGTCAGACGTATGCGACCAGCATAAAATTGTCCATAAAATTCCTTGACAAACATTTCCCATGAAGTTATGCTGGCGGGGGTAAATTTACAATACCATTGCTAAGCATCAGATAAAGTGGCCAGAAAAATCCTGCACCAAGCATCTTCAAACACCTTATGAATATCCATTTGTATCTCAAACTTATTCACGTGAGATACTGGGTCTTCTCTTCCAGTAAATCTAGGTAGCACAGGAATTTTGAATTTACTAGGGATTTCATCCACGACAATTCTATTAATGAAAGGAGTGCCTTTCCTCCAATCATAGTCTTCTAATGCCACGACTTACTTTAAGACCTCAGACCATTAAAACTACTAAGCATAACTACTATTTTGGAATACATGCATAAAATAATAGAACTTTATTACAAAAATCCAAAATATGGGATCCCATTGTTATTACATAAAAACATAATGAAAACAAAAACATTTAATTAATTGTTCAAATACTAAATGCAGAAAAACATAAATACATAATTAAAAGACTCAAAACATAAACATCCTCCTCGATCTTTCCCATCAGTCCATTCATTCAGTCCTTTCCCAATACACATGCCAAATCTATCATGAATCCATCCCGCCTTCCAAGCTCATGTTCTTGCACCATCTAAAGTAAAAAGGAATGAGCCTAATGCCCAACAAGGAAAATCTACTAAAACATATCATACATCATAAGACTAAAAACATAAATCATAAAACATATGACGTAAAAATGTAAAAACATAGGACTACAATATTAATGGCCATTAACTCATTATCGTAGTATGTGATAGAAACCATCTAGGTCTTCTTGCTACTAATTGAGGTAGGTTTAAACATAATATAGTATATGGTAAACCATCTAGGTCCTCTTGCTACTAATCGAGGTAGGTTAAATCATAACTATAATCTACGATAATGATATAAAATCTTGGGATTTGCTTATTTGCTATCTAAGCAACTATATTTCCCAAGCTACTACAATATAAACATATACATATATACATATAACATATAACATATAAACATAACATAGCATATAAACATAATCATAACACATAAAATCTAACATATTTTCCTTACCAAAAACAATGATATTGGAGACAAGAACGAGATGGAAAACTCCTAAAATCAAACAGTAAGATCCATAAGTTTTATAAAGAAATGGAGATGAAAAGAAGATATAAACCACCAAGATAGTAACTTACTGAAATCCTTAAGTTTTAAGAAACTCAAACACCTAACCAAAAACCATAATAACAAGTTAGGATCTGGAAGAAAATGAAATAATAAAAAGAACTATAATGAACTAAACTTGAGGATAAGAATACCTTGGATAGACTAGAACTTTGATCTACACCTCAATACCGAAATGCCACTCTATCTTACTTCCCAAGTGTTTAGAAAAGCTTAGATTGAAAAGCTTTTAATCCCAAAACCCTAGTGTTTTCTCTCTAGAATAAACTTAGCAGCTTGGAGGCTCTGAAGAATGCTTGAATGATGAATGAAACGGCTGAGTGAAAGGTCCTATTTATAGAGTTCAAGAAGTGAAACTAACCCCTTTTAAAATGAATAAATAAATGAATAAATTTGAATTTTCTGTTCAACAGATGCCTAGAACTCGGTCAAAAATGTTCAGGAGCAAATCTAAGTTGTTGAGGGCTGTTTCTAGTTCGGTTTGCACAAAGCTTCAAAAATACCATAATGGGCCGATATAGAGCCCCATATAGGTGATATATCACCTACCCCTATGTCCCGAGCCTTCGTGGTTTCATTCATGCGAAGTCAACGTGTTTTTCGTATCAACCTTAGGCGATATATCGGTCCCTATAGCTGCGATATATCGGCATACGCTGATATTTTAAACACATTTTTGCACACTTTCAGCACACTTGAAGTTTGTTAAAAAAACTTTGACTAAATAAAACGTGATTCTAACAGCTGTTAGAAGGTTCTATACCTTCTAGATCTATCCTTTATTAATATATTCATCTTATATCCTCAAATCCTTAATAAACATGCATGTGACAAGTGTCACGTTCTTAATTATTCTATCTAAACCTTAGGTTATAATAAATATCATTTCTAGGACCAGCTATATTAATCAAACCTTATGTTAAAATTAATATTTCTAAACTTTAGGTTAAACTTATAAAATCCATAACTACTTGCTACTGCTACTATTTGATCCATAACTATTTCTATGAACTACTACTACTATTTAATCCATAACTATTTCTACGAACTCCATAACTATTTCTACGAACTACTTATTTTTCTCTTCGGTAGGTTAGTATATCCTTCAGATCTTCACTTCATGATTCATTGGTGAAGGAGGTGGAAGGTCTTGCTACTCGAACCTTTGCTCATCAGGTCGACTAGCATTTCTTCTTGGATTACTATTGTATCCAGAATCCCCTTCATAGTAATCATGCCCATCTCTAAACTGTGACATGTGAGTGAACGATTTGCTATACGCACTATCACCTTCTCTTCGTCCAAAAATGTCTCGATAAACTGGAGGAGGCCTATGAGGTTTGCGGGTTGCTAGGTACTGAGACATTATTTTGTCGTGGGGGATCTCTGACCGCTGAACCTAGGTCTGGCTGCCTCCTGTTTCCTAAGGGAACATTCCCTGGTCCTCTTTCAGGTAAAACATGCTCGTCAGTTACAGGATGTCTTGGGCTTTGGTGACGCTGCTCATCCCTATTCTATTGAGGTGGTTGTTTGCTAACCCATCTGGATCGAGGAGGCTGACGTGGCTCAGTATGTCTACCAGAATTTTGGGGCTGCTTGTCAGGTTGAGCAGCCCAGTGTCATTCTGGATATTGAGGACTTCGTGATGGTTGTGGTTGAGGGTTCTGTGTAGGTCAAACTCTCATGAATGTCCATATCTTGGTCAACCCATAACTGATTAAATCTGGTGTAAACCTTGGCAGTTGATCAAATTTCTGGACATATTCTTGTACACTTAACCTTCCTTATTTCAGATTTGTAAACTCCACTACCTTGTGGTCTGCACTATTCGGTTATAATATTTGGAGTTGAACTAAGTTAGAAATTCTGACAATTCCATCTCAGCCATGTTCTGTACCTTCTTTGTTGTATCCCACCAGAAGCAGGCGTCTTTTCTTAGCATATAGATGACACATACCATCTTTTCCCATTTAGAGATTTCAATAAACTCGAAAATACATTCGAATATGTAGAAGCATTCTTCACCACTATCAGATTGGTGGTCCCTTAAAAGGTGGGTGGGTTCTGTTTACTGAACCATTCTAATATGGGTTTCAGTTGGTCTATTCCAAGCAGCTTGAGGTTCTACTTGTTCCTCATTCCCTTATTGTCCTTTCTATTGTGCCGCAACCGTATAACCCTATTGACCTTGCCCCTGTGCTGCACCTGCCGTGACATCAGGACCAACTTGGTTGTTGTTAGGTGCCACAGGTAACCGTTGTAATAATGTTTGGTACATCTCCACTTGGCACCTTGCCGTCTGCCTGCCTGTTTCTGTCCTGGTCTCGCTGGGCTCTTTGTTCCTCCAGAGCCCTTTGTATATCTTGTACCTACTATGACAGGGTGGGTCGACCTCGTTGCGCCCCAGCTCTAGGTGCCATAACTTAACTTCCTAGCAAACAAACAAGGCACATTGTTCAACCACGCCAAACATATTGTTCAACCAAGCCAAACACAACGTAATCATTCATTAAAACCAATTAGAATCAATAATTAGATAACATTAACCGACCTAGTTGTTGTACTACTATTATTTTTTTATGAGTAATTTACAAAATATACCAAATTTAGTCCTAGCCAGGGACTTGAGATTTTCTACTAGGATCTACCCTAACTGATATCAAAAGTAAACGAGGCAAGAAAAATAAATAGTCTATTGTACATAAGGTTCAACACTGAGAAGATACTATGTTCCTATCCGATAACTATATCCAAGTAGAGTCGGTTTCCTTGTTGGGGTCTTCCTCCAAATCTTCCTCAGGATTCAGCTTCTTCTTCAACTTCTTCCTCTTCAGAATCCTCTTTGGCCTACTCATTGCATTGCATTTGAAGTCGCTTGTACTCCCGATACCGGTCAGACTTAATAAAAGGAGGTCCAAAATTTTGCTCGAGTGCTATTCTTAGCTCACTCCATCCCTTGGTATGTGGTTTGGCTGCTCCATTGGTAAACCAAGTGAAAGCTACATCCTTAAGGTGAAATCTTGCTAACTTGGCCCTAAATCGGTAAGGTGTCTTAAGGATGTTGAATCGTCCAGCCACTCTATCTGTTCATTCCCATTTCTCTTGCCTTTTGTCCCTTAATCCGGTAAAGGGTTAAAAATTTGAGGCCAAAAAGATTGTAGGATTTTAGATCTCTGGTTCAGGTTATACTCCCTACAAGGGTTGACCACTTCGGGTTGGTTTTCCATTCTAACTTAAAATTTATAGAATTTAGGTAAGACAAAGAAAATAGTAAATCAACTAAAAAGAAAAAACTTACAATGAGTGTCGGTCTATTTTGTGAAATGTACATGTAGGTTTTTCTACAAAAAAGGACTCAACTTGAGCTGTGATACCACTTGTAACGACCCAACAAAATACAAGACTAAAATAATGTGAAATTACAAAATATTTAATTTTTTAAGTCTCAAAAATCCATATAAAAAACTTCAAAAAAAGTATGTGCATACTTAAAATAACACAACAACATTGTTCCAACGTTTTAAAGTAAACCAAAAGTATTGAACGTTATAAAAAACATCCTTTTCAAAAGTCCACAAACCCAAAGGTCGAGCCACATGTACATTTGGAAAACTGACTCCAACGCTCACTGCTTCACTTTGCCCTTACCTTTTCCTACAACATGAAACAACTAGGTAAGCAATAATGCTTAGTAAGTACAACTTTACAAACATGAAAGTAGACAGATCATTCCAAGGGTTAATGACCAATTCATTGACCTAGCATAAGACAACTTACCAAAATTAGGAATCTAGATACAATCCAACTCCTAAGCAAAACAAATCAAGAATGCCTAAGCATACTGGTAGTAGCATTTCATAATTTGACCAAACATACTAGGATAACAACACCTCACAGTTACACCGCCAAATAATCAAATACGTAACATCATTCCTCATAGAAGTCATCTTGAGAATTACCAAAATAATTTGGGGCTAACAGGTGCCCCTAAACATGCATACCATTATAATGGAGAACAAAGCATCAATATTATCCATTCCAACATATAATCCCATAAAAAGTAAGCATTGGTCTTCAAGGCATATATATTATCATGAGTTTAAATGCGATTACACCAGTTTATAGAGACTCCTAGCTATACTAGGTTACTCGTTTAAAGAACAATTGTCACAGAATTGAACTGAACCTAATAATAGTTGTCATGGACTTGAACCAGGCCGATAATAATTGTCACAAACTTGAACCAGACCGAATAATGGAAAAATATCACGGAGTTGAACCGGACCGAATAATAATTATCATGAACTTGAACCAGATAGACAATAATTATCGCGGACTAGAACCAGACCTAATAATAATTGCCACGAACTTGAGCCAGATTGATAATAATTGTCAGACTCTTGAACCAGACCGATAATAATTGTGAGTGGAATCAAACCGCATCATGACGAGTACCTACTAGGTTACAGTCTCTATTTAAACCTTCCACGATAAGTGTATGCATGTGCATGTGTTCCTATACTAACGTACATAACACAAACTATTTCATGTTGTAGCCATGGAAGTGAAAAGTTGACTTACCAGTAGTTCCTAGCAATATGCCAGATTTTTCTCTTCTAGAAGTCTCGTCCTCGGTTAGCCAATACTGCTGTTAGCCATACAGTACACTCAGATTAATTATGGTGATTAATAATTATTAAGTTTTCTTTTGGCATTAAGATCAATATAACATACTTAATGAGGACAAAGACACTACAATAAAAGAGGTTTTTGCCGGTGCATTTCGAAACTTTTGCCGGCACGCTTCACGATTGTCGCGCGGCAAAAGATGCCTTTTTTACAGGCGTTAATTTGCACTGGCATAAGTTGTTTTTTCTGGCACCATTCGATAAAGCGCCGACAAATGCTACTTTTGCTGGCGCAATTACGACACGCACTGGCAACAGGTTGTGTACTTTTCATGGTTGAATTTTTGTCGACACATTAGGTGTTATTGTGCTGGAAAAAGTGGTTTTTTTTTCGAATTGATTTTTGACAGTGCTACTTTTTTCGGTGCATTATGAAATTGTGTCAGCAAAAGATATTTAAATGCGCCTGCAAAAGTCATTAACGCACCGGCAAAAAATAAAGAATAAATATAATTTTTGCCCCTCGAATTATGACCACTATATGATTGTGCCCTCCGAATAATTCACACTGTTAAAAATTCCCCCCAAACTATACACGTTACTGAAATATGAGACTTCTATTAGATTTCATCTTAGTGGCTAACAGATTGATGATGTGACATTTTGTCTGTAGATGTGGCAGTGCCATATGTAGAATAATTATCAATTTCGCCCTCCGAACTTTGACCACTACCAAATTGTACCATTTTTATTAAAACTAATTTAAATTCGTTTAAGAAAATCTAATTTTTTTTAAAACTAATAATTAATTATTGAAAATGAAAAAAATATCATTTCTAAAAGATTAAGAAAATAAACAATACTAAAAGTTTCAAACTAATTAAATAAATTTTCAAATATTCAAAAATTAAAAATCTAATTAATAACAAATAACTTTTTTTTTTAATTTTATTTTATTTTACAATATAAAATAAATATATCTTAAAATAAAAAGTAAAAATAAATCCCAAAACAAAGTTTTTCCCCTTTGTCCTCCTTTTAAATTAAAAGTTTTTTTTATTTGTTTAAGTCCTTCCTCCTTTGTGCTCCTCTTTAATTAAAAGCATTTTCTTTGTTTTAGTATTTATTTTAAATTTTCATTCTAAAATAGATTTATTTTATATTGTTATTAATTAGATTTTTAATTTTTTAAGGATTTAATTAATATTTTTAAGAAAAAAATTAGATTTTTTTTAATAAAAAGGCACAATTTAGTAGTTGTCAAATTTTGGGGGAAAATTGCTAATTATTCTACATATGACACTGCCACATCATCAATCTGTTAGCTACCTTAGATGAAATCTAACAAAAATCCTACATTTCAATAACATGTATAGTTCGAGGGAATTTTTAACATCGCAAATCATTGAGGGGAACAATCATACAGTGGTTATAGTTCGCGGGGGGGGGGGGGGGGGGGATGCTATTTATTCAAAAATAAAATTGCGCCGGCAAAAGTATTACATAATAAAAATACACAAGTTTTTTTTTATAGATTTTTTGAAGTGATTTAAGTTTATATAGTATCATTCTTAAATTAATGAGTATTTAACATCTAATCAACGGTACAATGTCGTTAGATTGTTCTAAGATTAACGACAATACTAATGAACTTTGTAATTATCAACTATTAGGGTTAAAGTGTTGTGATCATTGTCGATTATGCTTATCTAACCATACAGTTATCTTTTAATTAATTTTTTTATCATATGCCTAATAAAATTTTTCATTAGACACAAAGTTTATGAATATATACAATCTTGCTCTTAGTGAGCATTATTAGTGTTACTCATGAGTATTGTTATTTTGATATATATGTATATATGTACGTTTTAATGTTGGTATATGTGCATCCTAAAACTCAGCACGAGTCTTTTATTTAGCTCGTGTACAGCTGGAAAGTAAAGGACTGTAATAGATGATCCATAAGTTCGTATTTTCTCCACAAAGGCAACACGGTTCCCCAGGTCAATAACACGAGCTAGGGAATACAAAGCAATAAGTACGAGCTTGTAATGATTATAAGGCATTGCATCCGTGACACGAGCTCACAGTGTATTCAGCTCAGGGTACGCTAGAGACCTGACATATGCTTGGATCCCTAGAAACCTAGATACGTTATATAGACGTGCATGGTAAGACATGGCATGTCCGCAGATCCCTAGAAACCCGGACACGTAATATAATCATGCATGGTCAGGCATGGCATGTCCGAGTATCCCTGAGGATCCAAGGTCAGTTTTACTTAATGATCAGACCATGCCTTAGGATAAATTGTAATATTTATAATTAGTGTGGTACAGGTAACACTGAGGGTTAAGTCACGTGATGACCCCAAGGCATGTCCAAGGATTTTCTCTATAAATACTAAGATCTTGGATAGGGAAAAGGGAGATAATTTTCTGTAATGCAAAAACTTTGTCAAAATTGAGAGAGAAAAACAGTAATAATATAGCCTCGTGGACTAGGTGGATTTTAACCATCGAACCACGTAAAAAGACAAGTGTTCTTGAGAATCAGTTTCTTAATACGGTTCATCATTAAGCACTAATTCATCCCAGATATATTCTTAATTCACTGTTGAAGAATAACCGTGTCAACAGTTTGGTGCTTTCATTGAGAGGAAAAAGATTATTGCTTTTATAAAGATCCAAATCAAAGTTCATCATGGTGGTCACTCGCTCGGGGCACAACAATGAGATGGAATAACCTGGTGGGTAGGAGGCCCACCATACCGCTGTCTCCGATGAGCATGTCCCGGAAGTTCAACAACGATCGGGAAAACAACCAATGGGTCATGGCGATGCTGGAAGTTCAACGTCACTGCCTCTGAATCCAAACCCCGATTACTTGACCGTCGTAGAGATGGAGAACATGCAGTTAAGAAGCCATCTGGCCAAGGAAAACAAGAAAATCGAGGAGGTTTTGGCTCGATTACCCCCTCTTTCAACCGATGTTAATGTCAGAAAGAGGCAAAGTGGGTCTCGTAAGACCCATAGGAATGACCAGTCCAAACCAAATCGGTCAGGTAGAGTTTCCACCCTAAGTACTATGCCCACAACAAGAAATCGTCCAAATGCTCAACCTGGTGGTCCTCCCAGGGATCGTCGGCAAGATAGCCAATCGGTTAAAACCTCGACCCCAAGTTCAATACCATCGTCGCATGTGCCTGGGAATATTCACGGCAGTTCATGGGGAAGGGCTAGAGAAAACTGGCAGAGGAAACATATTCCAACGAACCCCCCTGCGTCACGATCAGATCGCCAGATGCAAAGAGCTAGAAGTGGGGGAGCAGAATGATCACATGCTAATTTAATCCGCCTTGATGGGATGAGAATCGCCTCGCCAGTCAGACATCCCCCGTCACCTATAAGACATCCAACGCCACCCCGTTCTGCACGGAATGTTCTTGCCTATGGGGAAAGTAGGAGAAGTCCTCCTCCAACTGCCACTGCCCATGTCCCCTAAATGCGCGGCAATGTCCCAGATCCTCAGCCTCAACTGTGAGCACTAAGCTTCGCTAATGGGAGTTATTGGACTAAGAGCCGTCGAAGTGGTAGGTTTGGTACAGATTTGAGAAATCATCTGAGTTCGACCTAGAGCCCTTGAGTCGATCCACAGACTGATCTGCGAGATTGCCTAAACTCATAGAGGAGAAATTTGGCCCACGATGGAGTTATTTACACTCATCAAGAGGGAGGTCCTTCCAAAGTACGCGATAACGGGAATGTCCCGCCAAACCAAGCTCGAGCTTGGAGGGACAATAACCCATCGAACGCGTACGACAGGACGGGAGCTGTTGAACAACCCCATAACAACCAAGGAACCAATGACCACACCCTCGAAAGGTTGGCCTAGATGGAGGAACTGATGAAAAGACTCCTATAGAAAAAGGAGAAGGACGAGTACAATTCAGGGGATGAGCTCGAGTTGTTCGCCCCGAGCATAGCGGCGACGACATACTCGCCAGGTTTCAGGATGCCCCATTTATCAAAATTTGACAGAGAAAGGGATCCGTCCAACCACTTAGGGATGTTCAACACCCTAATGATGGCCCACAACATTGGACCCGAACTAAGGTGCCTGATATTCCCCTCGGTTCTGATCGGGCCAGCTAGACAATGGTTCAAACAATACAAAAAACACTCTATCAGCTCGTGGAAGAGTTTCTCCACTGATTTCAAGAGAGCTTTTCGGGCTTCTTAGGCGGCTCGTATCAAGGCGGACTCCCTTGCAAATGTAAAGCAGCAGCCTGAAGAACCTCTGAAAGCATATTTGAGTAGGTTTGCCAACTTTTCTGCAAGAGTTAGAGATGCTGATGAAGGTTCTAAGCTCATGGCGATGTGAACTTGAATTCTTGTTGGGGGCGACCTATGGCAAGAACTACAAAGAAAAGGAGTCAACACTATGAATGAGTTCCTGAATCGGGCTCAAAGCTGGATTAACCTGGAAGAGGCACGAGCTTCAGTTGGTGGAACCAGTCAAGTCCCTGTTCAACCCATTGGAGCAGCAACAAATGTGGCCGGTGCTACAACTCAGGCCGTTGCTCAGAATAACCAAGGGGGTAATAAGAGAAAGGGAAATGGCGAGGGCGATCGAAGCAGATTAAAGAAAAACAAATCTGTGGAGAGGTTTAAACCAGTCTATGCTACTTACACCGACCTCACTGATACCAGAGAGCACATCTTCTTGGCAAATTCTGATCACCTTCCATGGAAAAAACCTGAGCCGCTAAAGAATCAAAGGGCGAAGAGAGATCCCTTAAAATTTTTCCAGTTCCACAATGACATCAATCATAACACTGATCACTGTAGACAACTGAAAGATGAGATTGAGACTCTCATCAAGGCAGGACCTTTGGCCCAGTACGCCCGAAATCGGGTAACCTTCAGGCAACCCACTATACAAAACATTCCAACGGCCCCGGAGGCTCCAATAAGCCAAAATGGACCTCATATGAACCAAGAAAACCCTCCTCTGATAACAGGAGGAGATATAATCACCATTTCTGGAGGTCCTCATCTGGCAGGCACGAGCAGGGGTGCCCAAAAGAGGTACATCAACGAGCTAAAATCCCACAACGGAGTGGAATTTGTTCCAGAGCTACGATCATTAAAGCATCAACGATTGGAGAAGCAACCAATCACTTTTATGGAGGAAGACGCCAGTCATGTCCAATTCCCGCATAACGACCCTCTGGTCGTAACGGTTTAGCTCACCAATTGGAGAGTTAGAAAAATGGGGTTGTCTATAACAGACCTGAAGGCAACTTCCCTGATTCTATATGGATTCTCTGGTGAGGGGTCAACGACCATCGGGACAGTCGAGTTAGTGGTAACACTTTGTGAAGGACCACAAACTGTCTCTAAACTCCTGGAGTTTGTAGTCATCGATTTTCCAGTGACCTATAATGCATCTTAGACTGACATGCGTTGATGGTGTTTGATGCCATAACTTCTATCTGCCACGTAGCAATCAAATTCCCCTCCTCTGTGGGAATATGCACTGTCAAAGGCGATCAGTTCGTTGCCAGGGAATGCTATAGCATTTCCATGAAGGAAAAATCACAACCCGGGCAGCAAACAATGGCCATACATAATGGAGGCAAGGAGTCCCAGGAAGTAGAAGCTGCTTCTGGAACGGAAGAACCTCAGGAAGCCAAGGATAGAGGCATCGCCCCAAGTGATGATATTGATCCATGAATGGGTGAGGATAGATCAGAGCTCCAAGCTATTGAAGAGCTCGAGGAGGTAAATATCGATCCCAAAGACGCTTCGAGAGTTGTTAAGATTGGGAAAAATCTTGACGATGAGAGGAAAACGAAGATGATAAATTTTTTACAAGGGAATCTAGATGTTTTCGCCTAGTCCCATGAAGACATGGTGGGAATAAGCCCGAGTGTGATCATGCACACCCTAAACTTGGATAAAAGCGTACGTGCGAAATCCCAAAAACAGAGACGTTTGGGAACAACCCGAGCTGAGGTCTTGGAAGAAGAAGTAGCTCGGCTATTAAAGTGCGGGTTTATTTGTGAAGCAAAATATCCGATCTGGGTCGCGAATCCTATATTGGTCCCGAAGCCAAACGGAAAGTGGCGGACCTGCATCGATTTCTCTGACCTGAACAAAGCTTGTCCTAAGGATTGCTTTCCATTGTCGAGAATTGATCAGTTGGTAGATGCCTCTGCGAGACACGAACTCATGTCCTTCATGGATACGTATTCTGGACATAACTAGATCATGATGAGTTATATCCCAATGGACGTTTGCAATGTGGGGGATTGATTTAATAGGAGCCCTACTATGGGAAAGGGAGGAGTTTGTTATGCGGTGGTGGTCATTGATTATTTCATGAAGTGGGTAGAGGTTGAGCCTCTGGCAACCATCACCTCAAAAAGAGTCCTTGACTTTGTGGTCAAGAGTATTGTGTGCTAGTTTGGGCTACCCAAGAAGATTGTGTCAGACAATGGAACTCAATTCGATAGTCATCTCTTCACTAAGTTCTGTGAAAAGCACGGTATAGTTAAAAGTTTATCTTCAGTGGCATACCCACATGCCAATGGATAGGTCAAGGTTGTGAATAAAACCCTTAAAGCGAGTCTTAAGAAAATGTTAGATGAGGCCAAGGGAGTCTGGCCTGAGCAGCTCCCGTAGGTACTTTGGGCATATCGAACTTCACACAGGACCACTACGGGGCACACCCCTTTCTCCCTGACTTTCAAAAGTGAGGTCGTCCTTCTCGTCGAAGCAAAAATAACAACGCACAGGCTACATACATTCATCCAGGAGCGGAATGATGAGTTGCTTAATGCTTCTCTGGACCTAATCGATGAGAAATGTGAGGATTCACAACTACAGCTCGCGCATTACCAGCAAATAATCACTCGTTATTTAAATTCTAAGGTTAGAAGACGTAGTTTCGGTTTGGGCGACCTGGTCCTCCGAAGGGTCTTTCTGGCAAACAAAGACCCTAAAGACGGTGCTTTAGGCCTGAACTGGGAAGGACCCTATCAGATCGTGGAAGTCATGCATGCGAGAACTTTCAAATTAGCTCGACCAAGTGGAGAAATAGTCCTATGGACTTGGAATGCCATGCACCTAAAGAAGTATTATCAATGATGATGCCATCCTATGTGAGGCTTTGTCCTATCTCACCTAAATGAAGGGATCGTCATGTATTTCTTGTTTTTTTTATATAGTTTAAGCTTTATCCTTTCTCAAGGGTATTTATATATAAGTTCGGGTAATAACATTTATATAAGCAACCGAGAAAGTTCACATTCTGGTTACTTGGGGGCATGGGACCCGAGATAGATCAAGAAAAGGTCGCCAATGGAGTATGGGCTTGAAACATTTAAAATCCTAGATATAACCAGGTACAAAACCCTGGATACAACCAGGTTCTGAACATAGAAGCTAGCAAAATTGATTAACCAATGTTTTTTTAAACAAACATGAGGTGTCAATAAATCTAGCGTGAACTAAGTTTAAATCATTTAAAACTCTGGATACAACCAGGTCTTAAACTTAGAAGTTAGTAAAAATTGAAAATTCGATGGCTTCCATAGAAGCTCGAGATATCAATAAATCTAATGAGAACTAAGTTTGAAATATTTCAAACCCTGGATATAACTGGGTCCAAGGTCTGATACTTAACAGGTATGATAGAAATCAACACATTAATTTGGGATATAACCAAATTCAAAATATCTATCCTGATCTAAAAATCGATTCCTAAGATTTTGAGTGTGCAAGTTTAAAAAAGCATAAACATGAGATAAAACCAAGGAAAAGACAAATATATTAAAATTTAGATATGTGAATTAAAAAAAAATTGTCTCGAGGAAAAATAACCTCAAACTAGGCCAAAAGGCGAATGTTTACAAAGAGAAAAAGAAAATAAGGGAAAACTTCATCAAGCCCCCAAGGGTGCTTTGAGGATGTAACCTCTTCAGTCTCCTGCTCGCCCGCGGTGGAAGCATCCCCTGTCTCAGACTGCTCTTTAAGATCCGGGCTTTGAACTTCTTGAGGTATGGATCCCACACTTCAGGAGCCAGGAAGGAGAAGTTACCATCTTGGTTAAAGGCCCAGTAGTGATACAACATGCTCTCCATGGAGGAAAGCGAGGCCACTTTCTCCTCTTTAATAATAACCTCGGCCTCCAGCTGCTTGGCTTTGGCCTCAGTGACCTCGACTTGAAGAGCGGCCAAGGTAACCTTTGTAGCCTGCTCGCTTTCTTGAGACGATGCAAGGGCAGCCTTGGCATCATGCTCACCTTTTTTAGCAGCTGCAAGGGCAGCTTGGGCAGCTCGCTCGCTTTCCTGAGCAGCAGTCAGGGCAGTCTGGGCAACCTGGAGCTCAGCTTGAACCTCCTCATTCCTAGCCCTGACCCAGGCTATATTGTGGTGCTGAGCTAGGACTGACTGCAAAAATAAAGAAACAAGTTAGACGCATACTGGGGCAACATAAAAAAAAAATATATGTTCTAATGAGGAAAGCTATCCTACTGTGAGGGTCATCCCCAAGGCGGACTCCAGGACGTTCTCCGGGCTCCTCTCTTCTATTGTCCTCAGGTCCCTCGGGTTGGATTTGTATATGTGCTCCACCACATGGTTCGCCGTCTCATAGAGAGTCCCCCAAAAAGTATTGGGGATCTTCTCCAGATCCTGAGGATTGATTGGGATGTACATGGTGGTGGTAGGGACAATAGGAGATGGGGGATTAGCTTGTGTTGTCTGATCCAGAGCAGGATCAGGTGGAAATCGAGGAGGAGGCGGAGGAGGACCCATTTTCTCTATCACAATGAGAGTCGGAGCTGTCGAGCTCGTGCCTTTCCCCTTAGCCGGAGATTTGGAAGTATTCCCTGTCGCGGGGGGCGTCTTCTTTGCTGTGTACTAGGGCTTCTTTACGACAGGCCCCGAGCTGGTTTTTCCCTCCTGGAAAATCGTGCGGAGGTCGGGAGCTCCTGGTCGTGCCATTTCTTCATCTGAAAAGAATGAGAAGGAAGTTAATATACAAGTAAAGTCATCAATTTACATAAAAGAAATAAATGAAAGTCCCACCCTCCGGGCTAGGGGAGGAGTCTATTGTCACGACCTCCAGCCTTGGGACTCCTGGAGGAGAGGGGGAGTCTAAGTCTACAATTTCTTGAATTAGGTTAGGTTCAGGCTCAACTCCTACCTTGGGGCTAGACTCATCTACACATTGCCTAAATCTAGGGGAAAAGATGCCTTGG
The DNA here is from genome assembly GCF_963169125.1 of Humulus lupulus. NCBI lineage: Eukaryota > Viridiplantae > Streptophyta > Magnoliopsida > Rosales > Cannabaceae > Humulus > Humulus lupulus. Next base: position 131,635,892 of record NC_084794.1, read on the forward strand.
AGCAAAGAAGGCCACGACCTACGATTGGTCCCATATTCCTCAAAAATTTCTAACCTAAAGGTTTAGGTGTTGTCTAATACAATGATACCCTTAGGATAACCCATATCATAACATAACACTAGATGGTCCACACACTGGAGGAAGGTTAGGTTACAATCTGGATTACTAGGATGGCGGTGAACGAACTAGTTAAGGTTAAATCTAACTAACCTAAAATCGGTGACATCCCTATCTAATTCCCTACAAGGATATGGGTTACCTTGGCCGGAGGGGCCGGCGGCTACCCCCGATGCAGCTCGTTTTAGATCAGAGCCCTAGGCAGCCTCAGGAGCCTGCCTCTTCCTCACAAGAGGGACCTCGGCTTCTTTTTGTTCCTCCCCATCAGCAGCCTCAGGGTTTTCTTCTTGGGGAGGTGGGAGCTCGTGGACTACCGGAAAGGTAGCCCGGCTCCTTCTTAAGGCCAACGTTTGGCCCTCGCTGATCAATTTACACGCCAGCCTTGTGACGTCATTCATGAGCTGGGGGTAATCTTTCTCACGGGCTGGAAGCCCAGATAAAGTCTCATACTGACCTCTGAGGGTCACAGACTTCTCCGTCCTCGCGAATATGGCTGCACAAAAAAAAAATAGTAAACTCAATCAGTATAAGTACAAGGAGTATGACTATTAAGTAAGAAAGAATGATTTCTCGAGCTGAGAAAAGAAAAAAGACTTACAAGGGCGATTGAAGTATTGATGCTCGCAGTTGCGAAACCCATTCGACATAAAGAATTGGTCCTTGAAGTCGTTGGGGTGGCTGGGGAGCTCGATCACCGGGGCTGAATTCGGGAATCGGGTGAGGTAGTAGAATCCATCACCTCGGCCTCTTTGCTTCAGGTTGACCTTAAGGTAGAAAAAATAGAGGATGTCCGTCGGAGTGGGGACCTCCCACTGGTGTTTTAAAAAGAGGTATTTCAGCCCTGCTAGAAGCCGGTATGAGTTGGGGGGGAGCTGAAATGATGCCAACTTCACATAGTTAAGGAAGTCAGTGAAGTATTGATCAAGGGGAAGGAAGGCCCCTGCCTTTAAGTGCTCATCACTCCAGGCCGCAAAGTCATCTTGGAGTGGCGCGCAACTCCGTTCACCTTCAAACGGAGGGCGAATAATAAGGACGTCGGACCCAATCTCTATGTTCTGGCTCAACATTATTTTATTGACCCTTCCTTGGGTCATGATCTTGGAGACAATTGTCTCTGCCTCAAAGAACGCGTTAGGATCAACCACGATCTCCCTCTCCACCACGAGGCTGAAATGAGGAATAGAAGATTCAGAGGTGATCTCTTTTCCCTTGTTGGTTTGTTGAGACGAGGGGCCGGCTGCATTCTTCTTGGGTACGCTCTTCTTGGATGCCATTAGATCGCCTAGCGAACAAGAACGACGAGTCACTTAATAGGCGACCTAATAGTTTATAAAGGTAAAGGCAAGGAAGCACGAAGGGAAATGGTGCTTTTGATGTCCAAGTTGAGTAAATCTCAGCCTGCTGCGTGATGCCACGCGCTACCCTACGCTACGCGCTTTGGTTTCCTCAAAAAATCCCTGGTGTTTAGGGATCCCTGTGTCAGAAAAACCCGGCAACTAATGTCCTCAGGGGGCAGTTTAGAGGAAAACCACCTAAGAAACATGTTCTCTAAGCAATTTGGTTTTTGGACCCCTAACCTTTCATCTTCTATAACCCCTAACGAGTAGGTTCACCCAGAAAATGCCCAGTTTCATGAATGTCACGTTTTTAAAAGATATTCTAAATCTTCTCAAATAAGCCTAAAGGTAAAAACCTATGTACCAAAAACCTGAGAAAAATACCCTAATATCTCTTTTGGCAAGGCATGGATGAACATGGTAAATAAAAGGCAGAAATCAACAAAGAAAGAGGTTGTTTGAAACAACAATATTTACAGTGTGTTCGTCGATTGAAGAAGTATGTATCGCAAGGCTTGGGAGATCCACTCTTTAGTAAATGAACAACCAAATGCCCGAGAGAATTTGCAACAAAGGATTTCGCAACAAAAGGTTGAGAGTGCAGAAGAGGGAAGGAAATTTTTTTTCGAATGAAAGGTGGTGAACTGTAGAATTGACCTGTCCCTTTTCATACGTAAATGGCATAAAAAAACGTGAACCATCCAATCCAGCCAGTTCAAGATCCGAGGGTAGTGGTTCAAGGGATGAAGCGGCGGCAAAAAGTTGACAAGACAATTATTGCAGCCCTTGAAACCCGAACAGGCGCCAATTATAGTGCTCCACGTGTCCGACACTCGAGTAGTGGGAAAGCATGGGTAATCGTGACAGAAGTTTAAGAGTCCCTACCGTGTAAGTCTGAAGGTGATGTCATAAAACACGAGCAGGGACTTGGGGGGCAAATGTGCATCCTAAAACTCAGCACGAGTCTTTTATTTAGCTCGTGTATAGTTGGCGAGTAAAGGACTATAATAGATGATCCATAAGTTTGTATTTTCTCCACAAAGGCAGCACGATTCCCCAAGTCAATAACACAAACTGGGGAATACAAAGCAATAAGTACGAGCTTGTAATGATTATAAGGCATAGCATCCTTGACACGAGCTCATGGTGTATTCAACTCGGGGTACGCTAGAGACCTGACGTATCCTTGGATCCCTAGAAAACCGGATACATTATATAGACGTGCATGGTAAGACATGGCATGTCTGCGGATCCCTAGAAACCCGAACACGTAATATAATTGTGCATGGTCAGGCATGGCATGTCCGAGTATCCCTGAGGATCCAAGGTTAGTTTTACTTAATGATCAGACCATGCCTTAGGATAAATTGTAATATTTATAATTAGTGTGGTACAGGTAACACTGGGGGTTAAGTCACGTGATGACCCCAAGGCCTGTCCAAGGATTTTCTCTATAAATACTAAGATCTTGGATAGGGAAAAGGGAGATAATTTTCTATAATGCAAAATCTCTGTCAAAATTGAGAGAGAAAAGCAGTAATAATATAGCCTCGTGGACTAGGTGGATTTTAACCACTGAACCACGTAAAAAACGAGTGTTCTTGAGAATCAGCTTCTTAATACGGTTCATCATTAAGCACTAATTCTTCTCAGATATATTCTTAATTCACTGTTGACGAGAATCGTGTCAACTGTATATAAAACTGTATTGACAGTTTGTTGGAACATTAAATAATTATTCATTGTTTGACCAATAAAGGAATAGTCGATCATACCACTAATGTTTTATTATAATTAACAAGAATTAATAGTGACCGTATTGATTGTGTGAGTAAATAAACTCTTATGATTTGTAATTATTGATGTATGTCATCCAAATTCACAAAATTTTAGATATATTTAGTATTTATAAGTAATTATGGACATTATAAATAATTATATTAAACTCTAAGTGTTAAAATATTCAAAACATATAAAGAAAAGGCTGAAGGTTCGGGTTGTTCTCTCCCATGGCGAAGAGGAAAAAGCCGATTCGTAAGCCAGTCATTCATGATGAAGATCCAGTCGAGATGTTACCTCCAGTGACCCATGCGGCGGGTGTTTGCGAGCCAGAGGGTTTTGCGGGTTCTGAGACAGAGCACGATAGTCTGAAGGTATCTGAAATGCCTGGGTCTGGGACTCGGCAGAAAGGTGATTTGAGTCATAGGGGCAAGAGTGCCCAGGAGATCGGAGTGGAGGATATTGGTTCGGGACCAGATTTTAGGCCTAAGCCTTGGACGATTGGGAGCGACGATAACGATAAAGGCAGGGATGAGGATTTTCAGTCTGAATCTCAGCAACATTGGCAACAATTCAGGTCTAGTAAGCTCTCCTTCTCTGAACCGAAGCTTGAGTTCACTGAACCAATTTTCAGGAATGGACAGAAGCTGGCTCAGGTAGACATAGAAGAGGTTAAGGTTCAGTCTGCTAACTGGACCTCTGCTGTAATTTGTATGGTGATGGGAGCGAATCCTCCAATGGCAGTATTTGAGGGTTTTATAAAGAGAGTTTAGGGCCATCTAGGGATTGCTCAAATCTCTAGAATGTCTATGGGGTTAACCTTGGTGAAGTTTAATGATGAAGCGACTAGAGATCATGTCTTAGAGAATGGAATCTTGCAATTCGATAGGAAACCTGTCATTATCAGGCCATGGACAACAGATTTGAGTACTATTAGACTGATCCGGTCGGTGCCACTTTGGGTCCGTCTTCATGACCTGGGATTGCAGTATTGGGGCAGCAAGTGTATTAGCGCTTTGGTGAGCATGATTGGCAAACCCTTATTAGTTGATAAATTCACCAGGGAATGATCTCGGGTTCAGTTTGCGAGGGTCTTAGTGGAGATGGAAATTACAGATAACCTTCCCCGAAGTTTATAGTTTGTCAACGAACATGGACAGATTATTGAGCAGGGGGTCGAATATGAGTGGTTGCCTACTGTAGAGTCCAAGAACTTTACTTAGCTAATTATTTAGTAGTATTATAGTATGTTTAGTATTATCTTTGTAACTGTGGATTTTTGGTTCAGACCGGGAATTATTTAGACACTCATAGTAGTACTTATAGATTTTCTAAGTTTAACCTATAGTTTAAGAATATTAAGTATAACCTAAGGTTTGATTATATGACTGATATTAAGGATAATATTTGTTATACTATAAGGTTTAGATGAGGACCAATAGGATTTTAAGCACATGTTATGAATGGATGATTAAGAATTAAGTATTTTGAGGATTAAATTTAATAAGGAGTAAAGTTTGAATGTTATAAGGTCAGTCAGCAGCTTTGAATACGTTGAGGGCTTAGTCAAGGCTGTTTACTCCATTCAAACTTAGCTAAAAAATGTGTAATTTCGTGTTTAAATATTCAGCGTGTGCCGATATATCGCAGCTATAGGGGGCGATATATCGCAGCACTACGGAAAACACGAAACGATGCACAGTCGCCTCGGGCATACTGGCCCAGGCGATATATCGCCTACAGGGGCGATATATCGCCTCCTTCAGCATAATTCAAATGTTTTTGAATTCTTTTTCCTTTCAGCCATTCAACTTCTTCATAAGTCCATCATCTTTTGAACGAGTCTTCAGCCTCTGCTGAACGATTATTCAAATTATTTTCACCTAAAAAGCTATTATTTTTATTCAAGTAAAATTAAGATTCCTTCATTCCCAAACTCTATAAATAGGACCTAGTACCTAGCCATTATTCACCTTTTACTCTAAGTTCAGAAGTTGCAAGTGCTAGGAGAGTGTGAGAGTTAAACACTTGGGTGGGGAAATCATAAGCTTAATCATCTTAAGCTTATCAAACACTTTGGGAAGTAAGATTTCATAGTATTTCAGTTCGAGGGTTAGATTGATCTACAAGTCCTCAAGGTATTCAACACACCCTAGTTCATTGGTTTTATGTTATGTTTCCCTTCTCTTAATCTTCTACTCAGTCTTCTAACCTCATTCTTATTTTGGTTAGGGAATCTAAGTTCTTGAGCACATAAGTTTCGGTAAGCATGTTTTTCAATGGTTTAGTCTTTCCATTCCTTTCATTTCATCTCTTTTTCTTCATTAGACTCACCCTGTTATATATGGTTTTAGGAGTGTTCCAAAAAGTCCCAACGTTGTCCTCTTATCCCGGTAACTTTGGTAAGGAAAATAGGGTAGAATCAATATGTTATATGCTTATGTTATCTTATGTTTTATGTTATTAAATGTATTATGATATGTATGTATGTATGTAAGCTTGGGCATATGACCCATATGACTAACAAGACCCCAAAAGATTATGGGCATATGACCTACTTAGCTAGTAGGACCCCACTAATCCAATGGGCATATGACTTGTTTAGTCTATGGGACCCCAAGTAACAATGGCCATTATAGTATGTGTATGTTATAAGTATTATGTTAAGTCTTTATGTTTCTTATGAAATTATGTTTATGACTATGTGTTAGATTTTCCTTGCTGGGCATTAGGCTCATTCCTTTTTGTTTTATGTGCAGGAAAATAGCTTTAGAGGCGATCAAGTTCGTGGATGCTTGGGATTGTGTATCGATGGTGAATGGAGTCAAGGAGTCGAGCGTTATTCGATTCGAGGATGTAGTTTTGTTTTATGTCTTTTTACATGTATTTTCCGCACTATTTATGTAATGCCTTTTTATTTTAAATTATGTTTTGTTTTTAAGACAATGGGATCCCATATCCTACTTATTTTATGAAAGTAACTCTATTTCTACAAGTTTCCAATAAAGTATGGTATTTTCGCAAAAATGTAAGTTTTATGTATAGTTTCGTTAATGGTCCAAAAGTCTAGAGTAGTGGGTCATTACACCTACTAAGTGCAAGACCTGTTCTGGTTTTGGACACTCTATGATAGATTGTTGCAAGAATATTAAGTCTGTGTGGGTGGAAAAAGGAATGGGTTCTAAGGCAGAGGCTACTATGGAGCAGGGAAACACTTCTGAGAATAAATCTGAAGGGGAGCCAGTTCAGGAGTTGGGTAGAGGGAAAGGAGAAGACAACTCAGTTATTGACCCTAGTGATGTTTCTACTCCAGGGGAGGCTAACATGGATCAGTCTAAGGAAAGGGAAAAGGAAGATACCTGGCATACCCCTAGGCGTACTGCTTCCCTGAACAAACAAGGACAGGGTTCTAATGGTTTCTCTAAACTGGCTGTTGAGAATCACAACAGGAGTAATCAGTATGGTGTACTTCAGGAACAGGTGCACGGTAGGATGGGTGACTATTCTGGAGGAAACTTAGCTAATGGATAAGTGTTCTATCCTTAGTTGGAATATAAGGGGACTGAATAGTGCTAATAAACAGAATTTAGTTCAAGAAAGGGTTAGGAGGAATAAGATTGGAATTGGTGGGTTATTGGAAACTAAATTGCGTGGGAATAAAATTAGGGAGTTTATGGATCTTAAATTTCCTAATTGGGAGTTTTACTCCAGTCCGATAATAGAAGGGAGACTGTTAATTTTGTGGAGGAAGGGGCTTGCTAGATTGACTGTGTTGGAAGATTCTCCTCAGTTAGTTCATTGTCAAGTTCAGATGGTGGGTGACAGGAGATGCTTCTTTGTCACTTTTATTTACGGTTACAACACAGTAGAGAAGAGAAGAAGCCTTTGGACGGATCTAACTCATATCTCACTGTCAGTTAAGGCTTGGATTGTACTTGGAGATTTTAATGCTCCCTTTTCTGTTGGAGACAGATCTGGGGGTAATGCTATTACAAGTATTGATCTGGGCGATGCTCTTGGCTGGAAAGTGAATGCCAATGTTGAAACTCTCAAAAGTACAGGGTCATTTTTCACCTGGACTAATAATCAGGAAAGATCAGCCAGGATTTTTTCAAAAATTGATCATGTTTTCATTACTGAGGATTGGTTAGATATCTTCCCTCAGACTTTAGCTAAGTTTCAGTGGGAGGTAGTGTCAGATCACTGCTCTTGTATTGTCTCTAATATACCTTTGGTGACCATGGGAAGCAAGCTGTTTAAGTTCTATAACTTCTGGTCTAGCCATGCTGAATTCAAACAAGTGGTGTTAAGTAGTTGGGAGGTCCCTGTTCAAGCATCTGGTTTGAGAGCTATTTTTATCCATCTTGTTAGGCTGAAGCACAGGCTTAAGAGGTTCAATAAGGACTGTATTGGTGATGTGGGGTATGGTTACCAGTTAGCTTCGATGGATTTTCAAGATGCCCAATTTCAGGCCCAAGCTAACCCCCAAGATTTCAGGTTACAGGAGGTGGTGAAGGAGAAGGCTGCTGAGTTCCATAAACAAGAACAGATGTATCATAGTTTTCTTGCTCAACGGAGTAAGATTAACTGGATTAGGAAGGGGGATATGAACTCATCCTTTTTCCATTCTTTTCTAAAGAAATGCAAGACAGAGAACACTATTGTTTCTTATGTAAATGATCATGGTGTCCTAATTGATGACTTTAAGATGGTAGTGGACCATTTTGTTGAGCACTTTAAGAATCATTTAGGCTCCTCTAGGCTGGCCTCTGGTTCAGTAGACCTGTGCTGTGTTGATATGGGTCCAAAGTTGTCTATTGATCAACAACTTTCTCTTTTGTCTCCCTTCTCTAACAGGGAAATAAAGAAAGCTTTTTTCAGTATTCCTAGCTCTAAATCTCCTGGTCCTGATGGATATGGATCAGGTTTTTTCAAGCTGCTTTGGAAGGAAATTGGTCAGGATATTTGCTCAGCTGTCAAGCATGGGTTTACCACAGGGAAGTTTCCTAAGGAGCTGCATGAAACGACTATATCTTTGATCCCTAAGGTCTCTAGTCCAGCTAAGGCGTCTGATTTTAGGCCCATTTCCTGTTGTTCGACTCTTTATAAGGTCATGGCTAAGTTGCTTTGTTCTCGGTTGGCTTTGGTGCTTCCTTCTCTTATTCAGTCAAATCAAGGTGCTTTTGTTCGTGGTAGGTCTATTGCTCATAATATCATGATTCTTCAAGATCTTATTAAGAATTATGGTAGAGCGATAACTTCCCCCCATTGTGCTATAAAGATAGACATAAGCAAGGCGTATGATACTGTTGATTGGTTGTTTTTGGAAAACCTCTTGAAGTCGTTTTGTTTTCCTATGAAGTTTATAGGTTAGGTGATGAACTGTATCAGAAATACCATGTATTTCTTGCTGTTAAATGGCCGGGTTCAGGGAAGTTTTATGGGGAAAAGAGGTTTACGTCAAGGGGATCCTATGTCACCGCTCCTTTTTGTGATCATTATGGAATATTTGACTAGAAGCATTCAATGGGCATCCAGGTCTCCTCATTTCAGGTTTCACCCGATGTGTAAGAGCATAAATTTGATTAACTTGTGTTTTGCTGATGACATAATTCTTTTTTGCAAAGGCACTATTGGGGCTGTTAGTGTTCTTAAGGGTGCTCTTGGGTTGTTTAGTGAGGCTTCTGGTTTACTAATAAATTCTTTGAAGTCTATGGTCTATTTTGGAGGAGTTCCTGTGGAGGATAAAAGAGAGATCTATCAGCTTTTGACCCTCTTTGAAGGGTTCTTTCCTCTTCATTATCTAGGGGTCCCTCTAAGGCCTACTAAATGGAAGCACTCGGACTGTGAGGTCATTGTTCAAAAAATGAGAGATAAACTTTTCTCCTGGTCTAGCAAGCATCTCTCTTATGCTGGCCGGCTGCTTCTCATCCACTCTATTCTATTTGGTTTGCGTAATTTCTGGATGAACGTGTTTATTCTTCCTCAAAGCATTATCAAGGAGGTCGACAAGCTGTGTAGACAATTCCTTTGGGGGGCCTCGGGGACTCGCAGTAAGCTGCACTTTGCTTCATGGCAGCAGGTTTGTCTCCCCAAGGCATTTGGAGGTCTTGGTCTTAGAGATGGATCTAGATGGAATAGAGCTTTGCTGGCTAAGTATGTCTGGGCAGTCACGAACAAACAGGATACATTGTGGGTCAAATGGATTCAACATGTTTATTTGAAGGGGGCTGACTTTTGGAGCTATGGGTTGAAGCCGGACACCAGCTGGTATTGGCGAAAACTATGCCATTTGAGGAACAAATTCAGCAAAGAAGAGGTGATTGTAGCTGGTATTTCTGGAAAGTTTAAACCTGCCTTGCTGTATAACAGTAGTCTAAACCAGCAAATGGTAGCCTATAAAAGAGCTATTTGGAGTCGTTCAATTCTTCCTAAGCACAGATTTGTGCTATGGATGGTGGTCAATTCTTTTCTATTAACTAGAGATAATCTTGCTAAAGCTAATTTGCATATATCTAGCTTGCTGTGTCCGGTCTGTGATGAGCATTTGGAGAGCCATCAGCATCTTTTTTTCGACTACTGTTTATCCTTGAAGGTGCTGGGTTTTATCTTCACCTGGATTGGTTTTCCTGCCTGGTCTCCTTTGTATTCGGCTTGGACAGTCAGTTTTGGTGCTGGGATTAATAACAGTTTTAGTCTCACTTTGAATATGATTCTTGCTGCTGTGGTTTATAGTATTTGGAGGAATAGGAATAGGTGCTTATATGATGGTTATTCAATGACAGCCTATTGTATAGCCAAAGAAATTATTACCTTAGTGAATTATAGATTGTATATGGTTCAGATTAGGAAAGATGCCCCTCTTTTCAAGCTCTTCTTAAAGAAGCTTCAATTGTATGTAATGTGAGGGTGGGTTCTTGACTGTTAGTTGGTTTCGGTTTGGGCATTGGCCTTGTTTGTATATGTCTGTTTTGTTCAATGAAGTTTTTTTCCTTCTTGATCAAAAAAAAAAAAAAAAATTCGAAACATTAAGCAGTACTGAAAATTAACCTAGTTCGTTGATAGTGTATGTATCTTTGTCGGTCGATATAGCACTCGAAAGTATTAGTATGTTAAGCATTTAACTATTATTTTGTTGTTTAGAAACAATAAATGTTTCAATTATTGTGCCCGAATCATTGCATTTTTTTTAAATTTATAGAAAAATAAAATGAATTACTTTTGTCAGTGCGTTTTTATGCCTGCGAAAAAAGTGACTTTTGCCAGCACAATGTCCAAACACACAGGCAAAAGTCGAGCGGGAAAATTCCCACCTTACAATTTCAAATTACATGTGGAAAATGACATTTGTTGGTGCGTTCCACCTAACACATCGTCGAAAGTCGTTTGCTGGCGTATTAGGTGGAACGCATTGGAAAAATTCCACATGGGGGTAATTATGTTATTTATATTATTACATGATTGAGTATACATGATTATGTGTATTAAATGTGTTTAAAGATCCGCTTTTGTTAAAAAGAGGCATTTTTGTAATTTTGACCCGTTGAGGGTATATTTGTAATTTTTATGTGTTATGTGCTTGAGACCACATTATTATGTTGATATATGTGATATTCGACATGAGTGGATCATTTTGAGCAGTTTTAGAGGAAAATTCACAACAGGGATAAATGCCCGGCTCAGGTTGAGCCAAGGGATATTTTGGGAATTTCTACATTTGGATAGTTTTGGTTAAATGAATTTTAGTGGTAGAATAATTATGTTTGGAGGATTAGTTGATAAATTGGGAATTAGTGGTGTAATTTGAGGTTTATTGGGAAGTATAGGAAAATGACTATTTTGACCTTGAGGTGTAATAAGGAAGGAGTTTATGGGAATGGTATATTGGTCTTTTTGCCATGAAAGTAGACACATATATGCTAAGTATGGCATCACCCTCCCATTCACGTGAAGTTCTCTTTCTCTTGCTCTTCTAGTATTTCTTTTCAAACTTATCAAAACACAAACAAGGATTCCTAAGCAACCAAGGCTAAGATCAAGCCTTGTCCTTGAGGAGATTAGAGGAAATTCAACCTTTCAAGAGGATTAGGAGCTGCTAGAGTCTCCATAACCAGCTAGGATTTTCAAAATTCAGAGGTAATCTCTTAAACTTGCTCATCAATGGTGTTCTTGATGAGGTTTGGGGATTCTGGGATCTAATCTTAAATTTGTGTATTTAGGTTGTTTAGATGAGTGAATTGAGGGTTGGGGGAGAGTGAAATTACACCACCACAAAATCTAGAATTTACACAAAATAATGGTTGACAGAGACCAAAGAAAGATTGACAAAGATAATGCGAACCCTAGTTGTAGAAAATTCTTCTTAAACTTCGATGAACCTTCAAAACCCTTGGAGAATCGCCACTTTGAGCTTTTCCCTTTTCAGTGCAAAAAACATAAAACCAAGGCTTATACATGATTTGTACCACTGTCCTAATTCTCTACTTCCTAGCCACCATTGATGCCTGAGGCATTTTCTAAGAGGAAATAAGGACTGGGATTGAACAAGCCTTAAACCCACGAAGTCAAGAACTTTCTTTATGAGTTTCTTGGAGAAAACTAGAGATTCTTGAAAGCTAGAGAGAGAGAGAGAGAAAGAAGTTAGAGAGAGATTGAAGAGAGTGATCAAGACTTCCAAAACTCTATGAGGACCCTTTTCTAGTGTAGGAGATGTCATTAGGTCTAATCAATAGGATTAGAGATAAATAACTCGTCATTTGGAGCTTAATTTATGTGTTCGTATGGACACGTCAGGTGATACGTCGCCTGCATGTAGGCGATGTATCGCCTTCTGGGGCTTTTGATCCCCCTCGCATTTAGGCGATGCAACGCCTCTTAAGAAGCGACTCATCATCATCGCCTCTGACCTTTGACCCTTCCAATGGTCCTAAAATTGCTCCAAATGCCACCAAAATTTTTGTGGATCCTTAGATACCTACATGTATCACTTTAGACCCAAAAACACATTTTTAAAGTGCCTACAATTGAAACTCAAACTTTAGATCTACACTATGTGAAATTCACTAAGTGTTTATACCTAGCTTGCATACTAACCCTTATCCTTTGTATTTAACAAATCATAACATAAAGTATAGAAACCTGTTTAGGAAGTTAATTGAGGCTCGAATTTGGATTGAAGTTTAGAATTTGGAGTTTGACTCTCATATATTGGGGCAAAATTTGAGTTCGCAACTCAAAACTTGCCATCTTCTCTTGTTGGCTTGAATTGTGTGTTTGATTGATGTTTATAGGGTGTATGTTAGTGGTGTATCTATTTTATGGTTATTTTGGCACTTTGGGTTGGAGAAAAGTTGGGTTTTCAGGTGTGTTTTTGCTGGGTTTAATGTGCAGAAATCGTAAGGTTCGAAATTGGGGAAGAACAAAAATCTGGGCTGCAATTTCGGTTTCCAGGGACCTAGCATGAACGCGCTAGTGTCCCAAATACTTAAGAATTTTGGGCATTAGCGCGATCACTCTAGGGCTGACGCGATTGCGTCAGGTGCCTTGAAAACATGTTTTTTTTTATATATATTTTTGGGAATTAGGCTCGGAGTTTCGAGGATCTGTTTTGGGGGTCCACTTGGGGGCTAGGGGGACAATTCCATTACCCAGTTGAATGGAATTGTAGGTCCCGAGAGCTGGGGTTTAATATTGGAGATTGTACATGGACTTAGTCCCCAATGAGAATTTCATAATGTTGTAACTAGGGTTTCCGAGGGGCTTGGGTAAAGGATCGCACTCAAGGTCGTTCAGTCTTCATCAAAGGAATCGAGGTAAGAAAACTGGCACATGCACCTAGAGTAGGGGATCGACCCTGATATCTAAATGCAATTATAACCATGCATTGAAGTTGTTTAGGGTTATGTACCTTTGTTTTATAATTGTATTTGTTGCATATGTTTGCCTTATAATTGTTTGTGATTGGTCGACATGGGACGCATTCACTGATAATCATGCAAAATATAGGCCGCTATGGCAGGGCCGCTATGGAGGTGCTTGTTGGTATTAAATAGAATAAAATCAGGGACGCAACGGAATGTGGGGAGGGGGGATTTTAATAGATTAATAATACTATCCAGGATCAATACATATATCTATACATTAAATTAACACATACAAGGAAATAGAGAATACCTCTTGTAGCCTATCAAGATTCCTTGAGTCTTTTAGTATAATCAATGATCTTCATATCTAGTGAAGACTCACACCCTAGCCTTCCAAATCGTTCCTCTAACACACAAGGATGTGTGTGGGCACGTAGGATTCACATGTTGATTATTTAGGCTCTCTAGATTTTCTCAGCACATGAGATCTAGAGAGTTTGGAGACGAGAGAAGACTTGTAGAAAGTTCTATAATTTTTAGGTCTAGAAAATTCTATCGATTCTTTTTCTATGAGAGAGTCTGAAAACACAGATAACAAATGATTATAAGAATCTCTTCTTTTTAGGATTCTAAAGAAATAAAACAAATTTTTTTCTTTAAATTTATTAATTCAAAAAATTAACCTTATCTTAAAATCTAAGAATTTTAATAATTATCTTATCAATAAGGTAATAATTATCTCTCTCAAATATTAATCCAAACACTGATTAATATTTATTTTTACCTAATACAAAGTTTCTCAAATAAAAACTATTTACCTAATTAATTAATTACACATAATTATCTCTTTGCCTTTGGATAATTATTTCCATTGCAATTTAGTCATTTTCTCCATTAATCTTACTTGTGGCATCCTTACCCTTTACAATGTAGGACAAAGGTGACTCGGAGACAATGTAACTAGGGGTGTTCATATAAACCGCAAACCGTGGTTTGGAACCAAACCGCACCGCACCAAACCGCCAAAAACCGTAACCAATGAAACCGTTTTTTATGGTTCGGTTTAACTGGACCACTCAATTTTAATGGTTTGGTCACGGTTTCTAATTTTTTAAAACAAATTAAACCGGACCGGATCGTGAGTTTTTCTAAAAAAATAATTTTTAGAAATGATGGATCAAAGGTTTGAACCCCTACACTTAAGTTAATATAAAGTCTACCAAACCATCCAAGCCAAACAATTTAATTGTTTATAATATGTTTTTAGTAGTATTTAATACATGCACAAGTTTCTAAAACTAAAAAAAAAAAATGTAAAGTCTCATATTGTTTAGAAAGTAAACATTTCTTTTTCTCACTTCTATAAAATGATTCAAAATACTTAAACTTACAATAACAAAGACAATAAGCTTCTTGTAGACTTTTATGGTCTTAAAAGTAAAGTTAAAATTATTATAATTTAAATACAATTATTTAGTTAATTATTTTATAATAAAAAAAATTTAAATTTTAATAATTTGGTTATATGGTTAAAACCAAACCAAACCGCACCAAACCGTTTATTTATGGTTTGGTTTGGTTTGGTTTTTTTTTTTTAATTTTATTGGTTTGGTTTGGTTTTTCATTTTGAAAAAACCGCATGAGTGGTTTGGTTTAAAAATTCTTCTAAACCGCACCAAACCAAACCGTGTACACCCCTACATGGAATTATAATACAAAGCTCAAATAAACTCGTTTATTAATTAAACTCTATAATTTAATAATGTTATTTATTAATTCCATTATTACTCCACTATAAATATGGAATTGTACTCTAAGTAATTATAGAATTATATTTACAGAGTTTTCTCTTGTAGTCCATCGATGTAATCAATAAATGTAGTTATGTCCTCCATTTATTGGTTCACTAATTAGAGTTGGTCAAGAATTACCATTTTACAATTCTAATTACCTCTTGTTCCTTAAGTACCATTAAATCACCATTGAATAATTAATTTATAGCCATACTATAAATTTGAGCTCAATAACTATTCAGCCCCAGAATTAACCCTGAAAGGAACTAATATTATTCGATCCGTCAGGAAAGTATGGATTCCATTATACTGAAATCATGTTCCCAGCCATTCATGATATTGAATCTCCAAAACAAAAGTAACTAGCCTCATTATATCAAGATACCTTAACGAATGAATCAAAAGATCCAAACACACATGAACATGAGTTCATGATAACTCATGATTTAGACTAATCTACAATTGACCATCTATTAAGATATAAATAAAATATAGGCAAATAGTAAGTTTATAAAGATAATTAGTTCACATTGGTCCTGTCATATATAATTGCTATTATATATAGTACCTTTACCAAGATGTCTATCCACATCACTAGTCCAAATCTAGACTACTTGCATCCCATATGCTTAGTAAACTGTACCAGCAACCATTCATTAAAGAATATGTACTTTAATATGTTGTTGACTATTTTATTAATTATATATATTATTAATTCTCTTGTACATATACAAGAACATATTCTCGTAAATTAATATGGAATTTTTTGATAATTGTATAAATTATTCAAACAATAACTATAATATTAAAATATAATAAAATGTACTTTTATTTAAATAAAAAATGTCTTTCAGGAAGCTTTTAGGGTATAAATCCTGCCAATCTCTCACTTTCCCTTAAAGCAAGTGAAACATCTCTTTGAATCCCACATTGCATACATGACCCATAAAAGAATTTGGAGGAAGTGTCTTGGTGAACGGGTCTGCTAGGTTTTGTTCCGACACTATCTTCATAACTGTCACATCACCTCGGTGCACAATCTCTCTTACTAGATGGTATTTCCTTTCTATATGCTTTCCTTTCTTGTGGCTTCTAGGTTCCCTTGAGTTAGAAACCGCTCCACTGTTGTCACAACACATGATTAGTGGCTTCTCCATATTTGGAACTACTTCTAGATCATTATAGAACTTCCTGAGCCAAACCACTTCCTTAGTTGCTTCACAAGCTACTATGTACTCGGCTTCCATGGTTGAATTTGCAATACTAGATTGTTTGATACTTCTCAATACTGCAACTCCTCCACCACGAGTGATGACTAACCTAGGCGTCAACATACAACTGTCTTTATCTGATTGGAAATCATAATCAGTGTATTCGGTAGGGTTTAACTTTGAAGATACTTAAGAATGTGCTTTACTGCAATCTAGTGTTCCAAACAAGGATTTGATTGAAAACAACTTAGATTCCCACCGCATAGCATATGTCGAGCCTAATACACAACATAGCGTACATAAGACTCCCAATTACTGAAGCGTGGGGATACTTTCTCATGTCCTCTTCTTCCTGTGGTGTCTTTGGATAGTAATCCTTTGAAAGAGTAATTCCATGTCTGGTCGATAACTGACCTTTCTTGGAACTCCCCATTAAGAGCATTTCAAGCACTTTCTCTAAATAATTTTCTTGAGAAAGTGCCAAGAGCTTGTTCTTCCTATCCCTTAGGATTTGGATTCTTAGGACATAGCTCGCTTCTCCCAAATCTTTCATTTGGAACTTTTCAGCTAACCACTTCTATATGTTTGACAGTGTCTCCACATCATTTCAAATGAGAAGAATGTCACCCACA
Source organism: Humulus lupulus (assembly GCF_963169125.1). Taxonomy (NCBI): domain Eukaryota; kingdom Viridiplantae; phylum Streptophyta; class Magnoliopsida; order Rosales; family Cannabaceae; genus Humulus; species Humulus lupulus. The sequence continues at coordinate 131,652,624 of NC_084794.1, forward strand.
TACAGAACTAAGAAAATCACCACTTTACCTTTGACATATTTATATACACATGCTTCGTCGGCATTTTGTTACCATATGTTTTAATTATGTTATCAAAGGTAATGTTCCAAGATCAAGATGCTTGCTTCAATCCATAAATGGATTTTAGCAACTTGCACATCTTATGATCTTCCCTTTTCTTCACGAACCCTTATGGTTATACCATATAGATACTTTCATCAAGATAGTCATTAAGAAAAGTCATCTTGACGTCCATCTGCCATATCTCATAATCATAGGCGACAACTATGGATAAGAGGATGCGTATGGACTTTAACATTGAAACAGGAGAAAATGTCTCTTCATAATTGACACCCTCTCTTTGTGTGTAACCTGTGGCTACAAGCCTTGCTTTGAAATTCTCTACTTTCCCATCTGCACCTCTTTTCTTCTTGAAGATCCATTTGCACCCAGTGGATTCGTGACTATTTGCTCAGTAGCAGTGGTACTTTCTTCATTTAAATCGACTTGCGTTGGTTGGACATGAAGAGTGGGAATTTCATCATCAACTTGTGTTGATGACGATGGAACATTGGTTGGAGTCAATTGTTCAACCATCTCCTCTAAAACTACTTTGTTGTGCGGTTTGAAGTTTTGGACATAGTCATTTTACAGCAAAGTAGCATTCGTAGAAGTAAACACTTTCTTTTTTGAATGATTATAGAAAAGTCCACCCTGAGTGCCATTAGGATAGCCAACAAACATGCAAACTTCAATTCCCGATTCTAGCTTTCCTTCCTTTTTCCTCAGGACGTGGGCAGGACACCCCCTGATTCTACAATGACGTAAACTAGGTTCACGACCATTACATCAATCTAAAGGTGTTTTGGGGATTGATTTGGATGGTATGACATTTAGAATGTCGTTCGCAGTTTCAATTGCATGTCCCAAGAATGAAGTTGGTAGAGTTGAGTAACTAAGCATGCATCTAACCATTTCCAATAAAGTTCTGTTCCGGCGTTCCACTACACCATTTTGTTGTGGAGTACCCGGGGCAATAAGTTGTGATAAAATTCCAAGTTCAGTTAAATGATCTTGGAATTGCATATCGTAATATTCTCCACCCTTATAAGATCGCAAGATCTTTAACGTTTTACCTAATTGGTTCCAAACCATAGCTAGGAATTCCTTAAACTTTGAAAATGGTTATGATTTCTTATGCATTAGGTAAAGACATGAGTATCTAGAGTAATCATCAATGAAAGTGACAAAATACTCAAAACCACCTGGCTTGTACATTCAAAGGTCCACAAACATCTGAATGAAAAGGTCCAAGTGGTTTTTTGGCTCTATCACCCTTTGTAGAGAATGGACGCTTTGTCAGTTTTCCTTCTAGACAAGATTCATAGACAGGTAATTCACCTAAGGTGAGTTCCCTAAAAGGCCCGTCCTTTGTAAGTCTTTGAATTCTATCATAGCCAATGTGACATAGTCTCAAGTGCCATAAATATGTCATGTTATCGTTATCGGTCTTTTGACGTTTATTGGTCCTAGGTTTAGCTACTTTGAATAAATCATTATTAAGCGCGAGGGGTTCGTTAGGTCGTAGAATATAAAGCCTGTTTTCCAAACATGCAATACATAATTGTGATCCATTGAAATAAATAGATATATTTGAACTTGTAAAAGTAAACAAATCCTTCTAATTGCAACATGGAAATTGAAATTAAATTTCTACTAAAATCCAGAATAAAAGATACATCTTTCAAAATTAAATATTTATTTCTGAACTTCAGGTGGGCTTTTCCTCTAGCTTGGACCGCAACGAACGCTCTGTTCCCAACTCTAAGCTTTAAGCCGCCTTCGTCCACTTCCTCCCACGATTCAAGAAGCTATGAAGAGATACAAACATGGTTAGTAGATCCAGAATCAATAATCCAAACGAATTTATCATTCTCTAAATCACATGTTTCTACGATAAATGAACTATATTCATTACCTTTCTTTTTTGCTGCTAGAAACTTGGGGCAATCCTATTTCCAATGCCCCTTCTCATTGCAGTGAAAGCATTTACCTTTACCTTTCTTGTTTTTCTTTTTCTTCCCCTTAGGCATCTGTGCACTTGGATGTGCACTCATCTTTGCAGCCTTTGCAGGCCCGGGGTTGCTGTTTTGTCCACCTTTTCTCTTGTTTCCAACTTTCGAAGATAAAGCTAGGTTACCTTCAGCCTTAGTTGGATCAGTAGCAGCAACAATAGTCTTTTTTTCTCCTCCCTTACTTGGTCCACCCATGATTGACTCGAAAATATGAAGCTCGTTCATGAGCTGCGTTAGACCATAGTTGAGTTTGTTCATCACATAGTTGGTGGTGAACGCCAGGAAAGTTGGAGAGAGACTATTGAGACTATTTAAGTCTTCTCTTCTATTATTACTCAGTGCAGTTCAGCTTCCTGAAAGTAGTTAGTTATCTTGATCAGGTGATCACGAACGTGCTGAGACGGTGCCATCCAAGCATTGACATACTTTTTGGTGGCTTCAAAATGAGTCTGCACATAATTTTCCCCATTCATGCCTTGGAGCTGATCCATGAATTTGTAGGCCGTCTTGACATTCTCCATCTTTGACTTGAGAGTGTCGACCGTACTAGTCAACATGTAGTATCATGTCTTGTTATTAGTTGCCTGCCAACGCTTATATTTTTCTCTTACAGACTTGGTAGCTCCTTTAGTTGGAACTTCTGGGGATTCTTCAGTCATGATGAACTTAGAGTTGTCACCAATCAACACTATGTTGATGCTCTGCTTCCACTTAAGGAAGTTTTCTCCAGTGAGTTTCTCCATTGAAAGTTGAGAAAAGATGGGAGTAGACACAGCCATAATAATACTACATATTATCAATAAAATAGAAATCAATCACATTTTCTAAATAGAACTTCTATTCACTATAATTTCAAGAAATAACACAACATATACCATAAATATGTAAGATATGGAAAAAATACCAAAATATGTAAGAGACGTGTGGGCGCGGAACTGGGGTGACGGGAACAGGCGTGGGCATGGAGTTGGGTTGACGTGCGCAGGCGTGCGTGCGGATGTGCATCACAGCCAAAAAAAAATCATTTTGTAATTTTTCAACCCAAAATATTTTCTAAATAATTTTTACAATGTTTTAAACCAAATAAAGCATTTATAAAATTAATTGCATAGAAAACACAACAAAATAACCCAAATTTGCTAATAATCACATAAAAACAATATGCTTCATAAAAAACATGAAATCCATCCAATTACTCAACACATAAAATAATTCAATTTTTACCATGTTCATGCATGAAAATAAAGATTACCAAATGCTCTGAGGCTAGTTGTTGGAAATACTTATACAGGATCTTATTTATTTTCATGTAAATCATATATTAAACAAATTAATAAAAGAAAACCTAGAACGTATCAATATAATTAAATTTAAACAAAGATAATGGTAAGAAAACTTACATTATATGCAACAGAATGAATAAGTACTTCCTTCAGTTTCTCTAACCCTTGTATCCTTTCTGTCGCAGGGTATCACCAAGAAACTGAACCGATCTTCAAATTTCTTCACATCCTTCCAAAGTATCCTTAGAATCACCTAGACTAGAGTGAGTAATTCTCAACACATGAGATAGATAAGAGAGTGAAGAAGAGAAGAGAATTGTAACATCCCGTGTTTTGAACACCCAATTGTAATTGGTTGGAGCCGGTGAAGAATTATGTGGAATATTATTTTGATAAATGATATTATATGAATTTGTGATGATTTGTGAATTTTTATAGCCGCTGTAAAGATCTGGTACAGGATCTAGCTTTATGCAAAGAAAGATTGGTATCGGACCAAGGAATAAACCCTAATGGGAGAAAAATCTCGGATTAAATAAAATAGAAAATACTATGGCAAAAAAATATTAATTTTTTCAGGCAACTGAGACTTTATATTCGAGCCAATAAGTTTAAGAAAAATTGATTGAGGTTCGAATTCCAATTAACCAGACTCAAGAATGAGAATTTCTTGCTCAAGCCTCTAAGGGCATTTTGGTTAATTTGATAAAATTACCAAAATTATGTGATGTGCGACAAATTTTATTTTTGGGTCACATTTAATTTAATTAATTCAGCTTGGAGATATTTAAAAACTATAAAGTAAAATTTTAGGGAATTTTAGATAAGTAAAATTACCAAAGGGCCCTTGAGTGTCTAAATGAGAGAGGTAAAAAGGAGCAAGGGCATAAAGGTATTTTCCAAGGGAGGAGAGAGAAGGGGGGCGGGGGCGGCAAGGATATGCCTAGGGCTCTCAAGAGCCTAGGACATCTACCCTAGGGGAAGAGTAAGAGCCTTACGCCACTCATTGGCTAAACCCTAATCATTTCTCTCTTACACTTCTAATCATTTTTTTTTTAAAAAAAAAACTCTTTTTCCCTCACGATAAACACTCTCTTCCATTTCCTCTCCCCAAAACTAAAACCCTAAGTCTCTCTACTCTCCATTTCTGTAATTCTTTCTCTTCGGTTCCTTCTCAAGGAAGGACTCCTTTGAAGCTAGGGTGCCAATCCTAAGTAAGACCAAGCTCAAGGTAAGTGAAACCTTCTCTTGTGATTCATTCTTCCCCTTCTCATTCAAACTTGAAACCCTAGGGTTTCTTGTGCATGCATGTGATCTAAAATCCATGCATGACATTGTTCTTGTGTTCTAGGGTACAAGAGAAGCCTTACTAGTCAGATCTCCAAGTTGAGCACCATCATCTACATGCATGCATGCTTGTTGTTTTCTGAGTTAAATTAGTTATTTGAATGGTAATAAGGTTATTTAGCTGGCTGATGAAGTATGCATGTGCTTTATGTGGTTTTTGGTAGCTTGTAATCCAAAGTTCCATAGGATTTAATCATGCATGCTTGCAGCCAAAATTTTATAGTGGCTTCGAAATGGCCAAATCATACCTAAAAGACCTAATTATTAAATGAATGTTTTTGTAATGCATTATTTAGAAAGATTACATGATTTTAACATCTTGAACCACTGAAATACATTTTATATAACTCAAGTTATGAGCTTTTTGGGAATCTAGTGCAAGCTGGATTAGGTTTTGGCAGTTCCGACCTTAAAATTTTAAATAGTTAGTTGAGTGCGTAAAAATTATTATTTTTGGCTGTAATTTTTACTGAATGTTTGTGAAATATTTCATATTAATCTCATGAAATATTTTCTAAAAATTCATTTTATTTTCGGAGTTATGATTTTTCAAAGTTGGGGATTCAAAACTAGAATTTTGCAAAATAACTGGACAATTTAAGTAAGGGTATTTGTGAACGACTTTCACTGTGAAAGAGAGCTCATTTTTAGCTGAAATTTTGTAAGATTGTTTTTGTTATAGCAAGGTTTGAATCCATAAAATTTTATACCCAAACAGTAAGCAGTTTAGAAATGTCGGCGTTCCAAAGTTGGGACTTTGTCACAAAAAGGACAGTTTTCCAACACTGAAAATATTAGGTTTTTTTAACAAATTTCTACAAAACCTATATATTCACAAATTTTGTTGCTAATGGAATTTAAATCATTTTAACTTGATTATAGAATGTTCCTTAATTAATTAAATAAAATTTTTCTTAAAAATAATTAATGGGTTCAATTGCCCACTTTTGAAAAATAAACACTAAAATATGATTTCATTAAAAATTGACCAAATAATCCTTCTAGAGGGTTACCACTTTTTAATAGGGTAATTATTTTAAGGTTTTCTTTTCAAAATAATATAAGAAATTAAAAAGGGGTATTTTCTTAACAAGATGAATTAATGGCGTTTTTACAAAACTTGCAAGAACGCGTAGTAGACCTCGTTACTACTAGACTTCAGACTATGCAGGCTCATTAACGATTACGAATACTCAAGGGTATGCCTTGGGGACTAAGATAAGTAAGGACCCTACCTTTAAACTAGTTAAGAAAACCAGGGTTCCCTGATTCTTAAGAATAAAAAATTCTAAACGCTAATGCATGATAAGAATTAAGTATTAGAATTTCAATGCTCAAATTATGAATGAACAGTCTTAGATAATTTCCATAATTAATTTGAGTCACTGTGTGGTTTCACTACAGTGTTATCTAAGCGGGAAGGCTCGCTTATGGATATAACATTTCCAGAAGCAAGTGCTAAGGAATTCGGGTAAGTCAACTTATAATTTTATTGGCTACAACACGATCATGACTAGTTTAGATAACTTATATATAAGCTAATAATTAGAACTAGTCTTAGAAGGTTTACTCAAGACCGTGGTCCTAGAGGGTTCGCATACTCATGACTTAAGGTAAGCAGTCCGGCTAGCTACCGTGACAACTATGAACTCCAACTAGCCACCGGGAACTAAGTAAGAAACCGGTTCGCCACCGGTGACTATGTAACTAAGGTCGATTGGCCACTGCAATATGTAAGAAGTTTGGTTTAACACCCGTGACATAAGAGTCCGGTTAAAATCCGTGACACATAAGTAAGTTGATTCCGGAATCAAGTCTCCATGACTAAGAAAGTATGCCAACTTATTTTAGGAGTCTGGGTAACCAATGTAACTAGTTTATACCCGTCGATGCTATGGTAAGATATGTTTGATTTTTCCTCCGAAACCCTAAGTAAGTATGTTAAGATTAATGAGTAAGTAAGTATGTATGTTAAGATTAATGAGTAAGTAAGTATGTATGTTAAGATTAATGAGTAAGTAAGTATGTATGTTAAGATTAATGAGTATGTAAGAAAACTAAGTATGCATGATAAGAACGTTAAGTATGTTAAGAATGTTATGTATGTTACCAGTTAAGACTGTATGCATGCTCTAGGATCTTCTGCATGTAGGTGTATTTCAGGATATGAGGCATGAACATAAGTTTGTCAGAACATTTGTACGTTCTTAAATTGTATGCTAGGGTTTGGTTTCACCAAAATCCTATTCTTGGTTGGTTATCTAGCTAGTTACAGTTGGTTTAAATTCTTGCTCCTTTTATGTGGTTATGTTTGTTAAGTTATTCTTACTAAGCATTTAACTTACCTAGTTGTTCAGTGTTGTAGGTAAGTTCAAAGGCAAAGTGGATCCGTGAGCGCTGGAGTTTATATACGAGGATGTACATTTGGATTGACCTTTTGGGAATTTTATGTTTTGGGTACTAGAACCCATATGATAATTAATAATTTATTTTGGGCTTGTTGAATGTTTTTAAATTATGACACTGTGATACACTTTTAAGTATTCACATACTTCCGAACTATTGCATGTTTTGAAAAGTTTTTTTATATGGATTTTTATTTACCTTATTTTTAGTAAATGGTTATGTTTTTATGCAAATTATATTAAGAAATTTTACGGGACGTTACAGTTGGTATCAGAGCTCGAGTTGAGTCGATTCTGTAGACAAACCCACATGTACATTCTGGAAGATAGACCGACACTCACTATAAGTATTGTCTTTTCATATCTGTTTCCTTTGTTTTTTTTTTTTTACCTCATTTCTATAAATTGTAGGTTATGGTAGATAAGTGATCCTGTGATAGAGAACCTACCCATGATCCCTATGCCTAGGATTGATAATTATAGACTCTTTTATGATGAGAATCCTTGATGCTTTGAGTACGATCAACGATGTCGGTGTGTCATTTGGTAGTGGATGCACTGCATGACAGAAGTCTTTTATAGGGCCAACACACCCGAGCGACGAATAGTGCGATATCCCAACACTTGTCTGAGAGGCTCACAATAGATATGGTTTCATCACAGACGTAGGCGCCTGGTTCACAAGACGTGGGATGACTTCTGTATGAAGATTAAGCTAGCATTTGGGCCATGGATTGGCCTATCTCCATGGTTGATAGCATACCTCGAGGCAGGGCAGTAGAGCCAGAAGAAAAACCTGAAGAAGATCTCGAGGAGGATCCGTCTGAGGGCCAGGAACATGAGGCAGCTGGGAATGGAACTGTTTGGGAAGTACCTGAGAGTTCAGATGAGGACATGCATGTCAATTAGGATAGTGATCATTCATTTTATTATCTTTTGTGAAAAACACTATGGTTTTCAAATTTCACTATTTTGTATTTTTTTTTATTAAGGGTCCTATGCTAGAAACCCTGAGCTTGACTAGGGTTAGATTCCCTTCCTATTTACTTTTGTAAACCCTTTCAGACTTTGCATTGACTGTTTGTGTTATGGTTTGATATGTTTAAATGCAATCTTTGGTCTAATGGCCGAGTTCTATGATTAGTTGATGATCACGTGTGCAAAGAGTATCATGCATATGCTGCTAGTAGCTTGTTTGTAACGACCCAAATTTACCAATAAGGCTTAAGGGCCTTGATTAGTGTGCCGGGAGGGCATAACTAGATTATGAGTGATTTAAATGATTAAATGCATGCTTATATGACTAATTGGATAAATGTGATGCATGGCTATGTGTACTAGTATGCATGTAGGCCCTAATTAGGTTATAAGGGCATATTTGTAATTTTGGCCCGTTGAGGGCATAAATGTGAATTTTTGTGATAAATTGTTGAGACCACATTATTATGTGAATATATCTGCAGCTTGAGACTCAAGGCGATCCTAGTGAGCGATCTAGCGAAAAAGTCACAGTGGGAATTTATACTCGGCTCAGGGTGAGTCTGGGGGTATTTATGGGAATTTAGAAAATATATGGAGATTATTTGATATTGAGGAATATAATTGGTGATTAGTTAGGTGTCGGGATGTAAGCGGTAATTAATAGAGACACTTGAGGAATTAGTGGCAATTGGGAGTAATGACCAAAATGCCCTTAGAATGATTTAAAGGTTTAGTTATTATTGGGAGGGCAATATGGTCATTTGGTTTATAAGGGATAAGTGTTATAATACTTTATGACTTAGTGGAATGTTTAGAAACTGAGGGAAGTTGAAAGAAAAAGGGAAAAGACAAAAAGGGAAAGAAGGAAAAATAGAACACTTGGGGCTTACCCTCCTCTCTCTATCAGTTTATCACTTTCTAGCACCATTTCTTGTGAATTCTTGGAGCTGTGGTTCAGAGGAGGATTAGGTCAAGTTTAGCACTTGAGGTTCTTGGTGAAACTAGGAGTTCTACTGAAATTCAGTCCAATTGAGGTAAGTTTCAAGGTTTTCTTTAGTTTCTAAGTTTTATTGGCATGGATTTCTGAAACTTGGTTTTAGTGGAAATTAAGGGAGATAAACTTGAGGAGCTGATGAGCTTAGGGCTGGAAGGATACTAAAGATAGCATAAGGTCGAATTCCCCACTTGAGGTAAGAAATTATGAGCTTGAACACTTGAATTCTGGACTGTTTTGGTTCTCTTTTGTTGGGTTTTTGAGCTTCATGCTCAAACATGGCTTTTTATTTGTTTTGGGGTGCATGTTGCTAAGTTCTATATGGTTGGGTTGTGTGGGGTGAGATATAGATGATGGTAGGCTCATTTTGGAGTATATTTGTGGTTTAGAAGAGTTTTGGTGGGTTTTGGTTGGAGGAAGTTCGAAGGAGACAATCTGGGAAGAGGAGTGTTGTAACTAGCACTATAACACTAGTCTTTGGGTGCTACAGCGCTAGGGCTGGGGTGTTTGGGCATTTTGGCTTTGTTTATAGCGCTATAGCGCCCACTTTAGGGCGCTGTAGCGCTACCCTATCTCCAGAAGGGGATTTTTGGATTATTTCTTAGGGTTTTTGCCCGGGGACTCAGGGTTTGATTCCACCACCCCTTTTGGTGGAATTGGGGCTTCCTGAGGGCTCGGGTTTGGTCCCGAGGTTAGGTTTTGGGATTGAAGTTTAGTAATGGTTCTAACTTATGACCATGACTAGGTGTACGCTAGGGCTCAGAAGGGATCGTGCTTGAGGGTTGTCATCATTGATCAAAGTTACTGGAATTCAAAGGTAAGAAAACTGCATCTGGTTATGTGATTATGTTGGGACTAAGAGCTCCCTATATCTGTATGATTTCATAGATGGTATTATGCCATGGGACACGTGATAAATGGCCTAAGGGTGCCAGAATCTATATTTGCGCACAGGGCGCGGCTCGGCCACCGGTAGCTGAGGACAGCTTGATATTCACTGAGTTCGGTTTAAGCGGGCTGGAGTCAGTGGGATAAATAGGGGGTGCGACCTAAGGGAGTCGACCCTGGTTATTATTTCTAAATTGGTTATTAATGTTAATTGATAAGATTGGTATGCTGAATGCCTAATTATATGGATGTTCTAGACTGTTATGTATATGGTTATACTGTATGAATTATCTGATTGTTTGATTGATGACTGTGCTCTGTTATTGTGTTTTCTTGCTGGGCCTTGGCTCACGGGTGCTACGTGGTGCAGGTAAAGGCAAGGGTAAAGTGGACCAGTCCTGAGTGGGAGAGCTTTGAGGCTGAACGTACATAGTCAGCTGATCGGCCGCCACGGCCGAGGAGTGGTACAGGATGGGAAAGCCTAAATATTTGTTTTGCCCTTAGAGTGGCTAGTAGTTGTACCTATAACCTGAAATTTTGTAAACTGTCTTTTAAACACTATTTCTTTTGGGATCCCATGTACTAAGATGTTTCAATATATGAAATGCAACTTTTGTGAGCAAAATCTTTTAACCCTAGCTCAATTATAGTTTCAGCAACACGTTTCTAACTAAATGACTTGATTAGCAAGTCTTGTACTTTTATAAATACACAGTGTAACAGTCTTGGCTATCCAGGGCATTATATTGTTACTTTTATTAATCGCTCATCGTTGTCTATATATAAAGGAACTCTTCATGGCTCATGATACTAGAGGCAAGGCAAGTCATCAAGACGATAATGCACAAGATCTAGTAGAGCAACTGACTTTGAACCCTCAAGTTCCACCATGCTGAGGCCGAGGTCGAGGTAGAGGCCGAGGCAGAGACCGAGGCCGAGAGAGGGGCCAAGGTCGAGGTCACGGGGAGAATCAAGGACCTAACCTTGATGCTCAGATGGAGGAGCTCCATAGGGATATGGAAACTTAGAATGCTCATGTAATGTCCCGAAAATGCTAATAAGGTTTAGTGCCTTGATTAGCGTTTCAGGAGGGCATAATTGGATATATGTGTGCTTAATTGATTAAATGTGTGACTACGTGGCATACATGGTTTATTTGACAATATGAATATATATACGCATCCTTATGTGTATTAAATATTCATGTGGGCCTGTTCTTGTTTATAAGGGCATATTTGTAATTTTTGCTTGTTGCAGGCTTAAATTTTCTTACATGTGTTAAATGATTGAGACCACATTATTATGTGAATATATTTGCAGTATTCGGCTCGAGGCGATCCTAGTGAGCAGATTAGCAGAATAGTCACAGTGGGATTTAATACCCGGCTCGGGTTGAGCCTAGGGGTATTTTGGGAACTTAGTGAATATTTGGGATTTAACAATTAATGTGGAAGTATTTGGTAATTAGTTGGGCATGTCGATATTAATTGAGAATTTGTAGGATGACTCAAGGAATTAGCGGGAATTGGGGCTAATGACCATTTTTCCCTCATGAGCAATAAAGGGGTTGAGTTATTTGTAGGGGCATTTTGGTCTTTATGATGAAGGGATATAGTAGAATAAGCTTCATGAAATAATCATTCTCTCTCTCTCTCTCTCTCACTTTCAAGTTATCTCTCTCCCTCTCTTGTGCCTTGAGAACCTTGGAGTTTTGAAGAGAAAGCTTAGGAATTTAAGCTTTGAGACTGGAGAATTAAAGTTAGGACTAGTTGAGGTGCAACTTAGGGGTAGAGTCATCATCAAGGTAAGGATTTAACGGTGAATTAATGGTGGAATTTTGCTGTTAGTCTAAGTGTTTTTAAGCTTTTAAGTTTCAAAGGGGTTTTGCTTTTAAGTTTTAAGTTTCAAAGGGGATTTTGGTTAGAATTCTAGGTGGTTCTGTAGCTTTGAGTAGACTATTGAGGTATAGAGGCTCAATTTTTGGTTCTGTTTCATGTTAGGATAAACTTTGATGGATTAGGTTAGGAGAAAATGTAGGGAAAGCCCCATGATTTCTGGGTTCACAGGGGCGCGTCGCGGCCCAGTTCATGGGCGCCGCGGCCCGTGTGACCCCAAAAGCCCTGAGGGCTTGCTGTTTCGTGGGCGCACTGCGACCCTATAGGGCAGGTCGTGGCCCACCTACCCCTGGCATTTGGGGTTGGCACCTTTGACTTGGGGGCGCGCTGCGACCCTTAGGGCTAGGTCGTGGGCCTTACCCAAAATAGGTTTTCGGGCTCGGGAGCTTAAACCTAAGCGCTCGGGATGAATTCTACTACCCGGTTTAGTAGAATTCGAGGTCTCAGAGGCTAGTATTTTTTTCCAAAGCATTTAATTGAGTTGGATTTTATTAGTTATCCATTTTCTCTTGTGACTAAGGTCACTATTAAGGCTCAGAATTGATGATCATGCTTGAGATCACTATACATCTTCAACTTGGGATCCGAGATAAGAAAACTGCACCCGAGTTTTGAATGGGGATGAGATCCCTTGTAATTGAAAATATGTGAGATTATAAATGTATTTGTCATTGGAAATATCTGGATAGGCAGGTTAGCTCACGTTGCTTTTGATTGCGTGTATCGCAACTTGTATATCTGCTATGTTTGATGTGAAAGTCTGGCCTAAGGGTGTCGGGGCTGATGTTAAGCATCCTGAACGTAGCTCGGCCTAAGCGAGCCAAGATTAGCTAAATAACTAGAGGGCTTGGCCTAAGGGCGCCGACACCTAACTAATTTTATTAAGATTGAATTATATGTTTGGATTAAATTGTTTACTGTTGCTATCTTATTGCTTGTATTATGCGATTGATTGAATTGGTTGATATAAGTTTACTATGCACACTCTATTGTTATCTATGTTTTTTTAATTTAGTTTTCTTTACGAGAGATCAATGAGCAGGTCCAGAGGATGATCTAAAGGGAGCAGGAGGCTGACCGGATGCACCAGGAGGCCGCTGTGGCCTTGGAGGCAGCTACTTAGTTAGCCCGAGCTAATGTTGAAGGTGCTGCTCAAGCTGTGAGGGAGGCTCAAGCCAAAGCAGCAGGAATGTGAGACAACAGTAACAGAGAGTCCCAGAGGAGGAGTAAGACCCCAAGGACACTCTTAGAACCACTTTTCCAGAGATAGGATGAAGAGGCACAGTCCAAGACTGCCTCCTCCATGACTAAGAAGAATAACACTCCATCTCGGAGTAGGAGTATTACCAACCCGAAGGTCCCCTCCCAGGGAGACCTATGCAACAACACAGGATATGAGGGTCAAATATCTTAAAGGTGTGATAGGAATGGAAATGGCCACTCAAAGTCATGTAGGAGGAGAGGCTCGGAGCAGGTTCGCACCAACAGGGGCAAGGCGGACCTACCACCCCTACACCCTCAGTCTCAGAAAAGAGCCGATGAATAACACAAGTACTGTGTTCGATAGGCTGGGGAAAGATGCACCACCTCAGGATTTGAGGGAGGTCATCAACAGGAGGACCAGTGCTCAGGAGGGGGTACTAGGGACCTCTACCCCACCTGGAGCAACGATCCCACCAGCAGTACAGGCTTAAATAAATGCACTTGTTATGGCTGTTCAAGGTCTAACAAAGAAACCTTTAGATATTGAGTTGGCTCATAGAAGTAAGGGTCCATTCAGTGCCAAGACCCAAGCTACCCAACCACCACCGAAATACAAGACCCCGAAACTTCCTACATACACTGGGAAAGAGGACCCGGTACGGCACATTGGGAAGTTCGAGGATCAAATGGAGTAACTCGGTGTGGAGCATGATTATAGGTGCAGGGTATTCCCAACCACTCTCTCTGACTCAACCTAGGAGTGGTATTGGAAATTCAAACCTGGATCCATCACTTCCTGGGAGCAATTAAGGAAGGAATTCTGCAAGGTCTTTAGTGCCGGGCTGATTTAACCGGTTTATGCCAATCAGCTAGCTGACATCAAGCAAGGGAAAGATGAATCCCTGAAAGAATACATTCAAAGATTTATGAGAGAGGCAAACCGAGTAGCCACGGTAGGAGATGAAGGGAAGTTCGTTGCCATCTCGGCAAGAATAACTTATCAAAGTCCCTTGTGGGATAGTATACACAGGAACCCGATCAACACCTTGCAAGAGTTCCTGGACCGAGCCGACAAATACATGAAACTAGATTATGCTATCATGAAGGAAGAAAAAGGCATAAACCATCCGACCACTGTCAAGGCAAATAAGAACGGCGCAAACCCTTAGGGCAGCAGTGGGGGCAACGGTAAGAAGAGGAATACCTCAGGGGCCGATAAGGGTGGAGAAAAGAAAGCTAAGTCAGCACCCGTCGACAAACAAGCTAAGCATCAACCCTACCAGCCCAAGTTCACCAATTATACCATCTTGACCATATCAAGGGCTGAGATTTACTTGGAAACATACCAAGAGGTACCACACCAAAAGCCACCACCCTTGCGTTCAGAAGGAAAAAAGGACAAGAATAAGTTTTGTCGTTTCCATAATGATTATGAGCACGAAACAAACGAGTGCAAACAATTGAAGGATGAGATGGAGTTTCTTCTCCAATCAGGAAAAATCTCGAGGTACCAAGGCAAGACCGAGACCCCAAGCAAGAATCCAGAATTCCGAAGGCAGAGGAGTCCACCACTGGAGCCGACAGCTGTAGACTTCACACTGGATACCATATGTGGAGGGCCCCACATAGCAGGAAATAGTAACAATGCTCGTGAGCGATATGAAAGGACCCTCAGGCATGAGGTAGGGAAGTCTTCCCAGTGTATGAAAGTGAGACACTCACTTTTACAGAGGATGACGCCAGACACGTGAGGTACCCCCACAATGACCCTCTAGTCCTTACCATTCAAATTGCCAATGCCTAAGTGAAGAGATACTTGGTGGATACGGGAATCTCTGTAGATATCATCTACAAATCATCCCTCGAGAAGATGAAGCTCACGATCAAGGACCTGACACTGTGTTCCCAAGTCATATATATGGGTTCACGGGAGAATGCCTAGCACCAGCAGGAACTATCAAACTATCGATCACAGTGGGGGATGCCCCCAGGCACGAGGCTGTAATGACAGAGTTCCTGATGGAAAATTTCTCATCGGCTTACAATGTAGTGCTCGGGAGTCCCCTACCAGCATTTAGTGAATGGCATGTTCCAAGACTTGATCGGCAAAAATATTGAGGTATACGTCGATGACATATTGGTCAAGTCCAAAGAAGCTGGAGGGCATGTTCAAGACTTGGAGGAATGCTTTGCAATACTTAGAAAGTATAGCATGAAGCTAAACCCTCTCAAGTGCTCATTTGGACTTGGTTCTGGTAAATTTCTCGGATACATAGTCAATTCACGTGAAAATGAGGATAACCCTGAGAAGATCAAAGCATTGATCGACATGAAGTCACCTACCACAATCAAAGAAGTGCAAAGCTTAACCGGGAGAGTAGCTGCCTTCAGTAGGTTCATATCAAAGTCTACGGACAAGTGTGTCCCTTTCTTTAACTTACTAAGGGTTAGCAAGAAGATCAATGGACCGAGGAGTGTGACGAGGCTTTCCAAGCCCTGAAGGAACACCTCGCCCAACCTCCCCTCCTAGCGAAGCCAATATATGGTGAAGTACTTTTCATCTATTTGGCAATCATAGAGCATGAAATCAGTGCTGCGTTGATAAAGGAAGAGAACAGGGTACAACACCCTGTATACTATATCAGTAAAAGGCTAGTAGGTGCGAAGTCTAGGTATCCCCCTCTTGAAAAACTAGCCTACTGTTTAGTAATCGCCTCTCGAAAGCTGTGTCCATATTTCCAAGCTCACTCGATCCGAGTCCTGACCAATCAACCACTGAGACATGTTCTTCATAAACCAGAGGCCTCGAGACAATTACTCAAGTGGGCAGTGGAACTAGGATAGTTTGATATCACTTATCATTCAAGGACGGCGATAAAAGGACAAGAATTTCCGAACTTCATAGTCGAAGGCACCAACCTTGAAAACCCTTCCTACCAATCGGAGAGTGGAGATACTGAGAAGGAAGAAGATACTCCTGTATGGAAGCTATAAGTTGATGAAGCATCCAATGAACACAACTCAGGCATAGGAATCATACTGATCACTCCGGAGAATCATCGAATCCATTGCGCTCTCAGATTTGGATTCAACACTTCTGTGGATGCTCAAATTCCACCAAGGGAAAATATGGAGGTTTACCCTCATTAGCCTCAGGCAATCCAAGCGACCCAGTATTTTTCCCCACAACCCCTGTCTCGTAGGAGGCCTTAACAAAGATGCCCCGAAAGACCCGAGAGCCTTGCCATACGAGGGTACCAAACATGCATGAGTAGCCGCCAAGGCCACAAGGGTCTCACTATACACGACCGTCCGTGACCCGCGTCCATATGGCAACTTCACTGCGCAACCCAGCCATGCCTGGGCGAGGCCCCGCCTCGTATGATCTGCGCGCACCTGAGTGTCCCACGCGAGGCCTCGCCTCGCCTCGCCTTGGCCGCGTGCACCTAAGGGGCCACGGAGGCCCCGCCATCACCTCGCCCCGTGCATCAGCCGCGCCAGGGACCTCGCGAGACCATGTCCTCGCCCCTCGCCTCGCCCTCGCATCAGCCGCGCCAGGGGCCTCGCGAAGGAGAGGCCTCGTGCCACTATGGACCTCGCGAGGGAAGCCGCGCACCACGGAGCTATGCCTCCAAGGGCCTCGCGAAGGAGAGGCCTCATGCCAAGATGGGCCTCGCAAGGGAAGCCGCGCACCTCCATAGCTACGCCTCCAAGGGCCTCGCGAAGGAGAGGCCTCGCGCCACTATGGGCCTCGTGAGGGAAGTCGCACACCACGGAGCTATGCCTCCGAGGGCCTCGCGAAGGAGAGGCCTCGCGCCACGATGGGCCTCGCGAGGCAAGCCGCCCACCACCAGAGCTATGCCTCCAAGGGCCTCGCGAAGGAGAGGCCTCGCGCCACTATGGGCCTCGCGAGGGAAGCCGCGCACCACGGGAGCTGCGCCTCCAAGGGCCTCGTGAGGGAGGCCTCGCGCCACGACTCTTACGGGCGTTAAATGCTTCACTCCCTATACCTTGGAGCGGTATATCTTACGTAGACCCATGGAGACCCCAATGCTTAGAGGCTCCAGTACGAGTCGAGAAGACCGTACTGGTACGATATTGTATGGGGTACGACCTTCGGAATCTCGTATGCCTGATCCAAGCACTCATGCCAGACGAGTAGTAGGAGTACTAGGAGAGAGGACATGGCCAACATGCTCCCAACCAGATGTCAGAGTCGACACCACTACCACCTGCACCACTCCTCTGACATTCGTACGGTCGAGTAGTGGAGACATCCTCATGGTACCTGTCCATGTACTAGTTGCAACACCACTACCTCTGAAACCACTCTCCTGACAGTGTACCTGTGTACCGCTTGGTCCCCTAGACCACCATGTATCCAGGGCCATTAGAGCCCACTATAAAATGAACCCCAATTCCACATGGAAAGGGGTTGGAAAAATTACTATAGCATTGCACCATAATCAATACAAACTGATTTCACCATTTTTCTTCTGCAATTATTCTTGGAGTTCCTACTTAGATTTTTGAAGCTTTTCTTTTGATAATCTTTACGTTGCAATTTTTCTAACTTAACTTAGTTGACGAGTTCTCACCGTCAACAGTTTGGCGCCGTCTGTGGGAACCTAAGTACCAAGCTACTGTTCTACCATTACTCCCAGCAAGAGGAAATGCCGAGACGTTCAAGGAGACTCAGGGAGCCACGAGAGGTGGAAGTCCACCTTAATGGAGTTTAGCTAAAGGCCTCCATGAAGGATCCTCCTCCACCCTGAGATGTGGAGCCCCCAAGGGCCCCTAAGGTTCACGAGGGTGATAGGGAGGTCTCATCACCGGCCATCTCGCTCGGTGAGAATCCTCTAAGGGCAACCACTGCACCACCAGGGAATGCCAACGAGTTCCCGCTCCCTAAACCACCACAAGTACTGAACTCCGGCCGACAGGACCCGGGCCCCTCGACGCGTAAACATGATAAGCATCCCCTGGTCCATTCCGTGAGTTCGAGTTCTAAATCTCGGTTCTATGAAGAGGAAATACGTGAGCTGCACTATAAGAACCAAAGGTTGGAGACCACCCTAGAGAATATGCAAGAGGTGCTGAATGGCCTATTGTAAGGTAAGTCAAGCGTGACCCTGCCCAAGAGAAAAGAGAAAGGTCAGGGGGGGCAGAGACCACCATTCTGGTAGACGATGGGAGGAATCGACTCTCCACCAGTAACACCCCTCGAATGAAGCAACGCGAACATCCTGAACCACCGAAGCAGGCCCAGGAACCAGAGCCGATGACCAACGCTGCCCCTCGCAACGATGGCGAGGTCACCTCAAAGAGAGTACCCTCAGATTTACGGGAGGAGCTCAATAAGAAGAGGGCGGGTAAAAGGACCACGCCCCATACGGCCCCTCGAGAGGGCAAAGGAAAGGGGGATCTTAACCCGTCCGCTTTAAGGGACTCCCTAAGCAAGAGGAGGCAGGACCTGGACACAGAAATGAGGAGCCTGCAAAGCAAGATCGTCATCGCCTCTGGAGGTCAAGCTTTTGAGGAAGAATTCGACCATGAGTCACCCTTCGTTAGGGAGATCCAAGCCATCCGGCTCCCTGCCAATTTTAAGGAGCCCCATATGACCCCCTACGAAAGAAGCACAGATCCAAAATACCATCTAGGTAAATTTAACGACCTGATGAAGCTGAGGGGAATTGGCATCGGGGCGAGATGTCATTGCTTCGTTATCACATTAAAAGGACCTGCGTACAAATGGTTCAAAAGACTGAGACCGGGGTCCATCAGATCTTGGCAATAGCTTTAAAAGGACCTGATGAATTCCTCCAGCAGCACCACGCCGTGCGAGACTACACGATGCCAGGCACCAGCCTCGCAAATGTGAAGCAAGGAGAAAACGAGAGTCTGAAGAGCTATATTCACAGGTTCAATATGGAGGCAGCTAAAGTAGGGAGCCTGACCCGCCGAGTGCTGAAAATGGCCATCTCAGCTAGAGTACACCCAGGAAGCAAGTTATGGGATAACATGCTCAAGAGGGAGGTCACAGACTTGGATAATTTCTACGAGCGGGCACAAAAATACATTTGCATGGAGGATGGTCACGAGAACCTCAAAGCTGGAAAAGGCCCGTTGCCCTCGAAACCTTCAGTCCGAGAAAACGAAAGCAGTGAAAAGAAGAAGGGGGTTTATGAGGGAACGAGAGATGATCAACCCTGGAAGCATCAACGCTCTGATGAGCGCCTATAGGGCCCCTGCAACCCTGCAATTCCTCCCTTTACAGGTTCATAGGGGACTCGATACAGCCCCTACGTGCAATTGAATTAGCCCTCACCATGGGGGAACAGCCCAGGCAAACCACCATAATGGCAAACTTTGTCGTGGTGGATTGTGCCTCAGCCTTCAACACGGTATTAGGGAGACCCTCTCTGAGAGAATTGAAGGCGATAACTTCTGTGTATCACCTAGCTATGAAATTCCCAACCCCTGGGGGAGTAGCATGCGTGAAAGGGGAGCAGAAGGAAGCGAGGGAATGCTATAACATGTCCCTCCGCACAGCCACAAAACCATCGGTGCTGATGGCAATGATTGTGTATGAAGGCACGACCCACACGAGTTGGACCCACAAGTTACGGAACACCTCGAGAAATGCTACCAGTGAGGCTTTGGCACCCGGTGCAAAGAGGACCTATGTTTAGTTTGTTCCTTGTTATGTTAGCTTAGTGAGTAGGAATCAAAGAGGCTACCTAGGTAACCTCCCAATTAGATGTAACCCTTTTTTAAATATGCCGTTGTAAACCACATGCTATGAATGAAACTGTTCACAACTTCACATGTTATTTTTCTTCTCTATGCGAGCATCAGCCAAAGTGCCTGCCGAAAAAAATTTCACCAAACACTTGGGGGGCAGGACAGGAGGCAAAAACATACAGCAAGCAAGAAAGGACCCTCTAACAAGAGGAACCTAAAAAGAACTCCTAAAAGGACCCCTTGCACCAGGATCCTATAAAGGACCCTCTAACAGGAGGATCCTAAAAAGGACCCCTTGCACCAGGATCCTGAAAAGGACCCTCTAACAGGAGGATCCTAAAAAGGACCCCTTGCACCAGGATCCTAAAAAGGACCCTCTAATAGGAGGATCCTAAAAAGGACCCCTTGCACCAGGATCCTAAAAAGGACCCTCTAAAAGGAGGATCCTAAAAAGGACCCCTTGCACCAGGATCCTAAAATGGACCCCTTGCATTAGAGCCTTAAACAAAATTCTTTAAAAGAGGAATGCAATTCACAGTGAACCCTAACAAACAGGGAGAGGACCCTGCAAGGCATCTCTTGGGTTCACAAGGATTAGCTACCCTTATGAACATCAAGGAGGCCAAAAGGTCTTACAAAAAAAAACAACACACTTCCAAATAAAGGCAGATGCTCCCACAAGAGGAAAGACCTTAGAGAGAGCACCCACCAATAAGCCTAGAGCGGCCACCAAGCCGTCTAGCCAAAAAGGGTCCTAAAAGAGACCCTTGCAAAAATAGTACTATGAATAATGACGAGAAGGACGCTTCTCGCAAAAAATAATAAGTGCGCGCAAGAATATATAAAAGGATAGCTAGAACCCAAGGGGTCAAAACATCCTTATAGAAGTAATCAAGAGGCACCAAAAAAGGTCCCATTGAACCCTTTCACATGGGCTCCAAAGGACCTCTAGCCTGGTAAATAAAAGAGGGGAACCTACCAAACCCCATCATACAAGCTCAAAAAGACCTCAAACACAGAGGAATAAGAGATAAATAACCACACTTGTATATATATATATATTGAAAAAAGAGTCTAGGTAACATGGAAAGATTTACAAAATAATAAAAAATATATATTACAAAGGCTCAAGATGAGCATACGCCCACAGCGGGATAACTGATAGAAATGATGATATGATGACCTCAGGCCTCCTGCCACGGGCGCTCCACATAGCCGCTCGAGCAACGACGTGTTCGCCAAAAGAAGAAAAATAAAAGTTAGGATCCTGCCTCCACACACTGTAAAGGGCGCAGTCTATGGACCTGTACTCGATAGCTGTCCTATCCGCCTCTAAGGAAGCGATTCTCTCCTGTGACGCAGCTACATTGGCCCTAGCAGCCTCGAGTTCGGCCTCTAAAGAAGTGACTCTCTCCTGCGACGCAGCCGCAATAGCCTTGGTCCCCTGGAGTTCGCCCTCTAGGCTGGTAACTTTGTCCTGCAGCATCGTGGCTTTAGCAACTACCTTCTGCTTCCTTTTTGACGAGACAGAAAGTTTGGTCCGAACCCTTTTTAGCTTAGTCTGGGTTTCCTCAAGCTCTCTCTCGTGCTCCTGGACCCGGGCCGTGAGATGGTCCCTCTCAGTACTCGACGCGGAGAGATTGTTAGCCGAGTCGACAAACCGCTGAGCCACAGTATAGGCCTGCACAAGAAAATTAACAACAACAATAATAAGTAACAAAAAAAAATATATGTACATCTACATATAATAGGGCCAACACAAGATGCATGAACTCACCCAAGCAGTGGTGCGCCTTAGAGTTTCCCCAAGGTCCGACAGAGCAAAACTCCCAAGACCGTTCTAGTTAGATTCGGGGAGGTCTGAGGCTATTTGGACGTACCAGCGCCCGTAAGAGGTCGCCATACGATTCACCCAGGGCACCCCATCCAGGCCAGGGGCACTTGGCTGGGTGAGGACAGACGACCCGCTCGCCGAAACAGGAGGGGGCGCAGAAAAATTGGAAAAGTTAGGCCCAGGTAGATCAGAAGGGGGTGCAGGAAGATCGGCAAAGTAAGCTCCCGATGGACCAGGGTCAAGGGGTGCCTGAGGGAAAGCATCATAGTCCTCGGGGTCGGGGCAAAAAAAATGCCCTGGAATGGCATGCTGGTCTTGGGAGTGGGAGGCTATGTCCGGGTCAAAAGAGACAAAAGGAGGGCATCCCCCAGGAGACGAGGACAGCTGGTGAGGTCCCCCGCGTTCAAGGGAGGCTTCCTCCGGCACATCCTCAGCCCCACCTTCATCTGGGCTAGGCTCGGCCGATACCGCCTTCATCTTCTTGGACCCAGGCATGGTCCACAACAACCTGGGATCTAAGACTGGGGACAGTTTGTGGAGGTTCAGATTTTCCACGGTGAATAGGTATGCAGCCTTTTTCATAGCGGGGTCACCGTTGATGAACTTCGTCACAACTTTTGCTTCCGACCCAACAATTGCGGGTTCGGCGAATTGCTCTGCATAATCCACACCATGGTCGACACAAACATAAGTCATGAAACAATAAGTTGCAAAAAAGAAGAAGAGAGAAAATGTGGCGTAGGGTACTTACTGGAAGTGGCACGGAAGTGCTCACGAACAGAGAAGGGGCCTTGCACGAAGAAAAAGTCCTACTTCCAGGACCCCGGGTTGGACACTGAGCCCTCTATCAAAGGGACCTCGTTATTGGCTTTTTGTAAGTAATAGAAGCCCTATGACTTGGGAGAGGACATGAGATTGTAGAGGATCTGAGGATATGCCTGACAATCTGAGGATCATCTTCAGAGGGTTGCCGAGTTTTCTGTTTCACTCTCACCATTGGACAATACCTCTTTAAGAAATCTTCCTCACTGAATAAGTATAAAGCGAAACGAGGGAGAATTCTTTTCAACCTTTCCAAGAACTCCTGGGGAGTACACTCACTTACTGACTTTTCTGATGAAGAGGAGCTGGACATCTGCAACAGAAGAAAAATAAAGATTAAAGTTAGTAAATGAGCATAATGAAGCCAACAGCTGGGGGCATTTTCATGAACCCCTAAGGTGGTCGGCCTAGCCCTAATTCTAGGCCTGGAAATCGCCTAAAGGAAGGAAAGGGAGTACTCGGCCCATGAACCCCTAAGGTGGTCAGCCTAGCCCTAATTCTAGGCGTTGAAATCGCCTAAGGGAAGGAAAGGGAGTACTCGGCCTATGAAGCTCTATGGGTGGTCGGCCTAGCCCTAATTCTAGGTCTGGAAATCACCTAAGGCAAGGGAAGGGAAGTATTCGTCCCATAAAGCTCTAGGGGTGGTCGGCCTAACCCTGTTCCTAGACCTGGAAATCGCACAAGGGGAGCCCTAGAGGTGCTCGACCCAAACACTATACCTAAGCCTGGAAATCGCCTAAGGCATAGGTTGGAAACTCTGAAGATGCTCGGCCCAAACCTATTCCTATACCTGGAAATCGCACAAGGAGAAGCAAGAGGTACTCGATCCATGATTGGGTGCCAAGGAGGTGCTCGGCCCAAACCTGGGCCTATCCCTGGAATTCGCAGGCACTAGATTTGGAGTCCCAGAAATCGCCAGGACTGTTGAGTGGTCGGCATACGGTCTTGCATCGCTGGAAATCGTCCTGTCTGGGGTTTATAACCTTGGAAATTGCCCAGACTAAGGAATTTTACAAAGAAATCTTGATTCAAGTAGGCCAATTATGTTTTATCAGGATATAACAAAGCAAGAAGATTCAGACAAAAATTCCTCAAAAATGCAAAGTGTTTCTTATGAATCTAAGCACATTTAAATTAAATGATGTGAGGATTAGAAGAAAGTACTTACAAAAGATCTGAGTTTGAGAAGGAACTGGAGAAATCAGGCTTGGATTTTACTTAGAAGTGGTGCATAGAGCAAAATGAGAAGAGAGGATCTACTTATAACCTCTCAGGCAGACAAGATATTTTTAGGAATTCAAATTTCCTTGAAAAATATCTGATATGGTTAAAATTTAAATTCCTTGAAAAATATCTATATTTTTAGGAATTTAAAATTCCTTGAAAAATATTTATATTTTTAAGAAATCAAATTCCTTGAAAAACTATCTTATATTCTTAGGAATTAAAATTCCTTGAAAAATGTTTTTTACTTTTAGGAATTAATATCCTTAAAAAATATATTATATTTTTAGGACTTTAAAACTACTTGAAAAATATGTTAAATGTTTAGGATCTCAAATTTCCTTCAAAAATATATTAGATTTTTAGGAAATTAATTTTCCTTGAAAAACCTAATTAATTTTAGGAATTATTAATTGTCCCTGAAAAATTCGTACCGAGCAAAGTATCAATAGTAAGAAAAAAAGTACTATGTAATGTCCCGAGGGGCTTGACTATCTAAGTACTGCTACGGTATGTTTCTCGGGCCTGGATCAAGTTTACCGTAATGTTGAGTACATTACAATAAACTTGGGGGACACATGTTATCCCTCAAAAATACAAGGATGATGTGGTGAATGAGAATGTGACATGTGACATCACAAATCAGGGAAAAACGAAAAAGTATTGAGAAAAGACCGACGGGCAAAAAAGATAGGTCCAGAACCTAGGGAAGTCGACCAAGCCTAAAACTCCTAGGGGTGGTCGGCCTAAGCAGGCCCAAGGGCCTAGGAGTAGTCAGCCTGACCCCCTACCCCGGGGGTGGTTGGCCCCAGCATGCACAAGGACCCCTTGGGGTGGTCAGCCTGACCCGAACCCCAAGGGTGGTCGGCCCCAGTATGCCCAAGGACTCCTAGGAGTGGTCGGCCTGACCTCAACCCCTAGGGTGGTCGGCCTAAGCAGGCCCAAGAGCCACCTAGGTGGTCGGCCCACCCTATTTTTCATGGGATGGTTGGCCTAAACCCCCAAGTATACTTCATTGAGAAATAATCACTCTCGTTCAAACTGAGATCAATAGGCCTAGCACCTCAAAGATCAACAGGCCTAGCACCTAGAGGATCAATAGGTCCAGCACCCAAACTTTGGTTGTCGGACCTAGCGCCTAAGTCTCATAAACCAACAGAGATTTACCATTTCCCCCAAAGTTTCAATCGTGCATTATCTACCATGATCTGAAGAAACAACGAGAAGACCCACGATCTCATGATCATGGGAAGGTGGACACGTCTCTCCATTACATGATAATCATGTACCAAACCACGATCCCAGTACTACTGGTCATGTAACAGCCCTTGGGTACAATAATTAAAGGACCCAGGGCTTCATTTACGGGGACTTTTTGGACTCTTTGCTGGATCACTTTTTCTAGAATTTTGGAGATCTAAAGAACATTTGGGTAAAAATAAGTGAGAACAAGTGAATACTTTGCTTTAACAGTGTAATTGTCGAGTGATTCAATACTAAAAGCTAAGTGGATTAGGTTATTACTGTTCTTCAGAACAAGGCTGAACCACTATAAAATTCCTGTGTGTTTATTTAAGATAATCATACTCTGTCACTTATTTTATTTATTTCGTTCATAAGGTGTCGTATACTGCACATACGACCGTTGGCCAATTTCACAGGTCAACAATTTGAAATTCAAAATTTAAAATACTAAGGATAAAAATCCCTGAGTTAGACGCCACACACTATGTTGTACAGTGTGTGTCGCCTAACCCTATTAGGGTTTCCCAAATTTTCTCATTTTGTTTGTTTAATCAACTTTTAAGACAGTATATTTATTCCAACATAAATATTAGTTAATTCAAAATTAATTTTATCTTAAATTATCAATTTTAAATTATATAAATAAATATAATATTCTAAATAAGATATTTATTATTCTCTCAATTTATATTAATCCAAACAAGATTATTATTAATTTTAACCTATAGTTTTTCAAAATAAAAAATATATAGTTAAATAATTAAAAATTAATCAATTACTCATAATTATCACATAATTATTTCCTTGCCTAGGAAAGTTAATTCTAATAATCTTATTTATTAATTCTATGATTACTCCACTGATATAATTCTATCGACCGTGGAATTGCACTCTAAATATTTATAGAATTATATTTACAGAGTTTTCTCTTGTAGTCCATTGATATAATCAGTATATGTAGTTAGTCCTCCATTATTGGTTCGTTAATTAGAGTTGATCAAAATTACTAGTTAACCTTCTAATTACCTCTTGATCCTTAAGACAATTAATTCACAAGCAAATATTTAATCTATAATCCAATTATAGATTTGAGCTCAATAACTATTCAGTTCGAGAATTAACCCTCAAGGGAACCAATATTCGATCCATTAGGCTAGCATGGATTCCAATATTGTAATTCATGTTCCTAGCAATCCATGATATTGAATCTCCAAAACAAAAGCCATTAGCCTCATTATTCTAAGAGACCTTAACGAGTGAATCAAAAGATCCAATAAACACAAACAGGAGTTCATGAATACTCAAGATTTAGACTGATCTACAAATGATCATCTATTATGATAAGAATTAAATCTTTATATCAAATGGAAAGTTTATAAAGATAATTAATTTTCATCGATCCTGTCATATATAATCTCTATTATATACAACTCCTTTACTAAGTTGTCTATCCACATCAGTAATCCGAATCTAGATTACTTGCATCTCGTATGCTTAACAAACAGTACTAGTAACCATTCATTAAAGATTTCATACTTTAATATGTTATTGACTATTTTATTCATTGTATATCATCTTAATTCTTTCGTACTAATACAAGATCATATTCTCATGAATGAATAGGGAATTTTCTTGATATTATTATATAATTAATTCAAACAATAATTATAACATTCAAATATAATAAAATTGTACTTTTATTTAAAACCAATAAAATGTCTTTACATGCTTTTAGGGCATTAATTCTAACAATCTCCCACTTGCCCTTAAAGCAAGTGAGGCATCTCCCTTAATCCCATATTGCGCACATGACCCATGAAGGACTTTCCAGAAAGTGCCTTGGTAAACAAATCAGCCAGGTTCTGTTCTGATGCTATCTTCATAACAGTCACATCACGTTGTTGTACAATCTCTCTTACTAGATGGTATTTCTTTTCTATATGCTTTCCTCTCTTGTGACTTCTTGATTCATTAGAATTAGCTAATACTCCACAGTTCTCACAGTACATGATTAGTGGCTTATCCATATCTAGAACTACTTTCAGATCAGTGTAGAACTTCCTCAACCAAACTGCCTCCATAGCTTCTTCACAAGCCGCTATGTATTCGACTTCCATGGTTGAATCAGCTATGCTAGATTGTTTAATGCTTCTCTAGACAACAGCTCCTCCACCAAGAGTGAACACTGACCCAAATGTCGACTTTCGACTATCTTTGTCTGATTCGAAATCAGAATTAGTGTATCCATTGGGATTCAACTCACCCCCCGAATATACAAGCATATAATCTCTCATTCTCCTATGATACTTGAGAATGTGCTTTACTACAATCTAGTGTTCCAAACCAAGATTTGATTGATAACAACTTACAATCTCAACTGCATAAAATATGTTGGGCCTAGTACACAACATAGAATACATCAGACTCCCAACCTCTGAAGCATAGGGATACTTTCTCATATCCTCTTCTTCTAGAGGTGTCTTAGGACATTGTTCCTTGGAGAGAGCAATTCCATGTCTGGTCGGTAACTGACCTTTCTTGGAATTCTCCATAAAGAATCTTTCAAGAGCCTTATCTATATAATTAGCCTAAGAAAGTTCCAAGAGCTTGTTCTTCCTATCCCTTAGGATTTGGATTCCTAAACATAGCTCGCCTCGCCCAAATCTTTCATTTGAAACTTTTCAGCTAACCACTTCTTCACGTTTGACAACGTCTCTACATTTTTCCCAATGAGAAAAATGTCATCAACGTAAAGAACTAAGAAAACCACCACTTTTCCTTTGATGTATTTATACACACATGCTTCATCAACATTCTGTTCGAAGCCATATGTTTTAATTGTTTCATCAAAAGTGATATTCCAAGATCTAGATGCTTGCTTGAATCCATAAATGGATTTGAGCAACTTGCACACCTTTTTATCTTCCACATTCTTTATGAACCCTTCTGGTTGTACCATATAGATATTTTCATCAAGATAGCCATTCACAAAAGTTGTCTTGACGTCCATTTTCCAAATCTCATAATCATCAGCAGCTGCTATGGGTAAGAGGATGCGAATGGATTTGAGCATGGCCACAGAAGAAAATGTTTCTTCATAACCACCACCTTCTCTCTGAGTGTAACCTTTGGCTACTAGCCTCGCTGTGAAAGTCTCTACTTTCCCATCTACACCTCTTTTCTTCTTGTACATTCACTTACACCCTATGGGTCTGACATCTTCAGGTGGATCCACAAGTTCCGATACAGAATTGGAATACATCGATTCCATTTCTTGGTTCAGGGCTTCTTTCCATTTCTCCTTTTCAGTATCATCCATTACTTTTTTAAAGGTTAATGGGTCTTCCTTGTCTGTATTAGTAACAAGGACATGTGCCTCATGTTCATAGCGAAAACGTTGTATCACATTCCTCCCACTACAACGTTGCACTGGGGTTTCTCTTTCAGGATTTGTGGTTTCCTTGGTTTTTTGTTTTATCATTTAATGATGAAGATGATTGTGATGGGATCTTATCAGTTGTGAGTTCCTCCAATACTACCTTGCTCTGAGGTTTATAGTTATTCATATAGTCATGTTCAAGGAATGTCATATTTGTGGAGACAAATACCTTTTGATCCTTGGAACTATAGAAATAACAGCCTCTCGTCCCTGGAGCTTAGCCAAAAAAAATCCACACTTCAGACCTTGAATAAAGTTTCCCTGATTTAGCTCTAAGAACATGAGTTGGATAGCCCCAAATTCGAAAATGGTGCAAACTAGGTTTGTTTCCATTCCACAGTTCCAGTGGTGTTTTGCTAATGGTCTTGGATGGAACCACATTCAAAATGTAAGTTGCCGTTTGAAGTGCATGTTGGAAAAACATTCAGAGCACGCATCGAAATTGGCGTGGTGGGCCCCTTGTTTTAGGAAACAACAACAATAAAAAAAAATTCATCACTCATATAAACAATTTATATGACCAAGAAAATAATCTAGAAACATTAACATACAATATTATTAATCATGAAACAAATATATAAATATACAATATATTTATATATAGCATATAAACATATAAACATACAAGAACATGAACTTTTACCTCTTGAAGCCTATCAAGTGTCATTGAGTCTTTTCGTTTATTTATCGATCTTCTGGAGTGTTCTCTACACCTCAAGATGTGTGTGGGCACAGAGAGAACATGGGTTTGCAATTTTAGGAATCACAAGTATTTATCCACACATGAGAACTTCGATTATGGTCTGAGAATTGCTAGAATAAAGAAGAAAAAGAAAAAGGTTTTTGTCTGACAAAAACTCTATGAACTATTTTGAATTGTGTATTGTATTGTATTGTATTGTATTGTTCTATCCTTCTGTATTGTTCTCTTCTTCTTCTTCTTCTTCTTCTATATCATATATATAGAGATTTATATTACCTTATTATTCCTAATAATAAAAGTAGTATAAATATATTATAATAATTATGATAGGATTTGATTTTAGGTAAATATCTAACTTACCAAATTTGAAAAAATTATTTTCAAATTATCAATTAATTAAATAAATTAAATAAAAACAACACTGATATAATATCAATGCAGTTGGTACAAGCATGACACATGCCATGTCCTTGGACTTTGTCATGCGTGTATTGCTATTCCCTTTTCAGGGATATTGCATTTTTCATTTATTTAATTAACTAATTAAAAGCAATCTTCTACAAAATAAGAGATGTATCTTTTTAAGGAAAAGATGACAACCATATTTCAAAATTTAAATCTTAAATTCAAAATTCAAATTGATGATTATCACTATAACCATCTTTTAAAAATAAATAAATCAAAAACTATTTTTGACTTACCAATTTTATTTTCCCCCACTCAAATAAAATAATTAATTTCAAAAATTAATTAATTAATTTAAATTATATATATGAATTTTGAAAACTTATATATTTACATTAATAAATATATTTTCAAAAATTAATAATTAATTCCAAATTAATTATTTAACCTCAATTATCATATAATTGTAAACTTGATCCGAAGAATAAAATTCTTCTTAAATTCCCAAATTACAGTTATTCATTTGTATCAACTCTTACCTTGATATGGTGTAGATAGAGCCACCATAGAGACCTATGGATCAATAATATCAAGCTCCAATAAATATTACATTATTAATCAAATCTCTTTGATTAAATAATTATATTTATTAATCTCATGATTACTCAACAAAAAATATTAGATTGAACTCTTGATAATCATAGACATATATTTACTGAATAATTTATTAACAATAAAATGTCCATTGATGTAATCATTACATACAACATTAATCTTCTATTAATGGTTCATAATTAAAAGGGAATAAAATTACCGTTTTACCCTTTTAGCTATATTTTGTTCCTAGAGTACCATTGACTTTACTAGTGAAGGTTGTGTCATAACAAATTTGCGACATGAGCGCTCATAACCTTTTCAATTTCAAAAGACAACCCAATAGGGAACCATTATTCAATCTATAAGAAGGTGTAGATTCCATATATGTTAAACTATGTCCCTAGCCATATACTGTAACGTCCTGCGTTTCAGGTACCTTTAAACGACTCAGGTCGGGATTGTTTTCCCTGAGTTAACAATATTATTTTAAATAATATTGTAATTGTTTGAAATTTATTTCCATGAGTTATTGCTAGCCAAATTATGAATTTTGTGATTAAAAGTCAAGATAAGACTTTCGGTCTTGGACCGACACAAAAATCATAATCGGGTAAAAATCTCAGAAAATAAAATGAAAAACTATGGTAAACATATTTTGGGCATAAAATACATTCATAAAAATTAAAGTTTTGTCAAAAATAATAAACCTAAGAGAAAATAGAAATTTTAGGGCATTTTGTGTTAAATGCTAAATTTTACCAGATTAGGGAATTTTATTCCATGAATGGACCTCAGGTTAAATTTTAATGTGTGATTAATTAAATTAAATGTGAGAGACATTTAATTTAATTATGTGTTAAGTTTTATGTTTTAAAAAAATATATATATAATAACTTTATTATGAGTGAAAAAAGTTATAGAAAGTCATTTTGGATTTTTCTTCTAAGTAAATATTTATTAATCATTATAAATATATATATATAACATAAATAAAATAAAGGGTGGCCGGCCATGTGAGGAAAAATATTGGGTAGACCAAATTATTTTAGTTTTAATCCCCATTTTAAATTTTGGGCTAATAGGCATCAAGTAGATAGTAAAAAATACTCAAGTGTTTTAAGATATTTAAGTGTCTAAACTCTTCTAACCCTCCCCAAAACCGACCCCCTCTCTCTCACAATCACTCTCATCTTGTTTGAAAATTCTCTCTCAGTTTTTCTCTCCATTTTCAACCTCAAGAACACTAAGAAGGCTTAGAAGCTTAAGCTTTGGTCTAGGAAGGGTTTCCCTAAGGTAAAGTTTCAAAAAACTAGACTTTTGTAAAGTTTTAACCATAGATTTTTCAATAGATAATTATATATGTTGTTGGGGGAGTTGGTTAAGGTTTTGAAAGGGTTTTGAAGGATCCAAAGCTAGTAGAAAGATCCAAACCTAAAGCAAGAACAACAAGAGGTAAAAAGTTTACTTTTTAAGGTTGTTATTGTATGGTTTTTATTTGTAAGCATTATTTTGTATATTTAATGCTTAAAGTTTCTTATTGGTGATGTCATAAGGCTATGTTAGTTGCTTTATAATTTTTATGATGCTTGTATGTTGCTTTTTGAAAATAGGAACCAAAATCTCCAAGGGTTTTGTTGAAAACCCTAAAACAAAAATACAAGTTTTGAGCTGTGACTTCTAAGGGGTCAAGCATCTACTGTATATTTATTTAGTAAAATTTAATTATTCTGTGATGTTTTTGAGATTGAGTACATAAAATTGAGATTTTGAAACACTCAAAAATATTTAAAAATGAGTGAGTTATGTTATTTCAAAGTTTAGGTAAAAAAAACGGTTTCTTCGTATTCTTAATTTCGGGACCAAGTTTGGACAGCCACTGTATAGGTAAATGATCCAAGTTTTTTTCTAAAAATTGATGGACATATTCTTGGAATAACATAGTATTCCACTGTAAAATTTGGTAACAAAATACTGAACAGTTTGAAAGTTATTAAGTGTCAAAGTTTGGAAAAAAATAAGGACTTGAAAAAAAGGTCATTTTTACCTCATTGTTTGGAAAATATTTTTACCAATAAAAAATGTTCCTTTTGACCTAAGATTTTACAAAGACCTAAATGGCATACCAAAAATGTAATTGGGAAATTTTGGTAATAATTGGGTAAGTAAATTTCAAGTTATGACCTAGCAAAGCATGTAGTTAAAAATGTGAAAAATGAGGTTTTCACACTTAGTGCAAAAATGAGATTTTGGAGCTTAAGGTAAAAAGTAAAATTTTGCATATTGCAAGATAAAAACTTGGTAAGTCTTGAAAACATATTTTGACCTAAAATACCACTTTGAGATTTGTGAGAATTATTTTATTAAAGAATTTTTATTCTTTCTAAAAATAAAAGATTTAATTTATTAATAAGTTAATAAATTAAAAGAGGGTTTAAAACCCTATATTTTGAGAAAATAATTAAGTAAATTAGTTTTCTAGTAAGTAAAATTGATTAATTGACTTCGGAAAATTAACTAGTCAAGATAAGAAATTTTTAACGGTTTTTCTAATTAAGTTAAAATTAGGCTATTTCCTTAAACCAATTTTTTAGAGAGTAAAACCTTAAGAAAAATAAAAGGAAAATTAAGAGATTATTTTCTTGAAAAATAATTAAGAAATTTAATTAGTATTTTTTGGATATAATACTGGCTAAAATCTTCTATATATTTAACCGACTTGGAGGGTGAAATTTTGCTGAGAGCAAAGGACTCCAAGTAAGTCAACTTTTATTGTGTGGCTACAACATGAAACGACTATTGTATTGTATGTTAGTATAGAGACACATACACATATATAAACTGTCGTAGAAAGTTTGGATAGAGACGTTACTCTAGTGGGTGTTGATTCAGAAAATATGACCGGTAGATATCCGTCATATTCTAGACGGCTGATCCCTGTCACACTACTTGATTTTATTATGTCTGGTTCATTACCGCAACAAGTGGCCAAGAGGTGAGGATTGTTGGTTTAAACCTAGGGGCGCCAAAATGAATGGGACCTAGGGGCCCTCATGCTTACTTAATCAGTGAACGGTTAGAACGCGAGCAAGTGCTATGATAAGTTATTCCTGGATAGTAGTCGCGAATATTGGCCATTCAGTGAGAGTGCCTAGAGATACTAGGGGTTGCCAAGTTTGAGTGAGGCTTAACACCCTAGGGGAAACTGCTCACCAGCACCACTGATTAACATAGAAGTCTCTGTAAACCCATGTAACTTTGATTACACTCTTGAATAGTAGCAATGCCCTAGGTAACTTAATGGTTACCCTTGTGAGGGATTTACTCTTGGATAAGTAGTGATGCCCTAGGTAACTTGATGGTAACCCTTGTGAGGTATTTACTCTTGGATAAGTAGCGATGCTCTAGCTAACTCGATAGTTACCCTTGATGGGGATATTTATTGGCTAGATCTTGGTGTTGAGACTCGGTTCTCTCTTACAGATTAGCATTTATGCTGGAGGGCGTGATACGCCTGAATTGTTGGAAATTGTCGAGCGTTGGTCTCAAACTATATTGTGATATATAATATCTGCTTGCTCTAGGATTTTCTGAGTGCAGGGATTTATTTGTTTATCTGAAATAGTTTGTCATTGGTTATCAGGCATAACCATAAGTTTGCCAAGACGCTTTGGCGTTCTTGAAATTGATTGCGTAGGGTCCAGATGGATCCAGAACCTTAATTTTTGTGAGCTATTGTTATCTGGGGACAGTAACTTGGTCAGTGACCACCTATCTTCTCTGCATGCTTTTGTTTTAAAGTTGAATTTACTAAGCATTTTCGCTTACCTAGTTGTTTCCTGTTGTAGGTAAGAACAAGGGCAAAGTAGAGCAGTGAGCGCTGAAGTCTACTTTGTGGATGTCCATGTGGACCGACCTTTTGGGAAGCTATTTTGTTCTTGGAAATGTGATTTTATTTTCATAAACTAGGCTCAGTTTACTCTTCATAAACTATGTTTGTATTAAATATTAAGTATGGCCATACGACTTTAAAAAAAAAAATTATATGGGTTTTTCAAACATTTTGTTACATGAAAACATTTATATTTCTGCATTATCGAGTCTGAAAAATCCCGGGTCATTACATATACATCATTGAGTCCCCAAAACAATTATTCTTAGCCTAATCATCCTGACAAACCTTAACACATGAATCAACGGATCATATGGCATATATAGGAGTTCATAGTAACCTTAGGATTAATCATCGTTTGATGTGTTTGATTAATACTATGAAATGATTTTTAAACAAGTATTAACAAATCACATCTGGTCCAGTTTTACATACTCTCAGCATACAAAGTACTTTCACTAAAGTGTCCTACTACACTAGTAACCCAAAACTAGGTCACATGTATTCATAATACTAGTGGTCCATAATATCAGTAATTAATCTAACGATTCCATAACTTTATTTTACTGCGAACTATTTAATTTATTATCTTAATCTCGATCCTCCCATGCCAATATGAGATTAAGACCACATAGATAAACTTTGGAACTTTCTGATATTCACTTAATATTATCATATAATAATTCAATTCAATTATTTATTTCATTTAAAACATTTGTCAACTACAATTGCTTTAAGGGCACTATTCCCAACAATCTCACACTTGCCCTAAAGCAAATTGAGGCATCTCTTTTAATATGTCAATCATATTCTCCTGTCTGATTTTGTCTAACAAAGTCTTTGTAACAGTTTTGTAAGAAACTGTTTTGAAGTTATCTCCGAGATTATTACAATAATTATGTAAAATTGTCTTGTATTCAACGATACTTCATTTCAAGTGCTTGATCCTCTTATGATTTCTAGTTCTTCTACAATAGTTGTATCTCATTGCTTTTACAACGAGATACCAGTTGTTTATTTTGGTCTGAAAACCTTTCCAGAATGTCAAAGAACTCAACTAAATCAAATAGTCTATTTAACTGCTCGAGCTGTTACATTTCGGTTTTTGTGGTGAAACATACAAATCTGAAATGTCTAGTACATTTCTAGATTAATGTGTCTGCTCCACAGTTATGGAAGTTGATTCTGATATCAATCTTTAAAGATTTATTATATAGTTTAAAATCAGTTCATCCTTTGGGATTTTAGGTCTCTGCCTAAATGCACATACATATAATCTCTATTATATTTAAGATACTCAAAACTATATCCTTATAATTATTCAATGACTTAATCTATAATGGATTGACAACTGCTGACTATTCCCACCGTTTAGCAAATATCAATTCGAAAATATAACATTCAATTCATTAAACAGTCCATCACTGAGTTGTAGGAATACTGTCTTATGTCCTCTTTTCTAGTAAAAGACTAAATGGACATTTATTATTTAGATAATACATCCTCTTTACCGTGAAGGAAAAAGGCCTTTCATGAATTGTAAACTAAAGTATTTAAGCTTCTTATCTATATACGTTGCTTAAGATAGAGCCTAAGGATTGTTCTTTCAATCTCTATAGAATTGAATGTACAGAACATTCTTGGCTTTTCTACATCCAATATTTAGAAATGTTCAGCTAACCATTTCTTTTCTATTGATGATTTCTCTACATCATTCCCAATGCTTAGAACGTTGTCAATATTAAGAATAAGAATCACAATAGAATCTTTCTGGTTGAGATCTTTAAATGATTTTGTCGTGTGAGTCATTCAGCACAGACTACTGAGACATTCAATTAAATTAATCTCATGATCCATGCATAAAGTAGTAGATAAGAGCATGTAAACATATTCAAGTTTGGTTACAATAGAAGACATTTATTCAAGTAAAAAGTCTTCTTTTTGTTCATAGCCTTAGGCTATTAACCTAACTTCTAAAAGTCTGTACTTTCCTATGTTCTCCTCTTCATCTTGAATACCCTATTTCAAACAGATGTTCAATGAACTTTAGTTGGATGTTCAAGAATCCAGATGACATAGAATTCCAAATTCCATTTCTAGATTAATGGTGTTTCAACCATTGTTTTCTGTAAAAACTTTTTCTTTTCATATACTAGTATGTGAATGAAGTATAGTTAGATTGTGTTACACACAATTTAACTACTTTACATTTGTAATGGAGTAGTTACTAACTAACGCTCCTGCTAAATTATGCTTTACAAAATTTGTGATATTCTTTGGTTTTATCATTGTTTCATTATCAGTAACTTGCTTACTTGATTTGCAGTCATTATTCCTAGTTTAACTTAATTAGAAAATACAGTGATTATAATAATCATGCTTCATTAAAGTAGCACTAAAGAGATACAAACTATTTTCTAATCCTTTATGATTACTAAATTGTTTCACTAAATGACTTCATGGAAAATTTTCAATTTATTCACATAACCACTTGTCAATCCCAACTTCTAAGTCTTTGATGTTGTACAATCAACCATGTATAGAGTATAACAAGTGTTAAAAATTATAGAAATAATAAAGATGATAATGACTACTCATTATCTATTTAATCTTATCTAATATGATTATATTCCATTTCCAAAATACTAATTATACTTGACATTTTAGTTGTATGTGAGTTGGATTTGAATTCCAAATTCAAGTTTAAACTTCCTTTTGATCAGATCAAACAAGTCTCTAAGTGACTTTACTTTGAATATTGCATGAAAATTTCTAGAATTTTTTTTTTTGCATTCAATCAAGGTTAAACATATCTTCAATAAATGCCAATCAATATTGACTTACTATTTATTATTTATTTTAGCTTTGAACATTAAAAGGTTCAACATACATCTCTATGTATTAGCTAAACGATTATGTGATTTTGAGCCTTTATTAGATAAAGGTCTTTTGGTTAACTTTAATTAACAGACTATATAAACAGGGAGAGAACCATTGAATGTTTGCAATAAAATACTATCTTTTATTTGTTTTATGTGTCTAATTAATTAGAAGTCAATCTAAAAAATAATTTACATATATGTTTCACTTAATTGTGGTTGGAATAATATGTCTTATTTATTAAATCTATGATTTGCACAATAATTAATAACTATTTTTTATACTCATTGATGAAATAGGTGGAACAAGTATATTTAAAAAAAAATAACAACTCAATTTATTATTCAAAAGAAATACTAAACGTGTTCATTCATTAAATAAAGGAATCTAAAAAACATAATTTTTAGAAAGAATTCTAGAACTATTTTTTAAAGAAAAAGAACTTAATACAAAGTTGAAAATGAAAAAACTAATTTCCATGTCAGATATCTCTTGGTCTACCAATCTGCAATCATTTTCTTGTTTTTCTTTCGTATTCTTTTCTTTTCATGAATTATGCGTTCCTGAAAAACAAGACAAAAATATGGTGGCATAAAAAATTTGAATCAACTTTTCAAATATATTAAAAGGAGATGAGCAAATCATATTTACCCTTTCTTCTGGCAAACTTCTAAAGTGAAAAAAAAAATCGTTTTTGATCCTTTCCCATATCTCGTATGTAGATATAAGGTTCACATATCTCCATTTAATATTTTCAGGCACAGTCTTTACTATGTACTGACGAGCCAAATATTCAGATCTCATCCAATTCACATATTTTTTATGACTATCATAATCAGATAAAGTTGATGGCTCATCTAGAGGCACATCAATGATTGCATCATACACCTTTAGTTCATCAAGAATTATGTGTATGTTTCTATACCAAACATCTAGATTGTTGAAGTCTAAATGAAAAATACTTAGGAAGCCATCATGAGGATCAACTGGTTCTTTCTCATTTTGAAGTTCTTGATAAGGATTAAGAGAATCAACCATTGTTGCTGGAAATAAATAAATAAAATATAATCAATTAAAACATATACTAATAAAAGATTTTATTTGAAAAATTAAATATGATGCATGAATGCAACATATAAAAACAAATAAAAAATATATATATATACTAATCAACGATAAATTAATTTGAAGAGTTAATGGACCGGCTTAAGGTAGGTTAGACTTACTCCAAATTTATTTTGAGTCAAATCTCAATTTCATAAGTGAATACTTAAAAATGTTTTTTTCTCTTTTGACTTATGAACTACCGCTAGTTTGGTCAAGATGCACTAGTCGTGCTCAAAAGCCTAGATACACCTTTAGAGTGTACCCCGTTATTTTCTATCAATGACTTAACTCAAGAGTGTGCCTTAGGGTCAGTCAAACATGAAATACATCACTAATTATATTCTCATAAGAGAAGTCAACCTTGAGATAAAAAGAAAAACATATTCGGAAGCCTTTCCTTAGGGAACCCGCAAACAGAGGTGACACGAGGCCCTTCCTATGCCTCTCAGTGTTCAACCAATAATGGAGACCATGAGACTTATTGTCATAACTCCCTCTCTCACTCACTAACTTGGAAAAGTGTATTTTTCACAAAATCAATATTTTTTTAATTTAGTTGTAAAAATAAATTTGATTATTTTTACAAAATGATATTCCATTAATTACTAATCTAATTACGCAAAACCAAAAACAAAATTGTGCCCATAATTCTAATTCAAAATTTTCTTTAACTAAGAGAATGCCATTTTTATTTTAATAAAATATTTTTCATTAAAAAAAAAAATTAAGCAACTTTAATTTTGATTTACCATCTTAAATAATTAAGACTAAATTTATTATTATATGAATCATCACATATAAACATATAACAATACATAGGACATTCCTAATAGCATTGTTATCCCAAAAATTTCAGCTCGATGACGTGGCAATCAGAAGTGACAAGTGGCAATGCATGGTCAGTAAATGGCACATTAATAGTCAATAAATGTATTGGCTCTTCGGAGTTGTGATAAAGTGATCTGACCGACCTAATATAATTTATGTCCGACTGGTAAAGATTTTTGACTGACTAGTTAGGAGTTTGGCCGACCAGTCAGTCGTTTTGACCGACCAGTCATCTGTTTTGGCCGACCAGTCAGTCGTTTTGGCTGACCAGTCATTTGTTTTGCCCGACTAGTAAAGTGTTTTGCTAGACCAGAGATGTGTCATGCTAGACCAGAGGTGTGCTAGAGGAGTGCTTTGCCTATACCGACCAGAGGTGTGCTTTGCCAACGAGAGGTGCTTGACTATGTCCTCAGTAACAACTTCAACCTGAATCATTCTCAAGTGCCGCGAGAATCTCTCAGATATCCCGGAATAATAGCTATATTATTGTAATTTAAATTCATTTATATTTTATTAATTAAAGTCTATTGGAAGAACTAAGGACCTAGTCAAAGGAATATATCTGATGTACAATCCATGAGACTATAAATAGAGGGCTTATGGCATCATTTAGGGGGATTCTTATTTTCCTGAGAGAGTATTTGTATTCTGAGAGAAATATTGTATTCTTTTCATTTACACTTAAGAAACTCAGTTGACATAGGTTCATCTGATCTTGAGTGTAGATCCATAAATCACAACTCTAAGTGGATTAGGCTATTACCAACATATTGGGGCTAAACCACTATAAAAATTATCAGTGTCGTTCTTTCTCTTGAAGGTTTATTGTAGTTTTGACGTCTACTCGTCGTTGGCCAAAATCATGGTCAACATTTTGGTGCTTTCATTGAGTGCCTGAATAGAAGAAACACACAACTATCATATCAAGATGGCACCCAAGAATACCAATGTGGCATCCAAAAAGTCAAGCACGTCAAAAGAGCCTGCTAGATTAGAAGGTCCTGGACTGCAGAACCCAGAGACTGAGCCCAGGGTCCTTCTCGAGGAGACCACTCAAGAATTTGAACAACTCCAAGAAGCAATAGGCGCTTTCCAAGAGGAGATGATGCAATTCAATGCTCGGCAGGAGTCTTTCACTGAAGAGATGGACATGCAGAGAGCTGCGTTAGAGCAGCAAAGGCGCGACATGGAGGCCAGAAGCGAAGAGATCAGACAACGACAAGAGGAGGCCGACCGAAGACATCGGGAAGCAGCACTTGCTTTAGAGGCGACTACCCAATTGGCCCAAGCCAATCCTTAAGTCGCGACACGAGCAGCCGCCCAAGGAGCACGAAAGGACAACGCTACTCGGAAGTCCCCTGCTGGAAGGACGGACTCTCGGCGACCTGACCGAAGTCGAAGCAATCAGACTGGTTGGGTAGATGACGGAGTCCATTCTAGAACTGCATCAACATAGAGGGAGAATTCTAGAACTCCCTCCATGAGCCACCGATCAAAAACGTCGAGATCAGGAAGTCACCGATCAGACAGTAAGAAGACCCCGCCCAGGCAGGATCATACCAGAACTCCTCGAGATAAGGGAACTTCACAGTTCAAAGATGGACATGGTCGTGATGAGGCTGATAGTCATCACACCAACCAGTCAAAGGATAAAGAAGACAGCAACCCACAAGGAGGAAAAGACTGCCTGGGACGTACCGAAAAGCCTCTACTGCACCCCGACCAGCAGTGTAGTAGGAGAGAGCAAGTCCAGTGTAGTAAGCCCTCTCAAAAATTGAAGAGTACGGTGTTCGATCGGGCAGGAGAGCATGCTTCCCAGAAGGATCTAAGGGACGTTATCACCAACAAGAGGAGGACCGTCCTGGTTGAAGGGCCAAATCTGAACCGCCTTGCCAGTCAAGTAGAAATACTTGACAACAGTGCACCAGATGGTAATGCCCGACCAGGCGGTCAAGACCTTGGAACTTCGTCAGTTGCACCAGTCATCCAAACCTAGCTTGACGTGCTAACAACTGCAGTGCAAGGTTTGTCAAAACGACCTTCCGGGATGGATGCGATAGACCACCAGAGTGGCAGCCCATTTTGTGCCCGGATTAGAGCAGCCCAGCCTCCGGGAAAATATAAAGCACTGGTTCTGCTAGTATATACAGAAAAGGCAGATCCCATCAGACATTTTGGGAAATTTGAGGACCATATGGAATTGCTCGGAGTAAGTGACGATTATCGGTGTAGAGTTTTCCCGACTACATTGTCGGATACTGCCCAAGAACTATATTGGAAGTTTAAGCAGAATTCCATTACCTCTTGGGAAGCATTCACGAAGGAGTTTTGTAGATAGTTTAGCGCTGCCCGGAATCCACCAGTTTATGCCAACCACTTGGTAGATATCAAATAAGGAAAAGATGAGTCTTTAAAGAATTATATACAGAGATTCATGAGAGAATCCAATAGAGCAACTATTGTAGGAGACGAGGGGAAAATGGCTGCCATATTCGCTTGGATAAGTTATCGGAGCCTTTTGTGGGATAGTATACATAGAAATCCAATTTCAACACTTCATAATTTCTTGACCGAGTAGACAAGTATATGAAATTGGATGATGTAATTGAGAAAGAGGAGAATGGCATAAACAATCTGGGCGGATCGACAGACCCTCCTAAGAATGGTGGAAATAGTCAGAATGGTGGAAAGAAACGTGGGAATAACGGGTCTGGCCACCATGAAGAAAAGAATGCTAAGTTGAGTACAAAAAAAAAGCCAACCAAGTATGAACCTTAGTTCACTAATTACACCACTCTCTCGACCAGCCGGACAGAGATATTTTGCTAGTCATGAAGATGTTCCCTACAAGAAACCTCCACCCATCAAGAAAGAGAAGAGTAAGAGAGACATGAATAAGTTTTGTCGTTTCCATGAAGATTATGGTCACGACATGAATGAATTCAATCACCTCAAAGACGAGATAGAATTTCTTCTTCGGTCGGGCCAATTGAAAAAGTACCGGGCAGAGACACCCCAAGGAGAAGGAGGCAGCAGAAATCCTGGGTTCAAACGACAGAGATCTCCACCCTTGCAACCCAGGCCTGTGGAATTTACCTTAGACACTATATGTGGAGGTCCACACTTGGCTGAAGATAGTAACAAAGCAAGGGAGAGGTACGCCGAGATACTTTGACATGAGCTGGAGTGCTAGGACCAGATTGGGTGAACGGAGCTTGATCAAGAACCACTAGAATGGTGAGCATCGGAGGATATATTATCACTAAATACCACTTTTCAGAGTGGTAGTTTAATTTCAAGTTGTTTAACTTGTTATTTAAATTTGGTTTATGAGTTGGTTATTTGCTGACCAGTAATCTATTTTTGAACAATTTTTGTTGTTTAAGACTCGTTATTAGACACATTTTGTCCTTTTTTAATTTACGAGTAATAAAAGAGATTACGCGCAACGTGGTCGATTCTTGCTACAAATGTGCACGTGTGTTAATTATTCGAACAGTGTTAAACTGGTTGGTAAAATCGAACAGTGTTCAACTGGTCGATACGTTCAAGCAGTGTTCAACTGCTCGAATATTTTCAATATATTCTATGTGTTTCACAAGAAATTAACTGCTCGAACAGATTTGGTCAAGTAGCAAGTGACCCAGGATCTTTCAACCCTCAATTGATTGGGGGGCACATGGGGCATGCTGGTATATAATTTAACACAAGCAATAAGAGCACGAGTAAACATATTTGTTTTTAGGCTGACTTATAAAATTTTGAAGTCAAAAAAGGCCATTAAGCTAACTTGTTTGACAAAGCTTAAGCAACTTGGAATTT
This sequence comes from Humulus lupulus, assembly GCF_963169125.1. Classification (NCBI taxonomy): domain Eukaryota; kingdom Viridiplantae; phylum Streptophyta; class Magnoliopsida; order Rosales; family Cannabaceae; genus Humulus; species Humulus lupulus. Next base: position 131,695,234 of record NC_084794.1, read on the forward strand.
TTTAAAACTTCAAGTTAGAAGCAAATATTCGTGTGACAATAAACGTTATGCTCATAAAATATTAGAGCAATAAGAGTGTGAGAAAGTATACTTAGTATGGACTTATGAAATGTCTAGAATTTCTAAGTTAGAAAATTAAGTACTCATGCGAAAATAAACGGCATACATCAGAGTGACTTTACTAAAAGGACTTATAACATTTTTTAAGTCTAAAAGGACTTAGAATGTTTCAAGTTAACAAAGAAAAGTATAAATGTTGAACCATAAAGTTTTGTACAAACCCAAGGAGCTAGAAAGTTAGTGCATCCAAAGAAGCTGAGGGCCATCCGAGGAGTTGGCACATGTGCTGGTGCTGTGTCTGATCGGATGGGGCGTGTCTGAATAGCCTGGAGGATGCGTCCGAGTGGATGCTGGCAGCGTATCCGAGTGAATTGAGCATGTTCGATCGGCTAGGCGATGGTGCTGCATCCAAGGAGCAGGGTGTGTGTCCAAGCAGATGCGTGCGTCCGAGGAGCAGGGTGCATGTCCGAGCGAAGGCATGTGTCTGAGCAGCAATCCGTGTTCCTGAGCGGATGGAGGTGCGCATCCGAGGAGTTGATATGTCCGAGCGACTGGGTGGTGTTCGAGTGTTGGGATGCATGTCCGAGGAGCTGCTGGCTGGGCATCCGAGAAGTTGTGTCCGAGGCTGCGTGTCTGAGTGTCCGAGCAGTTTGAAGAAATGAGTGTATGTTCCGATCGGCCAAGCTGTTTCTGAGGAGTTGAGAAGGGACCGAAGAGCTAATCCTATCCTATTAGTCACACACTTATTCAAGGGGCCAAGAAAATGACTGACCGGCTAGAGGATCCAAGGTGACAACAAATCTCAAGAGCATGGGGCACAAACATGTTTTCTTACTCATAAGGTACTACAACAAGATCAAAAAATGGAATTTGAAGAATTCAAAAGGAAAGTTCAATCATGGGTTTACTACAAAAGTAAAGGTTACTGACCGGATGGAAGCTTTTGGATGACCTCAAAAACATTTTTCCAGAGAAAAAGTTTATCATACGAGTAAATCATATAATAAACTTGGGGGGCAAATGTTATCCCCAAAATTTCAGTTCGATGACGTGGAAATCAGAAGTGACAAGTGGCAATGCATGGTCAATAAATGGCACATTAATAGCCAATAAATGTATTGGCTCTTCGGAGTTGTGATAAAATGATCTGACCAACCTGATAGAATTTATGTCCGACCGGTAAAGATTTTTGATTGACCAGTTAAGAGTTTGGCCGACCAGTCAGTCGTTTTGAGTGACAAGTCATCTGTTTTGGCCGACCAGTCAGTCATTTTGGCCGACCAGTCATTTGTTTTGCCCAACCAGTAAAGTGTTTTGCTAGACCAGAGATGTGTCATGCTAGACCAGAGGTGTGCTAGAGGAGTGCTTTGCCTATACCGACCAAAGGTGTACTAGAGGTGTGCTTTGCCGATGAGAGGTGCTTGCCTATGTCCTCAGTAACAGCTTCAACCCGAATCATTCTCAACTGCCGCGGGAATCTCTCAGATATCCCGAAATAATATCTATATTATTGTAATTTAAATTCATTTATATTTTTTCAATTAAAGTCTGTTGGAAGAACTAAGGACCTGGTCAAAGGAATATATCAGATGTACGATCCATGAGCCTATAAATAGAGGGCTCATGGCATCATTTAGGGGGATTCTGATTTTCCTGAGAGAGTATTTGTATTCTGAGAGAAATATTGTATTCTTTTCATTTACACATAAGAAACTCAGTTGACACAGGTTCATTTGATCTTGAGTGTAGATCCATAAATCACAACTCTAAGTGGATTAGGCTATTACCAACATATTGGGGCTGAACCACTATAAAAATTATCACTCTCGTTCTTTCTCTTGAAGGTTTATTGTAGTTTTGACGTCTACTTGTCGTTGGCCAAAATCGTGGTCAACAAGCATGTTTCTACACGAATGTAATACATGCTAGTTGAATATTGTGTGGGTATATAAATGACATGTTATAATGCATCATAAAATGTTAAACATTTTAATCACATTCAAACATTTATGATAAATAAATAAAATAAAAGTAGGTATAGTAACTTTTGGGTATTTCTAGAAAAATGTAACCTAGACTAACTAAGGCTTGATAAAGAACACTTTGATCTTGAACCTTGAGATGTAGTCTTATTAAGCCAATGCCACCATTTTTCCATATCCATTTTGAATTATAAACTTTCTAATTATTTTAAACAAACTTTTCAAATAATTAAATTTTGGGTTTTAACACCCAAAAGTTTCTAAGGCCCAATTTGATTTTGGGTAATTGTAATTCAAAATGAAAATTAAACAATTTAATTTTAATAAATTATAATTCAAGATAATTTTGATTATGGATATCTTAATTAAAACAATTTTAATTATGGAAGATAACAATTAAAACATTTTTAATTAAGGTAAATAATCACCATTACTACCAAATTAAAATCATTTTCATTCAATTTCTGATTTTTTTTTAATTAAATGAATAATTAAAAAATATAATCATGGTAACAACACACTAGGTGTTGTACCAAGGGGCGGTGGCAGTTGGTGGTCTAGCAGTGGGTCTTGGGTGAGCGTACGAGGCTCGCGGCTGGGGCGCGATTGTAACGTCTCGTAAAATCTCTTAACATAATTTGCGGAAAAACATAACTGTTTTCTAAAAATAAGGTAGCCAAAAATCCATAAAAAAAACCTTTTCAAAACATGCAATAGTTCGAAAGTATGCGCATACTTAAAAGTGAATTACATTGGCCAGCCGACCTTAGCCATACAAGCATCGGTGGCAAACCGGTTTCTCACATAGTTCCTTGGTGGCTAACAGGAGTTCATAGTTGTCACGAAAGCTAGCCGAACTCTTATGTCACGAGTGTTAAGCTGGACTTCTTACATATTGCAATGGCCAACCAAATTTATCCACACAGGCATCGATGGCGAACCAGTTTCTCACATAGTTCCCCGGTGGCTAGCCGGAGTTATTGTTGTCACGATAGCTAGCCGGACTCTTATGTCACGGGTGTTAAGCCGGACTTCTTACATATTGCGATGGCCAACAAACTTTAGCCACACAGGCATCGGTGGTGAACCAGTTTCTTATATAGTTCCCCGGTAGCTAGCCGTAGCCGAAGTTCATAGTCATCCTAGTATCTATCTGGACTGCTTACATTAGTCATGAGTATGTGAATTCTCTAGGATCACGGTCTTAAGTAAACCTTCTAGGACTAGTTCAAATTATTAACTAATAACTCAGTTATCTAAACTAGTCATTAACATGTTGTAGCCAAACATATCATAAGTTGTCTTACCCGGATTCCTTAGCACTTGCTTGTGGAAACCTTCTATCCAGAATCGGGCATTCACGCTTCGATAACAATGTAGTGAAACCACATAGTGACTCGGATTAAACTATGGTAGATTCTTATAGTTAATATTCCACATAGCTACATTCAATAAAGTTCTCTTAGAGACTCTATATAGACATTTCTCTTATACACTTTAAAGTTTATAAGATCAGATTCCTCTTTAAAAATATTTACAGTTTTATAAAACCTAACTCCTATTTTTTTACCATCTTTAAATCCATAACCTTGGATCTCTATTATGTCATTTTCGAAAATAAAGGGAAATTGGACCCCGAGTTTATAAAATGGTAAAAATGAATTCTCAATAACCTTAAACTAGTTTGGGATTTTTTAGATATCCAAAACTTTAGCTATTTTTTAAAACAAATTCATTTCCAATTCCGAACCTAACTTTTTCACTATTCATTTTAACGTGATAAAAATTTCGCTTTTAAGCTTATAATATATGTTAGGTTCTCTAACCACAACCCTTTATAAATCCTATTCATGTATTATGTGTCCTAATGACAGGAACTAGGAGAAATCTCACATCAAAAATTCAATTTAGGTTAGAAGAACTAACCTCCCAAAATTTGTATTTTGCTAAGGTTTGAAATTACTATTTTTTCCCGTTTTTAGGTAACTTAGAAGAATTACTACTCTTAAACCGTGACATAGTTTAATCTAACATTTACCAGAACCTTAATACCTATCCTAAAAATTTTCTCAACAAGTTTCAAAAATTTTGGGAAGGCAAAACTCATTAAACCATTTAAAGAAATCTGGGCAGTGCCTGCTGCCCAGGAGTTTTTCTCAGATCTTTAGGGTTCTTAGAAAAATAATTTCTCTTACATTGTAGCCCAGTTTTTTTTTTTCTAAATTTTTACCATAATCTTTAGTCATATCTAATTTAGTTTCTCTCAAAATTTCATAATTTTTAGGATAGGGGAACCCATTAAAAAATGTAAGACAATTTGGGCAGTGTTTGCTGCCCATAAATTTTGTTTTCAGATTATTAGGGAAAATTATGAAAAACCATTACACTTTAACCATTTTTCATTTTCCTCTAAAAAATTTATGTGATCCTTATACATATTTAAACTAATAGTTAACTGAATTTCATAGCTTTTGGCTCTGTAAAACATGTTTAATATTCAAAACAATCTGGGCAGTGCATGCTGCCCAGAAATTTTCCAGATTGCATCAAGATGCCAAAAAGTTCATAACTTCGGTTTGAAAATACCTTTTTTCGATTTTCAAAAGCCTAAACTCAAGTACTCATATATAACTATGAAAAAATATAAATTATTTCAACAAACAGAGGTAGTAGAGTACGATCTAACATATTTGAAGTCAAACCACGAAAACTTGGCAGCATGTATTTTTACACATTCTAGCAAAACTAAACACAACTAGCAAAACCCTAGCCACATGCATGCATGGAAATAAAAAAATCAACCAATCTAACCCTCAAGCATAAAATATACTTCAAAAACCAACAAAACAACCTATACAACCAGATCTAACATCAATAACCAAAATCAACTCAAAACCAACCAAAGATCTACCTTTGATGGTTCTAGCTTGGAGATGATAGTCTTTAGCTTGTCCAAACTTCCTTCTTGGATTCTATACCCTTAAACAGAGCCCCATAGGTATCACATGCAGATTTTTAGAGAGTGTTGGGGTACAAAATGAAGATGAGTGGAAAGAGAAGAAAAACTTAACCAAATCCTAAAATCTTACCTTGATTCTCACTAAAGCACCAAAGAGCTTCCAAACCTTGAAATCTCCTTAAAAACACTTCCCTTTTTGCCCTAGAACACAAGATCTATGCCATGCATGACCATTAGAACCACATGCATGCACAGAAAATCCCCTTAGGGTTTTGGATTTGAAAGAAAAAAAAAAGAAGAGAAGGAAGATCTATGATCTGAAACTTACAATGCTAGAACTCTTGAAGATCTCCTTCCTTCAATGGAGGTGAGTACTCTTGAGCTTGTGAAGAAGAGAATAAATGCAGCAATGGAGGTTTAGGGGACTTAGGGTTTCGGTTTTGGGAGTGTAAGCGAAGAGAGAAAGTTTGCTTGAGTGGTAAAAATGATTTTTGAGGGAACTGTGTAGTTTTGGTGAAAAAGGGATTAAGGACAAAAATATGGAAGAGCACTAATCATTAGGGTAGTCTCTTAGTCTTCCCTAGGATATGTGTCATAAGACACTTGAGTACATAGGTATAGCCTAGCTGCCCACCTTTCTCTCTCCTGCCTTGTGAAAAGACTTTTATGCCTTTGCCAAATTTTACCACACTTTAAGGCATTCAAGGACCCTTTGGTAATTTCACTTCTAATTTTTAACCAAAATTTTACTCTATAGTTTTTAAATATGCCAAGTTAAAATTAATTAAATGAATGTGACCAAAACTAATTTTTATCACATAACACATAATTTTGGTAATTTAATCAAATTGACCAAAATGCCCTTAGGGGTTCAGGCAAGAATTTCCATTCTTTAACATGGTAAATTGGAATTAAATCCTCATTCAATTTTTTCTTAAATTTATTGGCTCAATTATACAATCTCAGTTTCCAAATATTTTTATGTCATAGTATTCCTTATTTTACTTAATCCGAGATTTTTACCCGATTAGGGTTTTTGACCCAGCCCACGACCAAAGGTCTCGATTTCTAAAAAAAAAACCGTACTTACCACATCATGGCAAGCATTCACACATCACAACTTCTTGTAACATAAAGTGTTCCCCTGACATAATATATAATACAGGGAATTAAAATATTCGAACTAGGGTTAACCCAGTGCCCTAAACGCGAGGCGTTACAACAGTGGCTGGGCATAGGGGTGCGGCTGCTGAGAATGCAGGGGAACATAATAAAAAATCGTAAACCCAAAAGCATCATAATAAACAACCCTTAAGAATCTATCATCATGAAGATAAACATCCATCCATTCAAACATATATCACATATAATATAAAAATACATATAACCCCACACAACAATTAGTAATATGAATAGATTGATGACCTGCTCTGGTAACAATTGTTGGAAAATCATTCAGTGCACGTAGCGAAATTGGCGTGGTGGGCCCATAACCCACAAGTATTAGGATCGTAACCTCGCTCTGATACCAATTGTTGGAAAAACATTCAGAGCACGTAGCGAAATTGGCATGGTGGGCCCATTGTTTTAGGAAACAACAATAGAAAAAATTCATTACTCATATAAACAATTTATATGACCAAGAAAATAATCCAGAAACATTAACGTACAATATTATTAATAATGCAACAAATATAAAATATATTCATATATAACATATAAGCATACAAGAACATGAACTTTTACCTCTTGAATCCTATCAAGTGTCATTGAGTCTTTTCGTATATTTATCGATCTTCCTTTCCAAAGTTTTGAGTACTCAACCCACGATCTTCCAGAGTTTTCTCTACACCTCAATATATGTGTGGGCACATAGAGAATATGAGTTTGCAATTTTAGGAATCACAAGTATTTCTCAACACATGAGAACATGGATTATGGTCAGAGAATGACTAGAATAAAGAAAAAAAAGGAAAAGGATTTTGTCTGACAAAAATTCTAAGAACTATTTTGAATTGTGTATTGTATTGTTCTATCCTTCTGTATTGTTCTCTTCTTCTTCTTCTATATCATATATATATATATTACCTTATTATTTCTAATAATAATAATAATATAAATATATTATAATAATGATGATATGATTTGATTTTAGGTAAATATCTAACTTACCAAATTTGAAAAAACTATTTTTAAATTATCAATTAATTAAATAAATAAAATAAAAACAACACTGATACAATATCAGTGCAGTTGGTACATGCATGGCACAGTCCTTGGACTGTGTCATGCGTGTATTGTTATTCCCTTTTTAGGGATATTGAATTTTTCATTTATTTAATTAATTAATTAAAATCAATCTTCCAGAAAATAAAGTATTATCTTTTTAAGGAAAATATGACAACCATATTTCAAAATTTAAATCTTAAATTCAAAATTCAAATTGATGATCATCATTATTATCATCTTTTAAAATTAAATAAATCAAAAAATATTTTTGACTTACCAATTTTATTTCTCCCACTCAAATAAAATAATTAATTTCATAAATTTATTTATTTATATTATATATGAATATGAATTTCAAAAATTTATATATTTAAATTAATAAATATATTTTCAAAAATTAATAATTAATTCCAAGTTAATTATTTAACCTCAATTATCATATAATTGTATACTTGACCCGAAGAATAAAACTATTCTTAAATTCACAAATTACAGTTATACTCTTGTATCAACTCTTACCTTGATATGGTGTTGATAGAGCCACCTGGAGACCTATGGACCTATAATATCAAGCTCCAATAAATATTACATTATTAATCAAAGCTCTTTGAATAAATATTTATATTTATTAATCTCATAATTACTCAACTATAAATATGAGATTGAACTCTTGATAATTATAGACATATATTTATTGAGTACTTTATAAAAGAATAAAGTGTTCATTAATATAATCATTACATACAATGTTAATCCTCTATTAATGGTTCATAATTAAAAGGGAATAAAATTACCACTTTACCCTTTTAGCGATATCTTGTTCCTAGAGTACCATTGACTTTACTAGTGAAGGTTGTATCACAACAAATTTGTGATGTGAGCGCTCATAACCTTTTCAGTTCTAAAAGCCAACCCAATAGGGAACCATTATTCAATCTATAAGAAGGTATAGATTCCATATATGTTAAACTATGTCCCCATCCATATACATCATTGAGTACCTGAAACAATTGCTCTTAGCCTAATCATTCTGACAAAACTTAACACATGAATCAAAGGATCATATGACATATATAGGAGTTCATAGTAACCTCAGGATTAGGATCATCGCGTATATGATCACCGTTTGATGTGTTTGATTAATACTATAAAACCGTGTTTAAACAAGTATTAACAAATCATATTTGGTCGAGATCTACATACTCTCAGCATGCAATGTACCTCCACTAAAGTGTCCTACTACACTAGTAACCCAGATCTAGGTCACTTGTATTCATAATACTAGTGGATCGTACAAGCAGTAATTAATCTATAGATTGCATAACTTTATTTTACTGCGAACTATTTAAGTTTATTATCTTAATCTCGATCCTCCCATACCAATATGAGATTAAGACCACATTGATAAACTTTGGAATTTTCTAATATTCACTTAATATTATCATATAATAATATCAGACACGGTCTATATATATAATAAATCAATTCAATTATTTATTTCATTTAAAACATCTGTCAACTACAATTGCTTTAAGGACATTATTCCCAACAATGCATATCCCCAGAATGAGAGAAGAAGGGATGAGTAGCTGAACATAGACCTAACCATGTCCAACAAGGTCTTGTTTCTTCTTTCAGAAACACCATTTTGCTGTGGCGTTTCTGGTGCTGTGAGTTGGGATAGAATACCATGCTCCAATAAGAAATTTTTTAATTCTAAATCCAAATATTCTCCACCTCGATCAGATCGAAGTGTCTTAAGAGTCTTACCTAATTGCTTCTCATCCTCAGCTTTGAATTCTTGAAACTTGCCAAAGGTTTCAGATTTCCTAAGAATTAAGTAAGTATGACTATATCATGAGTAATCATCAATAAAAGTGACGAAGTACTCATACCCACCTTTTGCTTGTACATTGAGGACCACAGACATTGCTATGTACAAGCTCCAAAGATTCTTTGGCTCTATTGCCTTTCGCTGAGAAAGGACGTTTGGTCATTTTCCCTTCTAGACAAGATTCACAAACTGGAAGAGTTCAACCTCTTAGTTCTCTCAAAGGTCTATCTTTTGTTAACTGGTTTATCCTATCTAGACCTATATGAACAAGTAAGATGCCAAAGATATGTGTCATCCTCGTTTGAAACTTTTTGTCTTTTGTTACCTTGTAGTTTTGCTACTTTAAATAATTTTGAATTATTAAGCATTAGTTCATTTCAATGAAAGCATTAAAGTCAAAAATATTCAATTGAATGTCTAAAGAAAAATTAAGAATAATCAAATTATAAATAAAATATTTTAAAGTCATTACATGCAATAAAATTCAAAAATAACTAAAAAGAAAAATAAACTAAACATTGTTCAAACAACAATAAAGTTTTCTTTTAAATAAAACTAATTTTTTTTAAAAATAAATGGACTTTTTCAACGCTTTCTTGAACTAGGCGTTTTTCCTCTCTTCCTTTTCATCTTTTTGTCTCCATCTACAAGTTTCTCTTGACTGCTCAAGTGTCTGTAAAGAAGAACAAAAATATGATCAGTGGTTTCTAAATCAAAGATTCCAAACATTATATATCATAATCAACTATTAAGTCTAAGGTAAAGGTAAATCAAATCTACCTTTTTCAAGGTTGTGGTCTTGTTTGTATATCCTCATTGATAGCGTCCCACATGTCATGAGCATATTCAATGTGTTCGAACTTTTTCCTTAGCTTCTCTTCCATGGTACTAAGACAGTAAAATCTTGCCATGTGATTTGATCTCATCCAATCAACATATTTCTCATGTTCCTCTTTCCTTGCATCCCATGATGGTATAGGAGGAGGCCTTCTATCATTATAGATATGTTTAAGCTTTTTGGCCAGAAAGACGAACAAAGTTGAATTTTCCCATCCTCCTTCCTCCTCTTCAATCTGTTTTACTTTACTTATATGATCATCAATCATTTGATGCTTTACCGGGAACATAATAGGAAAATAATTGGGTGGAACCATTTTATGATTGAAAATAAAATACAATAATATTATCATTTTGAAAAATATCAATGTTTTGGAAAGTAAACATGATGCATGAATGCAACAATTAAAACACATAAATTAACATTTACTTTTCCATGATAAAACTAACAACAAATAAAGTGTCGCCTTAGGGTCGATCAAGTTAAATTCAGATAGCTTATAAGACAATCTTATCTATATAATTCAAAACTTAAAATAACTCTTTATTTTCTCTTGTAAACATAAAGTATTGCTGGTTTGGTCAAGAAGCAATTATCCACCGCAAATGCTTAATTGAATCTTTCACTACAACAATTTTTAGTATATATTATAGTAAAAATGACACATATTTAAAAGTGTTATTAATAGATAATTAAAAAAAACACGGATACAAGTCATTTTTTACAGTGGAATAATAAAACACAGAAGAAAATAATTTGGCGCCATATGAAATATAACTAGGCGCCAAATGAAAAAATTATGGATCTAAGAAGAATAAAGCACAAATTCTCTAATTTCTCTCAACCTCCATTGAATCCATAAACCTAAGATACCCAAACAAGTTTACATTGCCGCCTCTCTGCCTCTCTTTCTTACACTCAGTTGCAAAGCTTATTCTCCTCCACTCACTCTCTCTCACACACTTATCCTCTCTCACTCTCGTCTCGTCTATCTCTGCCTCATGTGAGTCGCTAGAGCACACGACTTCGGTGCGAGCTTCCGGAGCACACAACGGCGGTATCGCATGCTGGTACGTCACGCAGGTATCTTTCTTCCCCTCACTTGAGTCACGACGATTCTCCCGTGCTGGAAGCAAGAACATCTCTGTGAGGTGAATTTTTTTTATATAGATTTTATATAATCAATATATAAATATATATATTTATGTGTATATGTATTTATAATGTGTTTGATGGTTTTGTGATGTCCCTCCCTACATTTACTCTCTCATTCACTCTCTTCCGTTTTCTTTCTCTCCTGGTAAAACAATTACATTCATATATATATATATATGTACTTGCATATATGAATATATATATATATTGTTGTTGGATGAGGTCTTCATTTGAGTGGATTCGCTGTTTCCAGTGACACTATTCGGAAGCTGGGCATCAGTAGCTATACTCGGTTTTTAACGGTAATGACTCTATTTTAGTATCACTTTGCAAAAATGTGTCCGAAATTTTTTGTTTTGCAAAGAATTAGAAAAAAAAATACTATTTTACCAAACACATATATATTATGAGTTTAGAGAAAGAAGATTACTCATGTGTACTAATTACAGTCTTTGAGTTTTGTACTTTAGTATTGATATAGTTTTGCTTTTCTTTAAGCAAAGAAATATAGTCAATATCTATCCCTTTTCTTGAGCTATCCAACTAACTAGTCTTTCACATATCATGTACTTTATTTAGCTAAAGAAAAATCTAGTTTTAACATTAATGTATGAGAATTTGATTATATTGACAAATAAAAGCACTTAGATTTGTATTTTAAATTAGTGTATGTTTCTTTTCTCACTGTATACATAAATAGTAGATATATGCATTGTGACTTCTGTCTAAAAAAACACATCGTACTATAATAAATATATGCTCCTGGCTAAACCGCTTAAAACAAAAGTAGTAACTTAAGAGAATAGAAAATAGATATCTCATTTTGTAGTGTCACATATATAGGTGGTGATGGTATAATTTCATTTATTAGATAGAAGGTTCTACTCACATCCATTCAACAAACACATTTAAGCTAGTCCTAATGACTTTAGTGTAGACCATTGTGTATTCAAAATCTCAGTGCTCTTATATGATGTATTATTAACAGGTTTTTGCAGGCATTATTAAAGAAAGGTGCAAAGTATGTTGTGGTTATTTTCTACATAACGTGGTTGTGTAGAAAATTAGAAATCTCAAATTGAATATTTTAATTTATTATAATGCACTTAGTATTTTTTATTTTATAATTGGTTTTCAGGTATTATGTATGTAGGAAAAAACATTAATAAGTTTTCTTATCAGATAATTATGATCCTCTTCTCACATAATTGTAACATTAATATCTTGCTGATCATTTGAGCTAGTTGGTTGTGTTTTCTCTATACTCTTTCTCTATATAAATTAAATAATTCATGGCTAGATTGTATAAATAAACCAGTTTCAGCATGATAATAACTATATAGTATACCACATGTTTGATAAAAATTGCAAGTAAAACACACATGTTAATCCATGAAACTCATTCTATGTCTCTGTTCATGTCATTTTTATTTTGATCTTATAAGCATGTTGTTCTTTCAATATGAGATAATTATGACATGACTTTTTGATTTATTGGGCTCTCTACACAAGTTTTTAAATTTCTTTAGGAATCTTGTAGAAATTCATAAAAGAAGACAAGCAACTTTAGGCAACTAAGGCATTTACAAAGGGATCTCATATTTTCATCTCAGCTAGGTTTGGTTCATTTGGGTATTTTTTTCACTTTCAAGGTATTCATTATTGTAGAGAATATGCTCAAGATAGAACAAACTTTCATGGATTTATCATTTCCCTTATTTGTATTGATAATTGTACGCCCTAATTTTCCACGGGCTATTAACGAGCTGAGATATGGCATAATTATATCTCAGCTACGTGGATGCCACATGGCCAGAGCTGCTATTATCAGGTCCTACCTCTTTAGCTCGAGGTGGCCAAAAGTTTATTAAGATTACTAAGGAGCCGAGTCAGAGGTATGAAGACCGCGGGTTAAGAAGGCATCCAGCTCAAGGCACGTGCCTGAGTTGGAAGTTGTGACCCTTTATAAAGTCAACCACGCAATTTAAACGTGCATATATCAGACAGCACGTGTCTGATATATCCCTGAATTCTCAGACACGCAGCATAAACGTGCGTGTTCAGGCACCCACGATTGGGTTGGGCCGTGCGGCCCATTAACCCCCTTACCTATTGATTAGACCACACTTCATTTGTCAGGTTTTAGGAATTAATCATGAATGTCACAGAAGTGACATGAGGGGTAAGAAGGTCACGGGATGACCCCTCTTGCCAACCCCCAGGTGTCCTCTCCTATAAATATGGAGACCCTGGGAGTTGCAAAGGGTTGGATTCTATGGTGTAAAGAAATACCCTGTAAAGAATACCATAAATATAGCAATAACATTGGCTGGTGGAGTAGAAGGATTTTAACCTTTGAACCACCTAAAAAAGTATTGGTATCATTAGTTCATTTTAAGATCAATCATCTGTTTCGGTTCATTACTTAGCACTAATCCCATTCTCTTATTTTCTTAATTACCTGTTGGCGAAGAACCGCATCAACAATAATAAATATGATTTTTTTCATCCTTTTAAATTGGAATACAAACTGTTTTTGGTTTTTTATTCTTTCTATGTGTGTTGTGTCTGCTTTTCTTTTTATTGTTGGTTTTATTTAAAACTGTTGCATTATTGTTGGCCTTTGCTATTAGTTTTTCTGCTACTTTTGCTGCCTCTTGTCGTTGTATTTAAGAGTTTTGTTGTTCTTTTTCTTTTGTGAGCTCTAGTTTCCAAGGACTCTGTAGTGGGTTTGGATAGTTTCTTGGTTGTAAGAGTTGTAATTTTTTTTAATGATGACTCCTAATTAAAGGTCGAATGAAGTTGATAGTTTATTAATTGGTATGTAATTTTGCTTTCATTTTAGTGGCTTCATTGGATTTCAAATTGGAAGGAAACTTTATTTACAACAGTTTGCAAGAAGTATGTTCTCTTTTATTTTTGTTAAAATATATTTTGCAAATGTTAGAGGAGTTTGAATAGCTTAGATATTCATCCATAGTGAAGTAGGTCCTGAGATTATTATTATTGTGTGTTGCGGTCATAATGGAAGGTTGAGAACTTGTGTGTCTTAGTGAAGAAGGTTCTGAGAAATTTGTGTGCTGCGGCGAGATAAGGAAGAAAACTTGTGTGTTTTTTGAATATTTTGAATTGATAATGGTAGATGGTTGGTTAATAAATATGGTTGGAATGTTTTTTTGACTTTATATAGAACCAAGGCATTTTCCTCAACTGAGGTGAAACGAAGGTATAGTATTTTAGTCCTAAGTCGAGTTTTTTAAACCCTAAAATTCATATAGTATTGCAAACATTTTTAAACCAAAATTTATCAAAACAAAACAAATTTTGGAAGAAAAAAAGAGGTACCATTAAAACCTCACTCGGCACCTTGGTGACAATGAAATGTCAAAAGTGAATGTGATAGGAAGGTAATATAACATAACAAAATTGTACAAAACATTTTGATTAATACCTAATTACCCAATATATTTTTTTACAAACAACAATTATTAAGTACTTAACAGAAACTAAACCTCAGACTATGTGGAACTGTGGAAGCAAATCACATGAGTGACTTTCAGAGCTATCTTTCTTGAGTTCTCTTAAGTATCTAATATTAAACATACAAAGCATTATTTCTTTAGTGAAGAGCTACCCTACTTTTGAAATATGAATTTAAGAGGAAAATCTTCCCATGTGTACTTGAGCTAAGCAGCCACAAAAAATGTAAAAATATCAATGATGTGTAAGCCATAATATTGCTGTAAGAGACTTCTCGTGAAGAAAAAAATGGTCGGTGCATGGTTTTATGTAGAACTGGGAAGAAAAGTCTCAAACGCAAACTTTTGAACCTATCAGATAAGTGAGTTGGCTTAAAAAGTCAAAAGAAATGAAAATAAATTGAAATTTGGGAGAAGTGAGAAAAGAAACCAAAACTAGGAATAAGAGGATAGTCACTTCATTAGTTGTGTTTCATTTTGTGTGTGCATAGATTTGTACTTAAAATAAGTTTCCAAATACTTTTAGTAGGCATATAACATTCTAAGTCAAGGAGCACCTGTGCTGCCTCAATTTCTAGATCTTGTTTCTTTATGTCGAAGGACACCGGTCGCAGCATGCACATTAACATAAAATGTATAATATCAATATCCACATGATTTTCTGTTAGTTATTTATGAAATGTATAATCTCAATATGTTTCTCTCATGATTTTCTATTTCTATGGTTCAGTAGTCAGTATAGCTCAATAATTTACCCTTTTTTTTATTCTTGGTATCTAATTCTTTTGAACTTTAATTCTCTTGATATAACTATGTTTATTTGAATATGATTACATTATCCCTTCTGTTCTCATAAAAAAAAAGGTGTTGTTTTTGGTAGAATATTTGGTTTGCTTTCTTAGCCATTACATGAAAAATTGTATTAATTTCTTAAAAGCTTGTACATTACAATCAATAATTAATTTATAATTACTCTTTTGGATTCTAGTCACAATACTTCTTTAGCTTGATCTACTTGCTGACAATGTCTAAAAAAATAAAAATAGATTTCATTATAAAGACTTGAGATTCGTGTTTAGCTAGCAAATTGTGCATCTACCTAAAGTTAACACCACCATATTTTAATTATATAAATATTATCCTTAATTATTATTGATATAATTAGATTTTTTTCCCTTCAAACTATAGTTTGATAAACACCAGGTTTTGCCCCATATACATCAAATTGTGAGGGAATTCTTGTGTTTTCAATACTAATAAGAAAGACTTTTCGTATTTGATTTTACATGTCTCGTACACTTGTGATTTTCAAGTACCTATAAAATACTTGCTGTACGTTTAAAATTCATGGTGTCGGGGTGTTCTTAGACACTCGCCTGGGGTTGTTTTACATGTCTCATATGAATGATCGAGTATCTCAGGTCAATTTAGTGTTTTTGTGGCTGAAATGTTGGCTCTTCGAGCTGGTTTTCATATCACTTTGCACTTTGGCTTTCAAGTGGGTGTGGCCAACGTGATTCTACGATTGTTATTTCTTGATTATTCAAAGGGTGTTCTCTTCATTCTTTTTTAAACCAATTGATTTGGTTTATTAGATGATTTTTTCACTTCATTTGGAATTTTTGAATTATTGCTACTTCTTTAGTAAATCCAATAGAAGAATGTACTTAAAAGGCGCCTTCCCTTTGTTTGTTATGTGTAGTTGATAGTTGGTAGCAATGGAACCAAACATCTGGCTAAAACTTGAAGCCAAACAAATAGAAAATTAAAAAAAAAAATTGAACTTAACAATTTATGGAAGAAAAGAGAATATAGCTTTAGATTTTGAAAAGCACTGAAGTGAAAGCTTTCACATTTTTTAGAATGAGAATCTCATATTATTGCAATAATAACTGCCAAGTCAACTAATGAAATTGGCCAAGTCAACTAGTGAAATATAAATTTTGGCCAAGTGCATGCCATGCACAAGTGGTTATACAATTTTTTTGTATCTTAGGAGTCAGACCACTCTGTATAAAGTCCATCTTCATTTCTTTGCATTAGAGAATCTCATATTATTGCAATTCTAACTGCCTATTTCCATTATAAGAACAACTCCATTTCTAGTCTTCACCTACTCCATCAATCATATGGAAACAAAAACTCCATTTCTAGTCAAAATTTCAATTACTTTAGATAATATAAACTTCATTACCTGAATGCTAATATCTCCAAAAATGTTGTATCCATCTGAAGAAGTGAAATGAAAACCAGTAGTCTTTATGAGATTACAAGGAACTAACTAAAATATATATTTACCACTTTGGCAGTGGCTTAAATAGATAGAATTTATTAACAAAATAAATGAACACAACTGATGACTTACTCCAGTTTCCTCTTTCACTTCTCTTATTGTTGTCTGAAAAATATCCTCCCCCTATAGATTAGTGATAAGGTTATGTTAATTTTTTAATATTTTTGGGATATTTTCATGTGGTTGAATTGCAATAATAACTAAGATTCATGTTTAATTTTTAGGTTAGTCTTTACTTTTGTATTTTTTTTAATTTTGATGTTGAATTCATGTCTTTCTATCTTACTTGTAAATAGAATACATCTGCTCAGAGTGAGGAGCAATCAAATGCCAATGTTCAATCAAATTCTCATGTTCATTCCACTCAGGTAATTATGATACTAATTATATGAAAATGATAAAATTTAAAACATATAATATTCAATATAAAATCATTTACTGCTGCTGAATTTGTTTTATTGATATATTGTTAGAGTGTCAAGAACCACACATTTGGCTCCAAATGCAAAATATTAGATTGGGTTGGATCTGGAGAAATTATTGCAGAAGGCTATTTTATTTCAAGTGGCCCAAAGGATGAGGTTCACAATGTTCCTCTTGGGCCTAGTGCTATGAAAGTGGGGATAGATCTTGTGAGAAAGAATGATGCATTTCTGTGGAGGCCTTCAACAGTTATGTCTACTATAGAAGAAGCTATAGGTAGTATAATTGCATGGCCAGCTGATAAAGTCATAATTAGGTAATTAACTTTTTTTATGTACTCTTTTAGTTTACTATTAACTTTAAGTTGAAGCATTAATTATTTAAATTTTGTTGTAGCTAAGAAAATGGACTCAAAACAAAGAAAAGTGCACAAAGGATGATGAATTGAAGGATGGAGCAAGTTTCATGCATGGTTTACTTTTGTGTATCTTGTAATGTTTCTGTTTTTCATTTTTGAAGTAAAAAATGTTCAAGATTATAAAACTTTGTGCTTTCAAACTTAAGTTAGAACTAAGATCTCAAGAAGTAGACACATTCATTGTTTGAATTAGTTATTGTTTAATGTAATACTTATGGTTTATCAATCTATTGAGAATTACATTTTATGATTAATTTTGATTTTTTTTTTTACCAAAATACAATAACGAAAATCTTTTAATTAAAAAAAACCTTATAAGTATCCTTATCACAATAAAATTTAAAATATATTATCCAGACTAAAGTAACAAAATTTTATTACTGGACTTTTAATATGTTATGATTTCGAAACATATTATAAGCGTGACAAATCGTTATGATTTATATAATATAACAAACTAAAAACGCTATCAAAATAATCAAATGTAACAGTTGAAAAGTGTTATGCATAAAGTATTAGATTAAACTTCAAATTTATAACCAAATACTCTAACTAAATGTTATTATTTGAATATTATAGCAACTAAAAATGTGTTATTGAATAGTTTAAGATAACATCAAACATAACATTCGAATACTGTTGTAGAAAAGACAGGACTTTTAATAACAGGGGCTATGTTAGCGTTTTCAGAAGCGTTATTAATACTCCCGGTTAGCAGTTTTTAAGTGTTATGAATACTATTTTTTCTTGTAGTGTTTGTAAGTGTAATCCGTTATTTCAGAATTCATGACTTAACTTAGAGAATGTCGCCTTAGGGTCGGTCAAGCCTAAAATACATCACTCCTTCCTATCTTCATAAGAAGTCAACCTTGCTATTAATATGTCTAGAAACCTTCCTTAGGGGGGCGGAAACAAAGTCGTCTCGAGGCCTTATTCATATCTCACGGTGTTGTACTAATAATGGAGACCATAGGTCACATTGAGATGTTCACCTTCTCTCACTTACTATTTTGGATTAAAATGTGTTTTATTAAACTAATCAATTAATTCCAAATTAATTACTAGTTTATTAATAATCCAATGAATGCAATTAATTACAAAATACATTTATAATTTAAAAGAGCTTATTTCTATAATTAATGTGATCTATATAATTACCCATCACATTTATCTAACTTTACTAAAGCGCTTTTTACATAAAGTTGGTTATCTTAAACGCCTATAAAATCTATTGTCTTTATCATGGTGTGAGTTACGAAGTTTTAACTAATTTAATACTTAGTAGTTTACATGCAATTGGTTTCTCCAAAACAATTCATATAAACAAATAGGACAATCATAAATAATCATGTTTCTAAAAGATGCATGATTAATGAGAAATTGTGTGAGATTTCATGAATGACATGTAATTGACTAATGCATGATCATGTTATCAATCAAACATTCTGGAACATTTATTTAATAAATATAATAAATAAATAAATAAACAATAAATGATGAACCGAGTTGTGTATCCTAATTTCAGCACTAGTCTTTCACTCAGATCATGTACAGCTTACAAATAAATGCATGGAAGAAATAGTCAGGGAGTCCATGTATTCTCCCCGTAGAAAGTACGGTTTTCATGATGGTTGTCCGAGCTAGGGATGTATAAATTGATAACCACAAGCTTATAATATTTATAAGGCACGACCTCCACAGTACGAGCTTGACAGTATATCCAGCTTGTGGTAATTTGGAGATATGGCGTGTCCGCAGATCCCCGGATACTGTATACGATCGTTTATGGCCAGCCTGTGATATTTAATGTCCCATATATTAGGAGACTTTTTATTTCATGATAAGATCATATCCTAATATAAATGGGAATATTTCATATTAAATGTAATAAATATGTAAATACATGATTGACTCATGCGGTTACCCAAACCTGTCCAAGGAATTTCTCTATAAATACTGAGAATGCTGGACAAGAAAGGGGGAATGATTCTGTAATACTGAAACTCTGTCAAAATAGAGAGAGAAAAGCAGTAATAATATAGACTCGTGGACTAGGTGGATTTTAACCACTGAACCACGTAAAAATATCGATGTTCTTGAGAGTTATTTTCTTATTTCGGTTTCTCATCAAACACTAATTCAACCTTGTTATTTTCTTAATTCACTGTTTCCAAAAAACCGCATCAACAGTTCGATGCTTTCATTGAGAGTTGAGATTAGTTCTTTCATCAAAATCCCAATCAAATCTCATCATAGTGGCCACTCGCTTGATGCACAACAATGAGATGGAATAGCCTGGTGGGCAGGGGGCCCACCATACCACTGTTTCAAATGAGCATGGCCCTGAATTTCAACAATGACCGGGAAAGCAACCAGTGGGCCATGGCGATACTGGGAGTTTGGCGTCATTGCCGCCGAATCCAAACCCAGACTACTTAACTGTAGTAGAACTAGAAAACATGCAGTTAAGAAGCCATCTTGCTAAGGCAAACAGGCAAATCGATGAGTTTTTGGTTCAGTTACCCCCTCTTGCAACTGACGTTAATGTCAGAAAAAGGCAAAGTGGGTCTCATAAGTCCCATAGGAATAACCGATCCAAACCAAGTCGGTCAGTCAGAACTGCCACCCCAAGTTCTGCGCCCACAGTGCGAGATCGCCAAAATGCTCAACCTAGTGGCCCTCCCAGGGGTCATCAACAGGTCAGTCGATTGGTTAGAACCGCGACCCCAAGTTCGATACCACCATCGCACACGCCTGGGAATACCCATGGCAACCCACGAGGAGGGGGCAGAGCAGGTTCATTAAGACAACATATTCCATCCAACCCTCCTGCGTCGCATTCGGATCGCCAGACGCAAAAAGCTAGAAATGGTGGGACGGAGCGACAACGGGCTAATTTAGTTCACCGTGATGGAACAAGAAATTTCTCGACAGTCAGGCATCCCCCATCACCCATAAGACATCCGATACCGCCTCGTTCTGCACGGGACATTCCTGCTTATGGGGACAGGAAGAGAAATCCTCCTCCGTCTGCCCCTACTTATGTCCCGCGGACATGTGTCAATAATCCAGATCCTCAGCCTCAATCGTGAGCAGTAAGCTTTGCTAATGGAAGTTATTGGATTGAAAGCCACTGAAGTGGCAGGTCGAAGGTGATCTGAGAAATCATCTAAGTTTGGCTCAGAGTCCTCGATTCGATCCATAGCCTGATCTGTGAGATTGCCTAAACTCACAGAGAAGAAATTCAACCTGAAATGAAGGAGTTAGTTACACTCATCAAGGAGGAGGTCCTTCCAAAGTACATGATAACGGGAATGTTCCACAAAACCAAGCCCAAACATGGAGGGACAACAACCCGTTGAACGTGTACGATAGGATGAGCTTGAGATTTTCGCCCCAAATATTGCGGTGACTGCATATCCACAGGATTTTAGAATGCCACATTTGTCAAAGTTCGATGGAGATGGAGATCCGTCTTATCACTTAGGGATGTTCAACACCATGATGATGGCCCACAACATCTGGCCCGAGCTAAGATGCCTAATATTCCCCTCGACTCTGATTGGGCCAGCTAGGCAGTGGTTCAAACAGTACAAAAGGCATTCAATCAGCTTGTGGAAGAGCTTTTCCACCAATTTCAAGAGAGCATTCAGGGCTTCTCAAGTAGCTAGGATTAAAGTTGACTCTCTGGCAAATGTAAAGCAACAACCCGGTGAACTGTTGAAAGCATACCTAAGTGGGTTTGCCAATGTTGTTGCGCGAGCTAGAGACGCCGACGAGAGTTCTAAGCTCATGGCAATGAGAACGGGAATCCTTGTCGGAGGTGACCTATGGCAAGAGCTATAGAGGAAAGAAGTCAATACTATGGATGAGTTATTGAACCGAGCTCAAAGGTGGGTTAATCTAGAAGAGGCGCAAGCTTCTGTCGCAGGAACCAGCCAAGTCCCTGTCCAGCCCGTTGGAACAGTAACGGATATAGCAGCTACGGCTCAAACAGTTGCCCAAAATAACCAAGGGGGAAATAATAAGAGAAAGGGAAATGGTGAGGGCAACCAGAACGAAATAAAGAAAAACAAGTCCATGGAGAAATTTAAATCGGTCAACACAACATATACCGATCTCACGGATACTAGAGAACACATCTTCTTGGCAAATTATACTCACCTTCCATGGAAGAAGCCAGAACCGTTAAAGAATCAAAGGGTGAAGAGAGATCCTTTGAAGTTTTATCAATTCCATAATGATATCGATCATAATACTGATGATTGCAAAAACCTGAAGGATGAGATCGAGACTCTCATCAGGGCAGGACCTTTGGCCCAGTACACCCAGAATCGAGCAACTCCTAGTCAGCCCACTGGACAAAACACTCTGTCAGCTCTGGAAGCTCCAGTGAATCAAGCCGGAGGTTAGGTGAATCAAGACAATCTTCCTCCGATAACAGGAGGAGATATAGCCACCATTTTGGGAGGACCTCATCTGGCATGCACGAGCAGAGGTTCCCATAAGAGATATATCAACGAAATGAAATCCCATAATGGAGTAGATTTCGTCCAGGAACAATGGTTATCAAAGCAGCAGAGATTAGAAAAACAGCCAATCATTTTTACGAAGGAAGATACCAGCCATGTCCAGTTCCCACATAACGATCCTCTGGTCATAACAGTTCAGCTCGCCAACCGGAGAGTTAGGAGGACACTAGTAGATAATGGAAGTTCTGTGAATCTACTCTTTAGGTCCACCCTAGAAAAAAAGGGATTTTCTGTAACCGAGCTGAAGGAAACTTCCATGATTCTATATGGGTTCTGGTGAAGGGTCAGCAGCTATCAGAACAATCGACTTAGTGGTAACATTGGGTGAAGGTCCACAAACTGTCTCCAAGCTTCTTGAGTTTGTGGTCATCGATTTTCCAGCTACATACAATGCGATTTTGGGCCAACCTGCATTGATAGTGTTTGAAGCCATAACCTCTATCTGCCACCTAGCAATCAAATTCCCTTCATCTGCGTGAATATGCAATATCAGAGGCAATTAGCTCACTGCCAGGGAATTCTATAGCATTTCCATGAAGGGAAAATCACAACCCAGGCAGTAAGGAATGGCCATAAGTGACGGAGGTGAGGAGTCCCAGGAAGTGGAAGTTACCTCCGGGACGGAAGAACCTCAAGAAACAAAGGATAGAGACGTCACCCCAAGTGATGATATCAACCCACAAATGGGCGAGGAGCTTGAGGAGATAAATATAGATCCCAAAGACGCTTCAAGAGTCGTTAAGATTGGGAAAAATCTTGGCGATGATAGGAAAAAGGAGCTGGTTAAATTTTTACAAGGGAATCTAGATGTGTTCGCCTGGTCTCATGAAGACATGGTGGGAATAAGCTCAAGTGTGATTATGCACACCTTAAACTTGGATAAAAGCGTGCCTGTGAAATCCCAAAAACAAAGACGTTTGGGAACAGTTCGAGCTAAGGCATTGGAAGAAGAAGAAGAAGTAGCTTGGTTATTAAAGTGCGGGTTCATTCGTGAAGCAAAATATCCGATCTGGGTCGCGAATCCTGTCCTAGTCCCGAAGCCAAACGGAAAGTGGCGTACCTGCATCGATTTCTCTGACCTAAATAAAGCTTGTCCTAAGGATTGCTTCCCATTGCCGATAATTGATCAGTTGGTAGATGCCACTGCGGGACACGAGCTCATGTCCTTTATGGATGCGTACTCTTGATATAACCAGATCGCGATGAATCCTACGGACCAGGAGCATAGTAGCTTTATGACTCCAACAAATGTATACTGATATAAAGTTATGCCCTTCGGGCTGAAGAACGTTGGGACTTCCTACCAACAGTTAGTCAACAGAATGTTCATTGGTCAGATCGGGAAAACTATGGAAGTGTATGTCAACAATATGCTAGTCAAATCCAAGACTGCTGATAACCATGTTTCCGATATAAATGAATGTTTTGAAATCTTGAGGAAATATAACATGAGGCTGAATCCCAAGAAATGTACTTTTGAAGTGGCGTCAGGAAAGTTTCTTGAAACTTAATATCAATCCATAAGATCAATCAAGGTATTTAAGTTCTTGAAACTTAAGGTCCTTCTTGGTAAGTTTCTTCTTGATGGTTAAGTTTTCATATTCATCTTTATTCTTAGAGATTCTCACCTTTTCTACTGTTGGTTTATAGGAGTGTTCTAATCCCGTTCTTGTTCCCAAATATCCCAGATTTTGGTAAAGAAAATAGGATAGATTTTATGTGCTTATATGTTATGATAAGTATATGTATAGTATGTTCTGTAGTCCTTGGGCATATGACTTGTTTAAACAACAAGCCCCAAGAATATGTTATCAGTCGCTTGGGCACATGACTTGCTTAGATAAGCAAGCCCCGAGAATTTATGATTGGGCATATGACTAGTTAAGATAACAAGCCCCAAGAATGGATGATTGGGCATATGACTTGATTAGATAAGGAAGCCCCAAGAAGTTATATTGGGCATATGACTTGTTTAGCTAGCAAGCCCCACAAATTTGTGGGCATAAGACTTGTTTAGCTAAAAAGCTCCAATAATTTATATTGGCCATTAATGCTGTAGTCATATGTGATATATGTTTATAGTCAAATGTTTTTTTTTTATATTCATATGTTTTATAGTATATGAATATGACGTAGTCTTATGTTTATGATGTATGTTGTATGTTTTTAGTAGATTTTCCTTGCTGGGCATTAGGCTCATTCTTTTATTTTTTTTTAGTGTGATGCAGGTAAATAGTTTAGGAAGGCAGAAGGATTCTTGGCAGCTTGGCTTGTGTGTTAAGGATGAATGGACTGCGTGTCGATCGAGGATGACGTTATTTATTTTTAGTCTTTTGAATCATGTTTTGATGTATTTCCGCATTTAGTATTTTAACAATTAAAGTTTATGTTTTTTTTTATGTTTTATAAATAATGGGATCCCATACCATATCATATTTTATTTACTTTGTATTTAATACAATATTTTTTTAGTTTTCAATAAAGTTAAGTTATTTCTTATGTTTGTATCAAAATAATAGTAGCTATGTCTAGTAGTTTTAATGGTCCAAGGTCTTAGAAATAGTTGGGTCATGACAGTTGGTATCAGAGCAATAGTTCATATCCACGTAGTTCTCCTTGATACACACGCTCAAGCTCTGAATCTAACCGTCAATGTAAGTGTTTATGTTATAGTTATCATGTTTATGTTTATTATGTTTACGTTTATGTTAATAGCCTGATTTTTTTTATTCACCTTAGTTATGTTAGTTTATTGTTTATTTATTTGTTTATTGTTTTATTTTGCATTTATGATTTTACATAGTGAAAACCTTTTTCCAAATTAATATCATTGTTATTTTTTGAATGACATAGGTGAGTTTGATTTTTTATTTTACAATCATAATAAATAATAAATTTAATAAATAATGACCAAGTTCGGTGATGGTGGATACAAATCAATGGACTGAGTTCTATATTGAGATTTTAGGGGGCCATAGTAGTTAACTTTGGAACAACGACGAGTTTCAAGCCTGAGAATTAAGTCATATAGGATGATTAGAAACAGACTTAAAAAATAATAAAGATGGCTTATTTTTTTAAAGTTTAGAAACACACCCTAATTATAAAGAAGGCTTATATAATTATTTTCATAAAAAGTCATAATTAATAGGTCCGAGTTATGTTTGCTTGGATTAAGTTTTGCCTTAGAGCCTATTAGAGTAAGTTCTAATATGTTTTCTCAACTATTGGAACTTTGTTGAAGATGTCACTCAGAAGGTCTGCACGCACGAACACCAATACCTCCAGCGTCACTCCTGAGACTAATGAAGCCCCTACAGTTTGCAGAAGGGGAATGTGCGCTACCACTGCTGCTGCTAACCAAAGTGCACTGCCGCCGCCGGTTGACATCACCGCAAAAATTGTCAAGCTACGACAACAAGTGGAAGAGCTGCTACAGCGACAACAACAACAGCCTCAGCCGCAATCGCATCCTCAACATAGCAAAAATAATATGCAGAAGAGAAGTCATTCTGATAATAAGTAGGCCAATAGTGACAAAAGAGTACGAGCAAGTGATAGGTCGGGTTATGTAGAATACCCGCAGTGCTCCAAATGCCAAAAGAAACATCTTGGGGAATGTTGTGCAAACACCAAAGGATGTTACAGTGGTGGCCAGGAAGGTCATCAGAAGAAGGAGTGTCCACAGATTAAGCAAGAAAAGAAGAGGGATATTAAGATGGTTCCAGACCAGAGTCTTTGCCTTAACCCAGGGAGAAGCCCCTGCTAGTAATAAAGTATTCACAGGTCGGATTCATATCCTCGATAGTATATGTTCTAGTATTGTTTGATTCGAGAATATCATACTCGTATATCTAATTAGGAATGATAGAGAAATTAGACAAACCTTCTAGAACTAGGTTTGTGACATAGTTGCCTTCGGACGAAGTAGTTCTATCACCACGAATAGTACCAGGCGTACCGATCAAAATTGAGGATGCGGAACTAGAAGGAGACCTGATAGTGTTAGAGATCAAAGACTTCAATGTGATACTAGGCATGGATTGGCTAGCAAGGCATGGCGCAACCATCGACTATAGACGCAAGAAAGTGATGTTCGAAACTCCTGATGGTCAGAGACTATGCTTTATGGTTTCAGGACTACGTACGCCGCTTATTTCATCTCTCAAATCTCAGAGGATGATAGAAAAAAAAAAAGATGTCACGCATTCTTAGCCAGCATCACGGATGTGGTAAAGGAAACACCACTAAAGGTTGGAGACATCTACATTATAAAGGAATTCCCATAAGTATTTCCTGACGATTTGCCAAGGTTACCGCCGACACGGGAAATTGACTTCACAATCGAGTTAGTACCGGGCACCAAGCCTACCTCCAAGGCACCATACCAGATGGCACCTACCAAACTCAAGGAGTTAAAGATGCAGTTAGAAGAAATTTTAGACTTAGGTTTCATTAGACCGAGCCATTCGCCATGGGGAGCACCGGTACTATTTGTGAAGAAGAAGGACGGAAGCATGCAGATGTGTATAGATTACCACAAGCTGAATAAGGTGACAATTAAGAATGAGTGCCCGCTACCCCGGATTGATGACTTGTTTGATCAACTCCGAGGAGCAACCGTGTTTTCAAAGATTGATCTACGATTCAGGCATCATCAGCTCAAGGTACGGGAAGAGGATATTCTTAAGACGGCTTTTAGAACTCGTTATGGACATTATGAGTATCTAGTTATGTCTTTTGGTCTTACCAACGCTCCAGCCGCATTCATGGATTTAATGAATAGGGTCATTAAGGATTACTTGGATAAATTCATCATAGTGTTCATCGACGATATCTTGGTGTATTCAAAGGATGAAGTCGAGCATAAGGAACATTTAAGGATGACCTCGTTATGACTAAAGGAGAATCAGCTTTACGCCAAGTTCAAGAAGTGCAAATTTTGGCTGTCGCAAGTAGCGTTCCTTGGGCACATAGTATCCAAAGAAGGAGTTGTTGTAGACCCATCTAAGAAAGAGCCTGTGAAGGATTGGCCAAGACGTAAGAATGCGTTCGAAGTAAGAAGTTTTCTGGGGCTAGCAGGTTATTACCGGAGGTTTGTAGAGGGTTTTTCTAAGATAGCTACTCCACTCACCAACCTGACTTGGAAACAGCAAAGGTTCAACTGGACGGATAAGTGTGAAGAGAGCTTCTAGTTGCTTAAGGATAAGCTATACTCAGCACCAGTACTCTGTGTACTGACACCCAACGACAAGTTTGTAGTGTACTGTGATGCGTCGAATCAAGGTTTGGGTTGTGTGCTGATGCAGAATGACAAGGTAATAGCCTACGCCTCAAGGCCGCTGAAAGAATATGAGCAACGCTATCCAACACATGATATGGAGTTGGCAGCGGTGGTCTTTGCTTTGAAAATCTAGCGCCATTATCTTTATGGAGAACAGTGTGAGATTTATACGAACCATAAAAGCTTAAAGTATTTCTTCACTCAAAAAGGGCTTAACATGAGGCAGCGCAGGTTGTTAGAACTAGTGAAGGATTATGACTAAAAAATCCTATACCACCCGGGAAAACATAGTTGTTGATGCACTAAGTAGGAATAGTTATGGAAGTCTAGCAGCATTAGATGGAATAGAAAAGCCACTACAGCAAGAGTTGATCAGCGTCGGAATAGAAGTAGTCATTGGTAAAGTGGCTAACTTGTCTATCTAGTCCATTCTATTAGAAGAAATAGGGATTGGACAAGGGCATGATGACACAATAGTAGCATATATGGATGCAGTTAAAGAAGGTAAGGCCACTGATTTCTCAATATCAGGACAGGTGTTCTTGAGATATAAGGATTGGGTATGCGTGCCAAATGATCAAGGGATTAAGATGAAGATTTTAGAAGAAGCGCACAATATCCCATACTCAGTTCACCTAGGGTCGACCAAGATGACTCACGACCTCAAGGTGTTATATTGGAGTATGTATCTAAATGCTTAGAATGTCAGCAAGTGAAAGCATAACACCAACGGCCTGCAGGCTTATTGCAACCGCTTAGTATTCCATAATGGAAATGGGAAGACATAGCCATGGATTTCATGACAGGACTACCACGAGCAAGTAAGCGGCATGATTCAGCTTGGGTAGTAGTAGATAGACTAACCAAGTCAGCTCATTTCCTGCCTGCCAAGACTACGTACACAGCAGATCAATACACAGACATTTATGTTAAGGAGATAGTACGACTGCAAGGAATCCCTAAAACTATAGTGTCTAATAGAAGATTGGTGTTTACATCGAGATTTTGGGGAAGCTTGCAACAAGCCATGGGTACCAAGTTAAGTCTTAGTACAGCGTTTCATCCTCAGACAGACGGTCAATCCAAGCATACCATACAGATTTTAGAAGATATGTTGCGTGCTTGTGTAGATTTTGGAGGATCATGGAGTCAGTATTTGCCGCTGATAGAGTTCTCCTACAACAATAGCTACCAGTCAACGATCGGGATGGCACCCTATGAGCTACTTTATGGATGGAGGTGTCGATCGCCGTTACATTGGGACGAAATAGGAGAAAGGAAACTTCTTGGACCCGAAGCTGTTAGAGAAGCTCAGGATGCAGTAGCGCTGATTAGAAAACGTATGCTCGCTGCTCAGATCCGTCAGAAAAATTATGCGGATGCCAAGCGGTGTGATGTGGAATTCAAAGTCGGAGATCAAGTCTTCTTAAAGATATCTCCTATGAAAGGTGTGAAGCAGTTTGGGAAGAAAGACAAGTTTAGTCCACGGTTTATAGGTCCTTTTGAGATATTGGACAAGGTGGGAACAGTTGCATATAGATTAGCCCTACCACCAGCTCTAGTAGATAGTCACAATGTATTTCACATCTCGATGTTGTGTACATATGTGTCAGACCCATCTCACGTCCTCAAGTATAATACGATAGCACTCCAGGAAGAATTGAGTTACAAGGAACAACCAGTTAGCATCCTAGATAGAAGGATGAAAGAATTACGGTCTAAGAGTATTCTGATAGTCAAGGTCCTATGGAGTAATAGTTCTGAACGGGAGGCAACATGGGAGCTGGAGGAAGACATGTTATCTAGGTATCCAGAATTGTTTGGTAAGTAAATTTCGGGGACGAAATTCTTTTTACGAAAATTCTTTTTACTAGGGGAGAATTGTAGAGTCCCAGAATATTTACTTAAAGTAGTAGTAGTAGTAGTAGTAGTAGTAGTAGTAGTAGTAGTGGTAGTGGTAGTGGTAGTGGTAGTGGTAGTGGTAGTGGTAGTGGTAGTGGTAGTGGTAGTGGTCGCAGCAGCAGCAGCAAATGCAGCATTAGTAATAGGAGTAGCAGGAGTAGTAGTAGCAGTAGCAGTATCAAGAGTAGTAGTAGCAGTAGTTGTAGTAGCAGTAGTAGTAGCAGGAGCAGGAGCAGTAGTAGTAATAGTAGTAGCAGTAGCAGTAGCAGTAGTAGTAGCAGCAGCAGCAGTAGGAGCAGTAGTGGGAGTAGCAGCAGTAGTAGCAGTAACAGTAGCAGTAGTAGGAGCAACATCAGTAGCAGATGCAGCATTAGTAGTAGGAGTAGCAGGAGTAGCAGTAGCAATAGTAGTAGCAAGAGTAGTATTAGCAGTAGTAGTATTAGTAGTAGCAGTAGCAGTAGCAGCAGTAGTAGCAGTAGCAGTAGTAGTAGCAGCAGTAGTAGCAGTAGTAGTAGCAGTAGCAGTAGTAGTAGCAGTAGTAGTAGAAATAGCAGTAGCAGTAGCAATAGTAGTAGTAGTAGCAGCAGCAGCAGTAGTAGGAGCAGTAGTATGAGCAGCAGCAGTAGCAGTAGCAGCTGCAGCATTAGTAGTAGGAGTAGCAGGAGTAGCAGTAGCAGTAGCAGTAGCAAGAGTAGCAGTAGCAGTAGCAGTTGTAATAGCAGTAGCAGGAGTAGCAGTAGCAGTAGCATTAGCAGTAGCAGTAGTAGCAGTAGCTGTAGTAGCAGTAGCAGTAGTAGTAGTAGTGGTATTAGTGGTGGTAGTGTAGTGGCAGCAGTAGCAGCAGTAGGAGCAGTAGTAGCAGTAGCAGCAGCAGCAGCAGCAGTAGTAGTAGTAGTAGTAGTTTGTAGTATGTTAGATTCCGTGGATTTTGGTTCAAGTCGGGACTTAGTTGGAAACTCGTAGCAACAATTATGAATTTTATAAGTTTAACCTATAGTTTAAGAATATTAATTATAACATAAGGTTTGATTAATATTGTTATTCCTAGAAATATATTTATTATAACCTAAGGTTTATATAGAACCATTAAGAGCATGACACTTGTCATAATCATGTTTATTTAAGGATTTAAGTATTTTTAAATAAAAGAAAGATCTAGAAACTCTAGAACCTTCCAGAACCATTAAGAACATGACACTTGTTATAATCATGTTTATTTAAGGATTTAAGTATTTTTTTTTAATAGGATAGTTTCACTCCTCAAACTCTATAAATAGGACCTAGTGCTCAGCCATTTTCTTCATTCTTCAAGCATTTGATCAGAGCCTCTAAGGTGCTAGTAATACTATAGAGAGATACACTTGGGTTTGGGATAAAAGCTTTATCATTCTAAGCTTTTCTAAACACTTGGGAAGTGAGAAATAGTGTGATTTTGGTATTAAGGTTTAGATCAATCGATAAGATCAATCAAGGTATTTAAGTTCTTGAAACTTAAGTTCCTTCTTGGTAAGTTTCTTCTTGATGGTTTAGATTTCATATTCATCTTTATTCTTAGAGATTCTCACCTTTTCTACTGTTGGTTTATAGGAGTGTTCTAATCACGTTCTTGTTCCCAAATATCTCGGCTTTTTTTAAGGAAAACAGAATAGATTTTATGTGCTTATATGTTATGATATGTTCATGTTATGATAAGTATATGTATAGTATGTTTTGTAGTCCTTGGGCATATGACTTGTTTAAACAACAAACCCCAAGAATATATTTTCAGTCGCTTGGGCACATGACTTGCTTAGATAAGCAAGCCCCGAGAATTTATGATTGGGCATATGACTAGTTAAGATAACAAGCCCCAAGAATGGATGATTGGGCATATGACTTGCTTAGATAAGGAAGCCCCAAGAAGTTATATTGGGCATATGACTTGTTTAGCTAAAAAGCCCCAATAATTTATATTGGCCATTAATGTTGTAGTTGTTAGGAAAAATAATATTGCCTCAATGGAAATGGTAAGATAATGTTACAACTCTATGCAAAATATTACAATGGACAAGATTGATTAAATAAAGTGTTACAATTCTATAACTGAAAATACAAATAAAACAAAGGAAATGAAGAAGATGATGAAGAAGAAGAGAATAGTAAAATACAACTCAAAACAAAAGTTACAAATAAAATAAAGTGTTTGGACCAAATGAAGAGATTACAACTCTTAAACAAAATATACAAGTAAATAAAACAAGAGAATAAGAAGAAGAACAATAGAATAAAAGGAAGAACATAAACCACAAACAAACTCTCACTTACACAACCTAAGTGAAGAGGATTGGGGATCACCAACTTGAACAAGGTTTAAAACCTTTGTCCAAAAGCTTATTTCCCCCTAACTCAAGCACTAAGGCATCTCTCTCAGATTTTTGGAAATGCTTTATGGAATTATCAAACCTCAAGGTGTTTCTAGCCAAGTGCTTTAGTGGATAGAAATGGTGTGTCTTACAAGTGAGCATTAGGCTCCTATTTATAGAGTTTAGAGACACCCTTTGAATTTCAAATTCCACCAACCCCATGGCTGTTACCAATGATTAATTGGATGTTTTATGGAATTAAAATAGAGACTTGGGAGTTACTTGGCTGTTGGAATCGTTCAAAATTGGATAAAAACCGAAATTATATGAAGCTGTCAGCCATTAGGGCCGCGGCGCTTGTTCCAGGCGCCGCGGCCCTCAGTCAATTTCAGCAACACATTTTTTCAGTTTTTTTCCAAAACGTTCCAATTTATTCCCACTTGATTTTGTAACTTCCATACACAATATGGGAGTTAAAATCACATCTCTATCAGCCATTTCTCATATGGCTTTAAGAAATTCATCTCAATATTGTGTAACAACAAATCTACACAATAATGGGTGATATTTAGGAGTTACAAATTTGTGATGAATTTGTAACACCAAATATGTTACATGTTTGGATATTTCACATATATCCAAATAATATAACTCTCTATTATATGTTACAATATGTGACACTCTATGTCACATTTATTTAATCTAAAACATTATATTATAAAATAATATAATATTACATTATATTATAAAATAATATAATATTACATTATATTATAAAATAATATAACATTCCCCCACTAGATTAAATAGTCATCTATTGTAACACTTATTTAATCAATCATTATATTTAAAAATATAACATGTCCCCCACTTGATTAAATAAGAACTCTCTCTTATAGGAGTCATTGCATTGATGCATAAAGTAAAGTGTTTTTCAACTTGAACTTTACTATAGTGTAATTATCACAAAATTTGTCGAAAATTTGGTTGCACTAGGCATTGAACCATCTTTTCATGATGACAAATCGGTTATAATACACACACTTTTGCGATGTTCACTTGAGACCTCTATGTCTCACTTTGCACCGTTAATGGCCATATGCACTTTCCATTCATGGACGTTCTTGAGAATACTCCCAATTCTCATGAGAGGCGGCACCACCCCTAGGTCCATATAGGTAGAATTGTTACAGTATTTTGTTACCAAAAATACTTGTCTTTACAAGACTGAATTCTATTAAAAAACCTTTCGGTTTTAACCCTCCACTTGGTAGCACACAAGTACTCAATATCTCAGATGGGACTTGTTTTGAGTACAACTAATATTCACTTGATTGACTTGTTATTACCTATTGAACCTAACACTGGTTGAGTAACTAGTGTTAAGATAGGTTGCCATCAATCGTGAATCTCTTTAGGGAGTTTAAGTCCCATCCCTCGAGATGATGCAGCCACTAAATCCCTCGTTAGTGGCTTAGTGAAAGGATCCGCCAGATTTTCACTTGTTCTCACATAGGATATTGAGATGACTCATCTTTGAATCAATTCTCTTACATATCCATGTCTTAGACTAATATGTCTAGACTTCCCATTATACACTCCGCTGTATGCTCTAGCCAATGTTGCTTGGCTATCACAATGTATCGATATAGTAGATACATTATCTTTGATTAGTGGAATCTCTATCAACAGAACCCTTAACCACTCGGCCTCTTTGCCAGTAGCAGCTAGAGTTATGAACTCCGCTTCCATAGTGGAATGAGATATACAGGTTTGTTTCTTGGAACCCCAAGAAATTGCACCTCCACCAAGTGTAAATACCCAACCAGTTGTGGACAAGTTGTCCCCAATATTGGATATCCAACTTGCATCTGTATATCCTTCTAATATTGAAGGAAATTTGGAGTAGTGAAGGCTTAGTCCTTTGGTTTTCTTGAGATAACCAAGGACTCTTCCAATTTCCTTCCAGTGATCCACACTTGGATTACTTGTAAACCTACTAAGTTTACTTACCGCAAATGCTATATCAGGTCTAGTACACTTGGCAGCGTACATTAGACTCCCTATAGCACTAGCGTACTCCAATTGAGCCACCGCTCTTCCTTCATTCTTCTCTAGTTTTACACTATGATCGAATGGAGTATTGGCATCTTTAACCTTGAGATAGTTAAATTTATTCAATACTTTCTCAACATAGTGGGCTTGCCCTAACGCAAAACCCCCACTATGTTTCTTTACTTTGATACCGAGTATGGTATCAACTTCTCCAAGATCTTTCATCATGAAGGTTGATGATAGAAACCTCTTCGTTTCTTCTATCCCTTTCATACTATTACTTAGAATAAGCATGTCATCCACATATAAGCAAACAATGATTACATATCCCTTACAAGTTTTGGAATACAAACACTTGTCTCCATTGTTATGTCTAAACCCATTAGACATGATGGCTTGATCAAATTTCTCATGCCATTGCTTAGGAGCTTGTTTCAATCCATATAAGGATTTTACAAGTCTACAAACTTTATGTTCATATTTTGGTAGGACAAACCCTTCGGGTTGTTCCATATAGACCTCCTCATTGAGATCACCATTAAGGAATGCCGTTTTGACATCCATTTGATGAACATACAAGTTGTGTATAGAAGCTAAAGCGAACAAAATTCTTATAGAAGTTGTTCTTACAACAGGCGCATAGGTATCGAAATAATCGATACCCTCTTTTTGCCTAAACCCTTTAGCTACTAATCTAGCTTTAAAGGTTTGGATAGTGCCGTCAATGTGGTATTTTCTCCTAAATACCCACTTACACCCAATTGGCTTAGACCCCGGTGGGAGGTCTACCAATTCCCAAGTGTTATTGGAAAGAATGGAATCCATCTCATCATTGATGGCTTCTTTCCAAAATGCACTATCTCTCGATTGCATAGCTTCTCTATAAGTCTTAGGATCATCCTCAACGAGAAGTACAATAGGAATTTTCCTAATGACTTCCTCTCTATTTCCTTCTACCATGTAGAATGAAATTCGTTGAGAATCTATCTCATCCACTACTAGACTTTTATGATATTTAAGCCTTTGACTTCTTCTAGGTTCAAAGGGTTGCTTTACATCCTTTTAAGAATTCTCCTCTTGAGAATCAACTTTGGATGTAGAAGCTTGAGAATTATTCTCATATAACAAATTCTCCTTTAGAGATGTTGAAGCTTGAGAATTGTTGTCACATAACATATTCTCAAAGAATTCAACTTCTCTAGATTCAATCACAATATTAGACTCTAAGTCTAATAGCCTATAAGCTTTACTATTGTTGGCATAACCAACAAAAGCACACTTTATGGCTCTTGAGCCTAACTTTGTTCTATTAGGTTCGGTTTTCTTGCAATATGCAAGACACCCCCACACTTTGAAGTACCCTATGTTGGGTTTTCTTCCTTTCCATAACTCATATGGAGATATCTCATTTTTCTTCATCGGTATTCGATTAAGAATGTGACAAGCGGTTAAAAGCGCTTCACCCCATAAGTTGAAGTTCAACTTAGAAAATACCAACATAGAATTTATCATCTCTAGATAAGTCCTATTTTTCCTTTCGGCAACACCATTATGTTGTGGTGTATAAGGTGCAGTGCACTCATGAATTATACCATTTTCTTCACAAAATGTATTGAATTCATTAGAGAAGTACTCTCCTCCTCTATCACTTCTTAGCACCTTAATCTTTTTATTTAGTTGGCTTAATAATCTCAAAGTCACTTAACCAACTTTTGTGCGTTTTCTAAGAGTCTCTTTGAGATTCTTTTGAAAACATCATTTTGACATCCATTGATTTTCTCGTCAAAATCAATTTGAAGATGTCAATTTTAAACACTTAAATCAAAGAAAATAAACCCTCAATGATTTATTTAAACACTTTGATTTCTAATGCTTTGGTTTAACATTATCTCCTCATTGAGATTAATTTAAAACATATCACCATCTTTAACAAGAATGAATAAAATTCTCTTCAACCTTATTCATTATTGGTATAAAGATTCAAAATTGCTTCTCCAATTTTGTAATGTCATCTCATTGAGACATTGAATATTTGAGAATTATTGTCACTAAATAATTCTCAAATATTTTCTCTTTTGACTACACTTTAGACTCCAAGCCTATAGGTCAATATGTCATCCCATAATTTGGATCCACCTTGATCAATTTTTCTTGCAATAGCAAGATACTTATCAAAAGATGTAACCTTTTTAGGTTCATCTTTTCTTATCTCATAAGTTGAGATGGTCAACACTTAAATGAGAAATTTTAATTTCTCAAATAATTCTCTTTATTTACCAAATAAATGGTAACTCATCACATTGCAATAATATAGGATAAAACATATTTATATTATTGTCACCTTAATAATCATATTATATGGCACACCATAATAATCATGATAATTCTCATGTATATATCAATATACTTTTATATATTAACATAATTATGTCTCAAAGAAATTTCACATAATTTGTCAACATATATCCATCATATTAGCATGCATTTTGAATCTCATAATTATATTGTAAGTATATCACATATATCATACAATAATTCACATATCTATTGATTCAAAAAATCAATATATAGGCATGTCAAAAACAACCTAATTATCATGCTTTATAAATTCTCAAAACATAATTTTCATGTCAAATGTATGTACTACTATCTTACTTATAGCATACACATAAGATTAATAATCACTAGATTATGTAGAGCTTCTCAAAAGTTCACTTCTAAGGATTTAACTTTCACAAATAGATGTGTAACCTATGTTACAATGTATCTCATAACATGTTAACATTTACACAATTTATTCATATATCAACATTTGGAAAACATGCTAATACATTAAATAAAATTTCATCACTATTATATAAAATTTACACTTACCTTGTCTTATCACCAAGTTCAATTGAATCCATGAAACCTATTCCACCCTACTAGGTATTGGTTCATAATTTTGATAGTCTCACCTTCCATTGAAACACACAATGGGGCTAAGCTTTTGAATGTTAGGAAAAATAATATTGCCTCAATGGAAATGGTAAGATAATGCTACAACTCTATGCAAAATATTACAATGGACAAGATTGATTAAATAAAGTGTTACAACTCTATAACTGAAAATACAAATAAAACAAAGGAAATGAAGAAGATGATGAAGAAGAAGAGAATAGTAAAATACAACTCAAAACAAAAGTTACAAATAAAATAAAGTGTTTGGACCAAATGAAGAGATTACAACTCTTAAACAAAATATACAAGTAAATAAAACAAGAGAATAAGAAGAAGAACAATAGAATAAAAGGAAGAACATAAACCACAAACAAACTCTCACTTACACAACCTAAGTGAAGAGGATTGGGGATCACCAACTTGAACAAGGTTTAAAACCTTTGTCCAAAAGCTTATTTCCCCCTAACTCAAGCACTAAGGGATCTCTCTCAGATTTTTGGAAATGCTTTATGGAATTATCAAACGTCAAGGTGTTTCTAGCCAAGTGCTTTAGTGGATAGAAATGGTGTGTCTTACAAGTGAGCATTAGGCTCCTATTTATAGAGTTTAGAGACACCCTTTGAATTTCAAATTCCACCAACTCCATGGATGTTACCAATGATTAATTGGATGTTTTATGGAATTAAAATAGAGACTTAGGAGTTACTTGGCTGTTGGAATCGTTCAAAATTGGATAAAAACCGAAATTATATGAAGCTGTCAGCCATTAGGGCCGCGGCGCTTGTTCCAGGCGCCGCGGCCCTCAGTCAATTTCAGCAACACATTTTTTCAGTTTTTTTCTAAAACGTTCCAATTTATTCCCACTTGATTTTGTAACTTCCATACACAATATGGGAGTTAAAATCACATCTCTATCAGCCATTTCTCATATGGCTTTAAGAAATTCATCTCAATATTGTGTAACAACAAATCTACACAATAATGGGTGATATTTAGGAGTTACAAATTTGTGATGAATTTGTAACACCAAATATGTTACATGTTTGGATATTTCACATATATCCAAATAATGTAACTCTCTATTATATGTTACAATATGTGACACTCTATGTCACATTTATTTAATCTAAAACATTATATTATAAAATAATATAATATTACATTATATTATAAAATAATATAACAGTAGTCATATGTGATATATGTTTATAGTCATTTTTTTTTTTTATTGTCGTATGTTTTATAGTATATGAATATGACGTAGTCTTATGTTTATGATATATGTTGTATGTTTTTAGTAGATTTTCCTTGCTGGGCATGAGGCTCATTCCTTTATTTTATTTTTTAGTGTGATGTAGGTAAATAGTTTAGGAAGGCGGAAGGATTTTTGGTAGCTTGGCTTGTGTGTTAAGGATGAATGGATTGAATGGACTGCGTGTCGATCGAGGATGACCTTATTTATTTTTAGTCTTTTAATGTTTTGATGTATTTCCGTATTTAGTATTTTAATAATTAAAGTTTATGTTTTTTTTTTATGTTTTATAAACAATGGGATCCCATACCATATCATATTTTATTTACTTTGTATTTGATACAATATTTTTTTTAGTTTTCAATAAAGTTAAGTTATTTCTTATGTTTATATCAAAATAATAGTAGCTATGTCTAGTAGTTTTAATGGTCCAAGGTCTTAGAAATAGTTAGGTCATTACCGAAAATGCAGCCAGCGTCGTGTTAGTTCAGGAAGAAGACCGTGCTCAAAAACTGGTGTACTATATAACCAAAAGACTTCTCGGGGCTGAATCACGGTATCCATTGATAGAAAAGATAGCATTATGCCTGATATTAGCTTCTAAGAAGCTTAGACCATACTTCCAGTCCCATTCAATCCATGTCATGATCGACCAACCTCTAAGGTAGGTATTGCAAAAACCTGAAACGTCGGGACGTCTTTTAAAATCGATGGTTGAACTCAGCCAGTTCGAGATATTGTACGTACCACGGACCTCGATCAAAAGCCACACCCTTGCTGATTTTGTAGCTGAATGTATCGGATTTCAAAAGGAGTTTTTGAAGGAACCGGTGCAGGAGTTGTGGAGAATATTCGTGGACGGCTCATCTAACGAGAATGGGTCTGGAGCTGGGATCATATTAAT
Source organism: Humulus lupulus (assembly GCF_963169125.1). Taxonomy (NCBI): domain Eukaryota; kingdom Viridiplantae; phylum Streptophyta; class Magnoliopsida; order Rosales; family Cannabaceae; genus Humulus; species Humulus lupulus. The sequence continues at coordinate 131,734,115 of NC_084794.1, forward strand.
CTCTCTAGAGGGGCATCGATTCCATACAGCTCTGAGATTCAAATTTGAAGCATCCAACAACGAAGGCGAATATGAAGCTTTGTTAGCCGGACTTAGAGTGGCAAAGGAATTGAAAGCAAGGGTCGTCCAATGTTATAGCGATTCCCAGCTCATGGTCAATCAGGTGTTGGGGGAATATCAAGCACGTGGTACCAATATGGTGGCTTATCTAGCTAAGGTGAAGGGAGAGCTATCAGAATTTGAATACAATACCGTTGAACAGATCCCTCATGATTAGAACTATAATGCTAACGCTTTGGCAAGGCTTTCCACCACCAAGGAAGCTAAGACTTTGAATGTAGTACCAGTGGAATTCTTGGAGAGTCCCAACGTGGTAGAAAAAATGGTAGAGGTCGAGATGATTGACACTAGGCTGACTTGGATGACCCCCATAGTGGAATATCTTACAATAGGAAGGTTACCTGAGGAAAGAAAGGACGCGAGAAAAATACTCTATCAAGCTCCGAGGTATGTGATAGTGGATGGAACATTATACCGACGTGGCCATTCACTACCTCTTCTACGGTGTGTTCTGCCTGAGGAGGCTAAAACCATTCTGCAAGAGGTGCATGAAGGCTTTTGTGGAGATCATGATGGGGGAAAAACCTAGCTTTAAAAATATTAAGGCAGGGTTATTTTTGGCCCACTTTAACAAAAGATTCCATCTCCCATATTCAGAAATGTGACAAATGCCAGTGCTTCGCCACAGTCGCCCGAGCTACTCCAGTCGAGCTAACGATGATCTCATCCCCGTGGCCATTTGCAGTATGGAGAATTGACTTAATAGGATCCTTACCTATGGGAAAGGGAGAAGTTTGTTACGCGGTGGTGGCAATTGATTATTTCACAAAGTGGGTAGAGGTCGAACCTTTGGCAACCATCACTTCAAAGAGAGTCTTGGACTTTGTGGTGAAAAATATTGTATGCCGATTTGGGCTTCCTAAAAAGATCGTCTCACATAATGGAACCCAGTTTAACAGTGATATCTTCACCAATTTCTGTGAAAAGCACGGAGTTATTAAATTTTTTTCTTCGGTTGCATATCCACAGGCCAATGGACAGGTCGAGGCTGGGAATAAGACCCTAAACGCGAGCCTTAAGAAAAGGTTAGATGAGGCCAAAGGAGTATGGCCTGAGCAGCTCTCGCAAGTACTTTGGGCATACCAAACTTCCCACAGGACACACTCTTTTCTCCTTGACCTTTAGAAGTGAGGTTGCCCTTCCCGTCGAAGCAAAGGTAGCCACGTAAAGACTAAGGACATTCAGCCAGGAGCAGAATGACGAGTTACTTAACGCGTCTCTAGACCTGATTGATGAAAAATGAGAGGATTCACAGTTACAGCTCATGCATTACCAACATAAAATCACTCTTTATTTATATTCTAAGGTCAAAAGACATAGTTTTGGAATGGGCGACCTAGTTCTCCGAAGGGTCTTTTTGGCAAACAAGGATCCTAAGGACGGCGCTTTAGGCCCGAACTGGGAAGGACCTTATCATATCGTGGAAGTTTTGTGTGAGGGAACTTTCAAGTTAGCTCGGCTTAGTGGAGAAACAGTCCCACAGACTTGGAACGCCATGCACTTAAAGAAGTATTACCAGTAATATTACCAACCATCTATGTAAGGCTTAGTTATAAAATCCATTTAGTTAAATAACGGGGGATTATCACGTAATTTTCCTTGTTAGCATGTTTTTAAATAATTTTTCTTTATAAATTAGCTCGTGTAAAAGCAACTAAGAAAGTTTTACATTCTGGTTACTTGCGGGGTATATAACCCAAGGTGGGTCAGAACAAGGTTGCCGATTGAGTTTAAATTTTTAAATTAGTTAAAATCCTTGATACAACCAGGTATAAAATTATCTTGGATACAACCAGGTCAGAAACTTAGAAGCTTGGAAAAATGATTATCCAACGACTTTTTAAGAGCTCGAGGTGTCAATAAACCTAGCACAAACTAAGTTCAAATCACTTAAAACCCTGGATACAACCAGGTCTAAAACTTAGAAGTTAGCAAAATTGAATATTTGATGGCTTTTTTTAGAAGCTCGAGATGTCAATAAACCTAACACGAACTAAGTTTAAAATATTTAAAATCCTGGATATAACCAAGTCCAAGACCTGACACTTAACAGGTATGCTATAAATCAACACATTAAATTTGGATATAACCAAACTCAAAATATCTATCCCAATCTACAAATCGGTTCCTAAAATCTCGAATGCGCAAGTCTAAGAAAGCATAAACATGAGAGATAATCAAGGAAAAGACAAACAGATTAAAAGTTAGATATATGAATTGAAATTCAAGTTGTCCCGAGGAGAAAAGCCTCGAACTAAGCCCAAAGGCAATTGTTTACAAACATATAAAAAAAAAAAAAAAAGAGAAAGAGCAAAACAACGAAGAATTCATTGAGTCCCTCCAGGACGTTCTGAGGACGTGACCTCCTCAATCTCCTGCTCGCCCGCTGTAGAAGTGTCCCTTGTTTCTGACGGCTCTTGCAAGATCCGGGCCTTGACTTTTTCAAGGTATGGATCCCACAGCTCAGGAGCCATGAAAGAAAAGCTGCCATCCTAGTTAAAACCCCAGCAATGGTACAACATGTCTTCCATGGAGGACAGTGAGGCTGCCTTCTCTTCTTTAACCGCAGCCTCGGCCTCTAGTTGTTTTGCTTCGGCCTCAGCAACCTTGACCTAGAGAGCAGCCAAGGCAATCTTTGTAGCCTGCTCGCTTTTGACGATGTAAGGGCAAACTTGGCATCATACTCACTCTTTTGAGCAGCTGCAAAGGCAACTTTGGCGGCTTGCTCGCCTTCTTGAACAGCGGTCAGGGTGGTCTTGGCAGTATTGAGTTCAGCTTGGAGTTAGTCATTTCTAGCCCTAGCTTGGGCTATACTGCGGTGCTGAGCCAGAGCAGACTACAAAATAAAGAGGCAAGTTAGATGTATACTTTGTCAAGATGAAGAGAAAAATTTCACTAAGGAATGATATCTTACCGTGAGGGTCATCCCCAAGGCTGACTCCAAAACATTCTCTGGGCTCCACTCTTCTATTGTCCTCAAGTCCCTTGGGTTGGCTTTATAAGCGTGCCCCACCATGTGGCTCGCTGTCTCGTAGAGAATTCTCCGAAAGGCATCAGGGATCTTCTCCAGGTCCTGGGGATCAACTGGGATGCGCACAGTTGCGGCTGGGACATGAGGAGCTAGGGGTCAGCTTGTATTACCTGTTCCCGAGCAGGCGCGAACCGAGGAGGAGGAGGAGGATGAGGAATCCTCTTCTCCATCACAGTAGACACCGGAGCAGTTGAGCTCGCACATTTCCCCTTAGCAGGGGATTTGGAGGTGTTTCCTCTTACAGGAGGGGTTTTCTTTGTAAGTCGGGGCCTCTTCACGACAGGACCCGAGCCGGACTTTCTGCCCTGGAAAGTTGTGCGGAGGTCAGGAGCTCCAGATTGTTCCATCTCTTCGCCTGAAAAGAACAAAAAGGGAATTAATTCACAAATAAAGTCAAAAACATACACAAAGGAAATAAATAACGGTCCTACCCTCCGGGCTGGGGGAGGAGTCTATTGTCACGACCTCCGCCCTTAGGACTACTGGAGGAGAAGGGGAATCTAAGTCTAAAATTTCTTGGATTATAGGAGGTTCGGGCTTAGGTTCTACCTCGGGTCTAGACTCGTGTACATATTGCCTAAATCCAGGGGCAAAGGTGCCCTGGAGCAAAGAAGGCCACGACCTACAATTGGTCGCATACTCCTCAAAAATGGCTGACCTAAAGGTTGAGGTATTATCTACAACAATAGTGCCCCTAGGGTAGCTCATATCATGGCACAACACTAAGTGATCCACGCACTGGAGCAAGGTAATGTTACGGTCTGGATTGTTAGGGTGACGGTGGAAGAGCTGATTTGGGTTAAATCTAACTAGCCTAAAGTCAGCGACAGCCCTATCTAATTCCCTATAAGGGTATGGGTTACCTTGGCCAGAGGGGCCGGCTGCTGCCCCTGATGCAGCTCATTCTAAATTAGGTTCTCGAGCAGCCTCAGAAACCCGCCTCTTCCACACAAGAGGCACCTCATCCACACAAGAGGCACCTCATCTTCCTTTTGCTCCTCGCCTTCAGCAGCTTCTGAGTCTTCTTCTTAGGAAGGCGGGAACTCGTGGACAACCGGAAAGGTAGTCCAGGTCCTTCTTAAGGCCAATGTCTGGCCTTTGCCAATCAATTTACACGCCAACATCGTGGCGTCATTCACGAGCTGGCGGTAATCTTTCTTACTGGGGGGAAGCCCAAACAACGTTTCATACTGAACCCCGAGGGTCACTGACTTCTCCGTCCTCGCGAATATGGCTGCAAAAAATAATAATAATAAACTCACTTAGCACATGCACAAGGAGTATGTCTTTAAAAAAAAAAAAGAATGAATTTTCAATCTGAGAAAAGAAAGAAAACTTACGAGGGCGGTTGAAGTATCGATGCTCACAGTTTCAGAACCCATTTGACACAAAGAACTGGTCCTTATAGTCGTTGGTGTGGCTTAGGAGCTCGATGACCGAAGCGGAGTTTGGGAATCTGGTGAGGTAGTAGAATCTGTCACCTTGCCCTTTTTGCTCTGGGCTGGCCTTAAGGCAGAAGAAGTATAGAATATCTGCCAGAGTGGGGACCTCCCACTCGTGCTTCAAAAAGAGATATTTCAGCCCCGCCAGAAGTCTGTATGAATTTGGGGGGAGCTGAAAAGGTGCCAACTTCACGTAGTTCAGGAAGTCAGCGAAGTATTGATCCATGGGAAGGAAGGCCCCCTCCTTTAAATTCTCGTCACTCCAAGCTGCGAAGTCATCCTGGAGAGGCACGTAGCTCCGTTCCCCTTCGAACATAGGTCGGGCAATGAGGACTCCAGACCCGACCTTTATATTATGGCTCAGCATAATTTTTTTGATCCTTCCCTAGGTCGTAATCTTGGAGGCGATTGTCTCTGCCTCGAAGAATGCATTGGGGTCGACCACAATCTCTCTCTCCACCACTGGGCCGAAGTGAGGAAGGGGAGATTCAGATGTGATCTGTTTTCCCTTATTTATTTGTTGAGCAGACGGGCCAGATGCATTCTTCTTGGGTGTGCTCTTCTTGGGTGCCATTATATCGCCTAACGAAAAAGAATGACGAGTTACTTAGTAGGCGACCTAAGACTTTGTAAAAGTTATGACACCGATGTGCATGGGAGAATGCTATCTCTAATATACGAGCTGAGTTAGTCTCAGCCCATTGCGTGATCCCACGCGCTACCCTACGCTACGCACCTCGGTTTCCCAACAGACCCCTGATATTTAGGGATCCGTGTGTCAGAAAATCCAGCCACTACTATCCTTGGGAGGCGGTTTAGAGAAAAACCACCCAAGAAGCGTGTTCCCTAAGTAATCTGGTTTCGAACCCTAACCTTTCATCTTCTATATCCCGAATGGGTATTTCCTAAAATTCACCATAAGCTACCCAAACTTACCGAGAAATTACCCAATTCTATGAATATCATAGTCTTAAGAGATATTCTGAGACCTTCTCAGTAAACCTAAGTTGGAGCCTATGTGCCAAAAACATTGAGAAAACAACCTGATATTGACTACGGTGAAGCATGGGTGAGCATGGTAAATAAAATGCAAAAATTAGTAAAGAAAAAGTTTCTTCAAAATAATAAGACTTACAATGTGTTCGTTGATAGAAGAAGTAGATTTCATAAGGGAGAGTTCCTGGAAAGACTCTTGAGTAATTGAGTAACTGGGTTTCGGAGAGTTTTTGCAACAGATGGTTTTTGGGTTTTTTTCTCTGAGAAAGAAAAAGGGTTTGAAAACACAGAAGAGAGAAGATGAAGAAAGATTAGGAATAAAAGGTGGTGAACTGTGGAAATTGTCTATCATATTTATACATAAACGGCATAGATCAATTTGAGTCATCCGATTTGGTCAGTACAAGATCCAAGGGCTATGTTTCAAAGGACAAAACGGTGGCAAAAAGTTGACAAGACAATTACTGCAGTCATCGAAACTCGAACAGACGCCAATTGTAGTGTTCCACGTGTCCAGTACTCGAATAGTGGACAGGCATGGTTAATTGCGATAGAAGTCTAAAAGTCCCTACTGTGTAGGTCAAAAGGTGACATCATAAACCATGAGCATGTCCTTGTGGGGAAATGTGTATCCTAATTTCAGCACGAGTCTTTCACTTAGATTGTGTACAGCTGGCAAATAAATGCATGGAAGAAATAGCCAGGGAGTCCATGTATTCTCCACGTAGACAGCACGGTTTTCATGATGGTTTTTCGAGATAGGGATGCATAAATTGATAATCGCAAGCTTATAATATTTATAAGGCACGACCTCCACAGTACGAGCTTGACGGTAAATCTAGCTCGTGGTAATTTGGAGATATGGCGTGTCCGCGGATCCCCGAAGACTCGGATACTGTATACGATCGTTTATGGAGAGCTTGTGATATTTAATGTCCCAGATATTAGGAGACTATTTATTTCATGATCAGATCATATCCTAATATAAATGGGAATATTTTATATTAAATGTAATAAATATGTAAATATGTGATTGACTCACACGGTTACCCAAACCTGTCCAAGGAATTTCTCTATAAATACTGAGAATATTGGACATGAAAGGGGGAAATGATTCTTTAATACCGAAACTCTGTCAAAATAGAGAGAGAGAGAGAGAGAGGTAGTAATAATATAGACTCGTGGACTAGGTGGATTTTAACCACTGAACCACGTAAAAATATCCGTGTTCTTGAGAGTTATTTTCTTATTTCGGTTTATCATCAAGCACTAATCAAACCTTGTTATTTTCTTAATTCACTATTGATGAAAAACTGCGTCAACACGAGTACTATTGAGTATTTCTAAAATTTACAGCCCTTGAAAAAATTAGAAATAAAATTTCAATCTAAGCCTATGTAGCGTTCAAGACTCTCTAAGAATGCTTATCCTCTCATTTAGGCTTTCTTGCTATTATTTAGGAACTTTTTTTATTCCCATCCTATTAATTAGAAACAAACTTTCTAATTAATTTATTTAATTAAAACTAACTTTTAATTAAATAACCATTTTTGTCATCTTTTTAATTTAGTTGAATTTAATTAATTAAATAATCAAATTCAAATAATTATTTTAACTTAAGATATTAAAAGATCTTAGTCAACTAAAATATATTTTATTTTCTAATAAAATAAAATAAGATAATTAAACTTTTAAATTCAAATGATTTAAAATTAATTAAATAAAAGATATTGCACAAAAATAGGATCTAGGGTTTGGGCACCAAGTATGGTGCCCTAGGAACCCTAGGGCTAACAGCACCTTTGAGGAGCCAAGGGCTCAAGTGCTCACAGCATGGGCATCTGGGATAGCACGCAGAGGTGCACGCTAGCACACAGGCGAGCTGGGCGCGGGGTGCGCGCAGGGGTGCGGCACAGTCGCAGGGCATGGGGCCACGGCACTGACGCAGGGCGCAAGGACGAGGCGTGCGCAGGAAACCACGGGGCTGGCGCGCATGCATGCGCAGGCAAGGGCCTAATGCACGCGGCTAGGGCTCGGGTCCTCCATAACTCTTGTGTACATATTTTTATAATTACATATTTCAAAAAATAAAAATTACAAAAATCCTATGCCCCACAAGATCTAGAAAATTAAAATTCATAACCCAATTTTTATATAATTGACGATCGATCATTCAACCATACATTCAAAAAACATATCCATCCATTCAATATACACATCAACATACATATAACAAATGCAAGAAACCCACACACTATTTAATATATATATATGTATAGAGTGCTCTAGTACCAATTGTTGATATTAAATGATCAAATCGAAGGTGTGCAATGGAATATATGAACCCATTTTAATAAATATTAATACCTGCGAAGATCATATACATATATAAACATTAAATCACATACAAAACAAATCATAGATTACCGCTTGTAGCCTATCAAGTGTCCTTGAATCTTTCTGTATAAAATCAACGATCTTCCTATCCAGTAATATGAAAGTTCACACCATGATCTTCCAGACCAATCCTCAAACACACAAGGGCGTGTGTGGCACACATGATTCAAAAGGTTGATTTATGTGACTCTCTAGATGTACTCAACACATGAGATCTAGAGAGGTTTGACTGAGAGAAGATGTTTAGAATAGTTTTCAGGTTTAGAGATAATTATCACTTTTGAGACAGAGTCTATATTTTTAATCTCATAAAAATTATGAAAAAACTCCTTCTGAAAGTCATGTGCTATCAGACTTACATAAAAATATTTAGTCTAATTAAATAGTCCTTGTTTTAATAAAAATAAAAAAAAATTGATCTCATATTTATATTTAATTATTTATTTAAATTATATTTAAAAAGAATAATTAAATAAATGATTAAAGAAATTTATTTGAAATTCAAAATTCAAATCTCAGGGATAAAAATCCCTGAGTTAGGCGCCACATACTGTGTTGTACAGTGTGTGTCGCCAAACCCTATTAGGGTTTCCCTAATTTTCTCATTTGTTTGTTTAATTAACTTTTAAGGTAATATATTTATCACAACATAAATATCAGTTAATTCAAATTTAATTTTATAGTAAAATATCGCTTTTAAATTAAATAAATATCATATTCTAAATAAGATATTTATTATTCTCTCTCTTTATATTAATTCAATTAAGATTAATATTAATTTTAACCTGTATGCCCTAAATATCCACGGGTTATTAGCGAGCTGGAAAAGGGCATAATTCTATTAGCCACGTGGAAGCCACCTACCCGGAGCTTCTGTTACAAGTCTCTACCTCTCTAGCTCGAGATAACCAAAGGTTTAGTGATTACCAAGGGATCGGATCAGCAACATGGACACCACGGGCTGAGACTACATCAAGCTGGAGAAACGAGCTTGAGATGACACCTCTGACCTTTTTATAAAGTCAACCACGCAATGTAAACGTGCATATATCAGACATCATGTGTCTACTCCATTCTTGAATTCTCGGACACGCAGCATAAACGTGCGTGTTCAGGCACCCACGACTGGGTTGGGCCATGCGGCCCATTATCCCCCTTACCTATTGATTAGACCACACTTCATTGTCAGGTTTTAGGAATTAATCATGAATGTCACAGAAGTGACATGATGGGTAAGAAGGTCACGGGATGACCTCCTTTGCCAACACCCAGGTGCCCTCTCCCTATAAATATGGAGACCCTGGGAGTTGCAAAGGGTTGGCTTCTAATTAAAGGAATACCCTGTAAGGAATATCAGAGATATATCAATAATATTGGTTGGTGGACTAGAAGGATTTTAACCTTGAACCACCTAAAAAAAGTATTCGAGTTATAATTTTCCTTTTAGATCATTCATCTATTACGGTTCATTATATAGCACTAATCCCTCTCCTTATTCATATAATTATCTGTTGCCGAAGAACCGCGTCAACAGTTTGGTGCTTTCATTGAGAGCTGTTAGATTGGTGCTATCGCAAATACCCAACCATGGTAGTCACTCGCTCAAGACATGGTAACGAGGCGGACCAACGTGATGGGCAGGAGGCCCACCATGCCGCCATGTCTGATGATCAGAACCCTGAGGTTCAACAGCGGCCGGGCAAGCATCCAATGGGCCTAGACGACACTGGAAGTTCGGCTCCCCAGCCGCCCAATCCGAACCTAGATTTCTACATGGCGGTGGAAATGGAAAATGCACAGTTGAGGAGTCAGCTGGCGAAAGCAAACCAGCAGATTCAAGAGGTTTTTGCCCGATTGCCCCCTCTGACAACCGACGCTAACGTCGGAAAGAGGCATGGTGAGACTCATAAGTCCCGCTAGGGTAATCGGTTCAGGCCCAGTCAGTCGGTCAGACCCCCAACATCAAATTCTACTCCCACGTCGCACCACCGGGAAACCACAATTGAGGAACTTCCTAGGGCCGAGCAGCAATTCAGCCGATCGGTCCGGACCTCAACTCCTAGCTCACTTCCGCCCTTGAATGCACCCAAGAGGACTCGAGAAAGCTCACGAAGGAGATCCGGGGAGGGCTCACGATGACAGCCCACCCCGGCCAGCCGTCCTGCACCCCGCTCAGACCGTCGAGCGCAGAACGCGAAGGATGGTAGAACGGAGCAACTGCGACCTAGCTTGATCCACCTTGATGGGACTAGGATTGCGTCCCCGGTCAGGCATCCTCCTTCACCAATAAGATACCCATCTCCTCCCTGTCCAGCCCGAGACATTCCGGCTCATGGGAGCAGCAGGAGAAATCCTCCTTTTGTCGGACCTTCCCATTGTAGCCGGGTGCCCCGAGAAGTCCCGGATCCTCATCCCCAGCGGCGGGCTCCGAGCTTCTCAAATGGAAGTTACTGGACTGGAAGTCGTCGAAGTGACATGTCCGGCATAGACCTGCGCCATCGTTTGAGCTCGGATCAAAGCCCTCAGGTCGTCCTGAGGGGCGACCTCCGAGATCGTTTAAACTCTCAGAGAGGAGACCCAGTTGGAAATGGCAGTCGCGCTCGCCAAGGGGAAGGCCTGTCTGAAGTACGTGACAGCGGGAATGTCCCATATAACCTATCTCAAGATAGGAGGGACAATAACCCGCCTAACACGTACCATGGAACCAAAGTTGTTGAATAGCCCCGGAACAACCAAGGAAGTCAGGACAAAACCCTTGAGCGTCTGGCTCAGATGGAGGAGCTGATGAGGAAGCTCTTGTCGAAAAAAGAAATAGATGAGTATGATTCAGGGGACGAACTCGAGCTCTTCGCCCCTAGCATAGCAGCAACGGCGTATCCACCTAGTTTTCGTATGTCTCACTTGTCGAACTTCAACGAAGACGGGGACCCGTCAAATCATCTAGGTATGTTCAACACCTTGATGATGGCCCACAACATTGGTCCCGAGCTGAGATGTTTAATATTTCCTTCCACCTTGACTGGGATGGCCAGGCAATGGTTCAAGCAGAGTAAAAAGCAATCCATTAGCTCATGGAAAACCTTCTCTGCCGACTTCAAGAGAGCATTCTGAGCTTCTCAGGCTACCCGCGTCAAAGACGATACCCTGACGAACGTAAGACAGCAACCCGACGAGCCTCTGAAAGCTTACCTGAGTAGATTCGCGAACGTCACTGCTCAAGCCAGGGACGCAGACGACAGCTCCAAGCTCATGGCCTTGAGGACTGGGATCCTCGTCGGAGGCAGACTCTAGGAAGAGATACAAAGAAAGGGAGTCAACACCGTAAACGAATTCCTAAATAGGGCCCAGGGATGGATCAACCTGGATGAGGCGTGAGAATCAGCCGCGGGAACCAGCCAGGCCTCTGAACAGCCCGCTGGAGTGGGAACGGATGTCGTGACAGTGACACAGACCGTTACACAGAATAATCAGTTTGGTGGAGGCAAGAGAAAAGGGAGCAGCGAGGGTGGCCAGCACGACCCAAAGAAGAATAAGTCCGTAGAAAAATTTAAGCCGGTCTATGCGACCTATACCGAGCTCACACACACTAGGGAGAACATTTTCCTAGCAAACTCTGCTCACCTCCCCTGGAAGAAGCCGAAACCGTTGAAGCACCAGAAGGGTAAGCGAGACCCCTCCAAGTTTTGTTGGTTCCATAATGACATTGGACACAACACCGATGATTGTAGGCATCTGAAGGATGAGATCGAGACTCTCATCAGAGTCGGACCCTTGGCTTAGTATGCGCGGAATAGAGTTCCTGCCGGCCATCCAGCTCCAGAGGTCCCGATAACTCAGCCCGGGTCTCAGGTAGATCAGGACGTCCCTCCTCCCGTGATAGGAGGAGAGATCTCCATGATCTCCAGAGGCCCCCATCTGGCTGGCACGAGCAAAGGTGCCCAAAAGAGATACGTCAATGAACTTAAGGCTCATAATGGATTGGAGTTTGTCCCTGAGCAGCATCTACCCAAACAGCAACGATTGGAGAGGCAACAAATCATATTCACCGAGGAAGATGCCAGTCACGTCCAGTTCCCTCACAACGACCCTCTGGTCGTAGCCGCTCAGCTCGCTAACTAGAGAGTTAGAAGAATACTGGTCGATAATGGGAGCTCGGTGAACCTACTGTTCCGGTCTACGCTGGAAAAGATGGGTTTATTTGTCACCGAGCTGAAAGCCACCTCCATGATGCTATACAGATTCTCTAGAGAAGGATCGGTGGCAATAGGAACGATCGAGCTGGTGATCACCTTGGGAGAGGGACCTCGGACAGTCTCGAAACTCCTCGAGTTTATGGTCGTCGATTGTCCCGCCGCATACAATGCCATCTTGGGTCGACCTACATTGATAACGTTTGAAGCCATAACCTCCATCCGCCACCTCGCGCTAAAATTCCCCTCTTCTTCGGGGATATGCACGGTCCGAGGTAATCAGCTTGCTGCCAGGGAATGCTACAACATTTCTATGAAGGGAAAATCAAAACCCAGACAGGTAACGATGACCGTCCAGGACGGAAATGAGGAATCTCAAGAACTTATGTCTAGTCCTGAGATTAAAAAACCTCAGAGTGCCAAAGGGGAGAATATCATCTTAAATAATGATATCGACCCCAGAGTAGGCGAGGATAGATCCGAGCTCCAGGCCATCGAAGAACTCGAGAAGGTAAACATTGATCCACGAGATCCCTCGAAGGTGGTGAAGCTTGGGAAAAATCTATGTAGCGAAAGGAAGGCGGAGCTGATTAAGTTTCTGTAAGAGAATCTAGACGTGTTCGCCTGGTCTCATGAAGACATGGTAAGGATCAGTCCGAGCGTCATAATGCACACCCTCCACTTGGATAAAAGCGTGCCTGTGAAATCCCAGAAACAAAGGCGCCTAGGAACAACCCGAGCTGAGGCCCTAGAAGAAGAAGTAGCCCGGCTCCTAAAGTGCAGCTTTATCCGCGAGGCAAAGTTCCCGATCTGGGTCGCCAATCCTGTGTTGGTCCCGAAGCCCAACAGGAAATGGTGGACCTGCATCGACTTCTCCGATCTGAACAAAGCCTGCCCCAAAGACTACTTCCCCTTGCCAAGGATCGACCAATTGGTGGACGCCACGGTGGGGCACAAGCTCATGTCTTTTATGGATGCGTACTCGAGCTATAATTAGATCGCCATGAATCCAGCAGACCAGGAACAGACTAGCTTCATGACCCCAACTAACGTTTATTGTTATAGGGTCATGCCCTTCGGGTTGAAGAACGCCAGAGCTACATACCAGAGGTTGGTAAATAGGATGTTTGCCAACCACATCGGGAAGAACATGGAAGTGTATGTTGATGACATGCTGGTCAAGTCAAAAACTGCCAATAACCATGTTTCCGATCTGGAGGAATGCTTTAGGATATTGAGAGAATACGACATACGGCTTAACCCACAAAAATGTACTTTCGGGGTCGCATCAGGAAAGTTCCTAGGTTTCATTGTCAATACTAGAGGAATAGAAGCAAACTCCGATAAGATCAGGTCGCTACTTGAGATGCACTCACCTCGATCGTGAAAGGACGTTCAAAGTCTGACAGGAAGGGTGGCGGCCCTTAATCGGTTTATTTCTAAATCTACCGACAAGTGTCTGCCATTCTAAAACCTGCTCCGGGGAAATAAGAAATTCGAGTGGACCGAGGAATTCGAACGTGCCTTCCTCGACCTGAAAGCACATTTAGCCGAGCCGCCCGTATTATCCAAACCAACGACAGGAGAGCCTCTTTTCCTTTACCTAGCTGTCACGGAAGATGCAGTTAGCGCCGTCTTACTCCGAGAAGAGGACTGGTCTCAAAAGCCAATCTATTACATCAGCAAGAGGCTTCTCGGAGCTGAATCTCAGTATCCGTTGATGGAGAAGATGGCTTTCTATCTCATTACGGCCTCCTGAAAGCTCAGGCCATATTTCCAGTCCCACTCGATACGCGTCATAACCGATCAGCCTTTAAGGCAGGTTTTGCAAAAACCTGAAGCATCGGGACGTCTGTTGAAGTGGGCTATTGAACTCAGCCAATTTGAGATTTTTTTACATACCGCAAACTGCAATAAAAAGCCAGGCCCTGGCTGACTTTGTGGTAGAATGCACAGGATTCTAAGAAGATCCTGTAGAAGAGTCAGCCCAGGCCTCCTTAGCCCAAGCCTCATGGAAGGTCTTCGTAGATGGCTCGTCTAATGAGAACGACTCCGGGGCTGGAATCATATTGATATCCCCAGAAGGACATCGATTCCACTCGGCCTTGCGATTCGGGTTCAAAGCGTCCAACAACGAGGCTGAATATGAAGCTTTACTGGCCGGGCTAAGGGTGGCCCAAGAGCTGAAGGCCAGCTCCGTTCAGTGTTACAGTGATTCCCAGCTCATGGTAAACCAAGTGTTAGGGGAATACCAAGCACGGGGAACCAAGATAGCTGCTTACTTGGCCAAGGTAAAGAAAGACCTGTCTGCATTCGAGCATGGCTCAATCGAGCAGATACCTCGGAAGCAGAATGCCAATGCGGACGCCCTCGCAAAGCTCGCTACCTCCGGGGAGGCGGAGACTTTGGGATTAGTGTCGGTAGAGTTCTTGGAGAAGCCAAGCATAGAGGAAGTCGAGGTGGAGGTTGAGATGATCGACGCCAGACCGACCTGGATGACCCCCATCCTCGAATATCTGACAGCAGGAAAGTTACCTGAAGAGCGAAATGACGCAAGGCGGGTACTTTACCAGGCTCCAAGGTATATAGTGATAGATGGGATACTGTACCGGCGTGGACACTCTCTACCTCTCCTACTGTGTGTTCAGCCAGGCGAGGCGAAGACCATTTTGCAGGAGGTGCACGAGGGTTTCTGCGGAGATCACACTGGGGGGCAAAGCCTGGCCTTGAAAATATTAAGGCAAGGATATTACTAGCCCACTCTGTCAAAGGACTCGATCTCCTACATCAAAAAATGTGATAGGTGCCAACGATTTGCCACAGTTGCCCGAGCTCCCCCGGTCAAGCTGAAGATGATCTCGTCCCCGTGGCCATTCGCGGTCTGGGGGATTGACTTGGTTGGTGCCCTCCCTACTAGAAAGGGAGGAGTTCGTTACGCAGTGGTGGCTATTGACTACTTCACCAAGTGGGCAGAAGCAGAGCCCCTGGCAACGATCACTTCAAAAAGAGTCCTCGACTTCGTGGTCAAAAGCATTATCTGCCGATTCGGGCTGCCGAAGAGGATCGTATCAGATAATGGAACGCAGTTCTATAGCGACCTCTTCACCGAATTCTGTGAGAGGCACGGCATTGTTAAGAGCTTCTCCTCCATGGCCTATCCCCAGGCCAATGGGCAAGTCGAGGCCGTCAATAAAACACTAAAGGCAAGCCTTAAGAAAAGACTGGACGAAGCCAAGGGAGTCTGGCCTGAATAGCTCCCCCAGGTACTGTGGGCATACCGAACCTTACATCGAACCCCGACGGGTCATACTCCTTTCTCCCTGGCTTTCGGGAGTGAGGCAGTCCTTCCTGTCGAAGTAAAGGTAGCCTCGCATAGAGTCCAGGCATTTGATCAAGACCGCAATGACAAATTTCTCTGCGCGTCCCTCGACCTGATTGACGAAAGACGAGAAGATTCACAACTACAGCTCCCGCATTATCAACAAAAGATCACTCGTTATTTCAACTCAAAGGTCAGGAAATGCGCCTTTAGCGTTGGTGACCTGGTCCTTAGAAGAGTCTTCCTAGCCAGTAAGGATCCCAAGGAAGGAGTATTGGGACCGAACTGGGAAGGGCCCTATCAAATAACCGAGGTCATAAAAAAAAGGAACCTACAAGTTAGCTCGGCTTAATGGAGAAGCAATCCCACGAACTTGGAACGCTATCCATTTGAAGAAATATTACCAATAATATCTTTGTAAGGCTTAATCAAAAAAGCCATCTTTTGTTTAGTAAGTAATGAGAATTGAATCTTTTTACATTATTGTATATATTTGTGGATGTAACATCAAGTAACCACGAAAGACCCTTTCCTAATTACTTGGGGGGCATATGTCCTGGATACAACCAGGGCGTTCTAAAAACTTAGAAGTTAGTCCAAATGGATTGATCGATGTTTTTCTTAAAAAGCACGAGATATCGATAAAGGATTAACACGAACTAAGTTGTATCCTGGATATAACCAGGTCATCCTAAAACTTAGAAGTTAGTTCAAATTGATTGATCGATGTTTTTCTTAAAAAGCACGAAATATCGATAAAGGATTAACACGAACTAAGTTTTCAAATTGATGTCCTGGATACAACCAGGTCCTAAAACTTAGAAGTTAGTTCAAATTGATTGATCGATGTTTTTCTTAAAAACAACGAGATATCGATAAAGGATTAACATGAACTAAGTTTTCAAATTGATGTCCTGGATACAACCAGGTCCTAAAACTTAGAAGTTAGTTCAAATTGATTGATCGATGTTTTTTTTTTAAAAAGTACGAGATATCGATAAAGGACCAACATGAACTAAGTTTTTTTAAATTGATGTCCTGGATACAACCAGGACTTAAGTCTTAGAAGTTGGTTCAAGTTGATTAACATGTTTTTTCCTAGAAAAGCATAAGATGTCAATCACAACACCAACAGAAACTAAGTTATCACCAAAAATATGTAAATAAATTGAAATAAAGTTGGGGATACCAATTTTTTCGAGGATAAAAACCTCATAATATAAAATTACAAATAAAAAAAAAGTAAATGATAAAAGGAAAGGAGAAAAATCCTAAGCCCCGCTAGGCCGCTCTGATGAAGTCACGCCCTCGCCATCCTACTCGGTGGCAGCGGAAGTTTCCCCGATCTCGGAGGGCGCCTCTTGTTGAAGGCGAGCCTTAAACTTCTCCAACAAGGACCCCCACACGTCCGGCCCCAGGAAGGAGAAGTCACCATCCGGGTTGAAGACCCAACAGTGGTACAGCATGGCCTCCATGGAGGAGCTGGAAGCTGCCCTCTCCATTGCCAGAGCAGCCTTGGCCTCCTCGACCTCGACCTTCGTGGCATCTAAGGCGGCCCGGGCGGCCTTGGCCTCCTCGAGCTCGATCTTCGTAGCGTCTAGGGCGACCCTGGTGGCCTCATCCTCCTGCAGCTTGGTCCAAGATGCCTTTAGCTCGGTCTACGCAGCAGCCGAAGCGGCCTGCCCGACCCTCTCATTTTCTCGGGCAGTTGCCAGGGCCGCCTTGGCATCCCACTCCTGTTGTTGAGCAGACGCAAGGGCGACCTGATGCTCGCCCCTGATCTCCTCGATCCTGGCCCGGCACCGAGATATGCTCCGGTGGAGGGCCAAAGCCGCCTGCAAAACCAAAAGATAATAAGGTAAGTGCCTTAGAACAAAAAAGAAACAAATAAACAGGAAGAACCAGTGGCAAAGCCAACTTACTGTGAGGGTCATCCCCAATGAAGACTCCATCACGTTCTCGGGGCTCCTTGTCTCGATCTCCCGCAAATCCCTCGGGGTGGCATTGTAGCAGTGGTCCACCATGTAGGTCGCGGTTTCGTAGACCGTCCCCCTAAAGACCTCGGGGACTTTCTCCAAGGCCTGGGGGTTGACCGAGACGCGCACATCGGGGGTCGGAGCTGACAAGGTCCCAGTGGGCACATCCTGTTCCCGAGTAAGGATAGGAGGTCGCGGGGGAGGCGGAGCCATCTTCTCCACTGCAGGAGGGGGTGGAGGCACTTTCTCTATGGCAGCAGGGCCTTGGTTTTTCCCCTTGGCAGGAGACTTGGAGGTAGTCCCGACAGCTTTCTTCGCCATCCGGAGCCTCTTCACCATGGGCTCGGAAGACCCAGAGGAAGGGTTTCCTCCATGGAACATAGCTCGAATATCATTGCCCCCAGGCTGCGACATCTCCTCGTCTGAAACAAAGATAACAAAGAATTAATATACATGTAAAAATATTTGTGCAAAACAAAAAAAAAAAAGAGCAGAGCTTAAGTATGTATTGAGAAGGGTCCTACCCTCCGAGCTAGAGGATGAATCTATTGTCACGACCTCCAGCCCCGGAGCTTCTACGGGGGAGTCTAAGATAATGACTTCACGAGCTAGAGGAGGCTCTGGGTCCGAATCCGCCTCAGGACTGGACTCTTCTACGTACTGCATAAGACCCAGAGCTACTACACCCTCAAGGTGGGAGGGCCACGATCTAAGATTGGTCCCGTACTCCTCAAAAAAGGCCGACCTAAAGGCCAGGGTGTTATCTACTACTACGGTCCCCCTAGAGCGGCTCATGTCATAACACAGCACGAGCTGGTCAACACATTGGAGCAGGGTGACATCGCGGTCTGGGTCGTTTTGGTGGCAGTGAACGGGTTGGCTGGGGTTAAACCTAGCAAGCCGTAGGTCTGCAGTGGCCCTGTCTAAGTCCCTAAATAAATAAGGGTTACCTGGGCTGGAGGGGCCAGCTGCTGCCCCAGACTAGGTCCTCTCTGCATTGGCTTCCTGGGCGACCTCTAGGGCCCGCTTCCGGCGCACGAGGGGCACCTCATCATCATCCTTATCCACGGCCTCCTCCTCGAGGATGGGCGCCATCTCGCGAGCATCGGGGATGGTCCGTGATCTCCTCAAGGCCAGAGTCTGGCCCGGGGAAATTAACTTACACGCCAGCATCGTCTCGTCAGACACGAGCTGGCGATAATCTTTTTCACTTGGGGGGAGCCCCGCCAAGGCTTCGTATTGACCCCCAAGGGTCACTGACTTGGTCGTCCTCGCGAAAATAGCTGCATGATAGTTTCTAAGTCAGGAACGAATAAAAAGAGGCTAATCAGCAACCAACTTACGAGCTGAAGATAGAAAGAACTTACGAGGACGGTTGAAGTAGTGGTATTCGCAGTTGCAAAACCCCTTTGACATGAAGAATTGGTCCTTGAAGTCATTGGGGTGGCTGGGCAGCTCGATGACCGCAGCCGAATTGGGAAAACGGGTCAGGTAGTAGAACCCGACACCTCGCCCCCGTTGCTCCGGGCTGGCTTTGAGGCAAAAGAAGTAGAGGATGTCCGCCGGCGTGGGGACCTACCATTCCTGCTTCAGGAATAAATACTTCAACCCCGCTAACAGATGGTAGGAGTTAGGGGGGAGCTGGAAGGGGGCCAGCTTCATGTAATTTAAAAAATCTGCAAAGTACTGGTCCACTGGGAGGAAGGCCCCAGCCTTGAGATGCTCATCGCTCCAGGCGGCGTACTCCTCGTCGAGCGGCGCGCAGCTCCACTCACCCCCAAGGGGAGGTCGAGCGTCCAGAGCGCCCCTCCCTATCTCTATATTATGGGAAAGCATAATTTTGTTGACTTTCCCTTGGGTGGTGACCTTCGAGGCGATCCTCTCAGCCTCGAAAAAGGCGTCGAGCCCCACTTCGACCTCCTTCTCCACGGTGGGACCAAAGTTAGGGATCGGGGAGTCTGTGGCCACCTCTTTCCCTTTTGCTGGCTTGCTGGGAAGACGAGATGCCAGCACTCTTCTTGGATGCACTCTTCTTGGGTGCCATCTGGTCGCTTAGCGAACAAAGAAGAAAATTTAGAAAAGGCGACCTAAGCATAAGAAAGAATCTAGCGCGAAGGGTTTCCTTTACACGGGCTGAAGTAATCTCAGCCCGTGGTGAGTGAGACCACGCGGTTCTATGAACACGCGCCTGTGCTCCTAACGGGTCCCCGATTACTCAGAATCTGTGTGTCAAGAGGGTCAGGATAAAAGTTTTCCTTGGAAGGAAAGTTTCGGTAGGCAAAACCTCCTGTGAAGCGTGTCCCCTAAGCTACTCGGTTTTTGCACCCTAGAAACTGGTTGTTCCAAACAGGCATAAAAAATTTTACCCAGAAAATCACCCCAGAGTTGTATCCTATGAGTCATGCTCGTAAGCAGTTTTTCCTACGTCAATACCCCTAGGATAAAAACCTACGCATAAAATACCAGCAAAGAAGAACAAAAAACAGACAACCTACTGCATGCGGCTAAGAGAAAGTTTACCTAAGCAAGAGAAAGGGAAAACATTTAAAGCATGCAACAAACGAAGGACTTACAGAAATTTTTCTTTGCTGTGTAAAGACTGAAAGGAGCGTCTGGGTTGAAATCTTGTTGGAATCGCTGGTACCGGACTCACGAAAAAGCCCTATTGTCTGAACTTCAGGAACGCTGGGGATAGTGACGGGAAGAAAGAAAGGGTTTTGAAACTGAGAAGAAAGAAGAAGATGAGAAAATTTTCAAATAAAAGGGTGGCTCATGCGAAGGGTGGCTAGCCTTATATATACGTAAAAAGCCAAAGGATGAGGGTCGTTCGATTGTCTTGATGTGGGATACGAGGATCACTACTCGAAAGATGAAACGACGGCCGAAGATAGGCTAGGCCATTTAATGCGGTTCTCGGAAGACGGACCGTCACCAACCACGATGCTCCACGTATCCGATACCAGCGTAATGGGCGGGGTATGAAGATTCCACAAAGAATCCTAAAAGCCCCCACTATGGCCTGAGGTGACGTCATATGCCACGAGCAGGGGCTTGGGGGAAAATGTACGCCCTAAATATCCACGGGTTATTAGCGAGCTGGAAAAGGGCATAATTCTATCAGCCACGTGGAAGCCACCTACCCGGAGCTTCTGTTACAAGTCTCTACCTCTCTAGCTCGAGATAACCAAAGGTTTAGTGATTACCAAGGGATTGGATCAGCAGTATGGACACCATGGGCTGAGACTACATCAAGCTCGAGAAACGAGCTTTAGATAACACCTCTGACCTTTTTATAAAGTCAACCACGCAATGTAAACATGCATATATCAGACATCACGTGTCTACTCCATTCCTGAATTCTCAGACACGCAGCATAAACGTGCGTGTTCAGGCACCCACGACTGGGTTGGGCCATGCGGCCCATTATCCCCCTTACCTATTGATTAGACCATACTTCATTGTCAGGTTTTAGGAATTAATCATGAATGTCACAAAAGTGACATGATGGGTAAGAAGTTCACTGGATGACCTCCTTTGCCAACACCCAGGTGCCCTTTCCCTATAAATATGGAGACCCTGAGAGTGGCAAAGGGTTGGCTTCTGATTTGTAAAGGAATACCCTGTAAGGAATATCAGAGATATATCAATAATATTGGCTGGTGGACTAGAAGGATTTTAACCTTTGAACCACTTAAAAAAAGTATTCGAGTTATAATTTTCCTTTGAGATCATTCATCTATTACGGTTCATTATTTAGCACTAATCCCTCTCCTTATTCATATAATTATCTGTTGCCGAAGAACCGCATCAACATAACCTATAGTTTTTCAAAATAAAAACTATATAGTTAAATAATTAATTAATTCACAATTAATCAATTACTCATAATTATCACATAATTATTTCCTTGACCTGAAAAATTAATTCTTTTGCAATTTAGTCTTTTTCTCTACAAATCTTTCTTTTGACATCCTTACCCTTGACTGTGTAGGACAAGGGTGATCTGGGGACCATGGACCTATAATATGAAGCTCCAATAAATCAGATTATTAATCAAACTCTTTAATCTAATACTCGTATTTATTAATTTCATGATTAGTCCACTATAAATATGGAATTGCACTCTAAGAATTCATAGAATTATATTTACAGAGTTTTCTCTTGTAGTCCATTGATATAATCAATATATGTAGTTTTGTCCTCCATTATTACTTCGTTAATTACAGCTGGTCAAAATTACTATTTTACCTTTTTAATTACCTCTTGATCCTTAAGTGACATTAATTCACTAGCGAATAATTAATCTATAATCTAATTATTGATTTGAGCTCAATAACTATTCAGTTCTAAAATTAACCCTCAAGGAAACTAATATTCCATCCGTTAGGAAAGCATGGATTCCAATATTGTAATTCATGTTCCCAGCCATCCATGATATTGAATCTCCAAAATAAAATTCATTAGTCTCATTATTCTAAGAGATCTTAACGAGTGAATCAAAAGATCCAATAAACACAGACAAGAGTTCATCAATACTCATGATTTAGACTGATCTGCAAATGATCATCTATTATGATAAGAATTAAATCTTTATGTCAAACGACAATCTTATAAAGATAATTAATTCTTATCGGTCTTGTCATATATAATATCTATTATATACAACACATTTACTAAGATGTCTATACACATCAGTAATCTGAATCTAGATTACTCGCATCTCGTATGCTTAGCAAACCGTACTAGTAACCATTCATTAAAGTTTTCATACTTTAATATGTTACTGACTATTTTATTCATCGTATATGATCTAAATTATCTCGTACTAATACAATATCATATTCTCATGAATGAATAGAGAATTTTTTTGATATTATTATATAATTAATTCAAACAATAAACATAACATTCAAATATAATAAAATTGTACTTTTATTTAAAATCAATAAAATGTATTTACATACTTTTAGGGCATGAATCCTAACAAGCGATGCATCAGATTCAGACTCTAAGTCACTAGATATACCATATGATTTGGATCTTAATGAGTCATCCACTCCTCTAACTATTATTGTCACACCAAATCCTGAGACTCCCGGCGTAGGTATTGTCAACCCTGATGAGGCGGCTGTGATTGAATTTATGAGGAAAAGACGTCGCCCCGATTGGTAAAGACAACACTAATCCAACGAGAAAGAGATCTTGTGGATTAAATTTATATTTTGTATTTTAAGTTTTGTGTTAGTGTTTTAATTTTTTTATTATTTTAATGTTTTAAAATAATAATAATAATAATACATAATTAAAATTAAACAAAACTTAAAATTTAAAAAGATTTTTAAATTTATTTTTTCTATTTTAAGTTTTGTTTTGGTGTTTTAATTACTCTTTTCTATTAATTTAATGTTTTAAAATAATAATAATAATAATACATAATTAAAATTAAACAAAACTTAAAATTGAAAAAAGTTTTAAATTTATTTTTTTCTATTTTTTATTAATTAAAAAATAATAATAATTAACTATTTTTTTATATATGGCCATATAAAATGTTGTCACATGTATTTTAGTTGATATTTAATTTGCTTACATATCATTTAACACCTAAAATGAGTAATTTATAATAAATTATAAAGAAATGAGATTTTGCCACCAAAATTTTTTATTGGGAATTTGTCGCACATTTTGTATAAAAATAAGGAATTTCAACGCAAATAACTTATTTTTTTTAATTATGATACAGCATTAGTCTAAAGTAAAATTTCACTATAAATATCAAGCATACCCAAATTAAATGCATATATTCCCTTCCAAAGACTCCCATTGGCAAGACTTGACTTGACATAATTGATTCAACCATTCCAAAGACGTTTACTACCTTGACGTGCACGTTGGCACCTTCAGCAATTAATGGATCAATTAAGTACAATTAAATTGTGAAGAACAGGAGATTAATTGTATGTTTGTAAGTATAATTATTATGTTCATATATATGGTCATGACAGAATATTCGGCGGTTGACTTGACTGGCTAATTATTAATTTTAAGGGCATTTATATGGTTCCTTATGCAATACCCAATACACGTTGATGTACAATTATTAATTGCCTCAGTCTTAATTAATCGATGAATGACGTCGCATGCAACTAATCAAGTTTAAAACTTGGGTTTAATGGTTTATATATAGAATGGAACTATACGTATACAAAAACATATATTATTTGGTAGAAGAACACAAAAGAAAGGGAATATAAATGTGGGGAGGATGCATCACTTGGAGAGTACTACGTACTACTATCAATGTGCATACTTGCCTTAATTCAAGCCGTGGTTTATTATTACCTAATACCTACCTAAATTCTAGCAGTGATTATGGGAATATGTTTCCTCATTAAAATACCAGCCAATTCAAATCACTGACCCAATAAAATATATATGTTCCACTCATATAAACACGCACAATTAATTAAATTGACTTCTATAGATTTAGACTTATATTAGATTTTCCCCAGGGGAAGTTGTCTAATTAGGTGCGTGGGATTTGATTGATTAGCGAAGCACCCGGAATTGGACTTACACATATAAATATCTTTGAGGGATATTTGTCCTATAAGTATCCAAAGTTTGGAGAAAATGCCCAGTAATGACCCAATTTTTTTTTAGTGAGGAAAGTCCCCAATATTACTAAAAATGTAATTCTGTCAAGCTTCTTTGTTAGGTCTCGGTTATGTGATGACTGAACCAACACGTGTCATGTCCTTATTAGTCCAGCTCATAAATATTTTTTTTTAAATATTTTAATTAATTTTAAATATAAAATAAATTCAAAAATACATTTTAATTTAATAAAATTATATAAGAATAATTTTTAGGATTTATACTTTTTTGGACCCTGTGTTTTGTCTCATTACCTGTGTGGACCCTGTGTTTTGACAAATTACTTTTTGGACCCTATGTTTTGTAAAATTGTTAAAATAGTACCCCTAAACACGATTTTGATCAATATTTTCTCAATTAAAATCACAAATAATTTACCAAACTAACAATTCAGAACAAAAATAAAATCATTCTCCTTAAAAACTGTGTTGTTATATTCAATTTTTTCTTTATCAAAATTGAGTTTAAGGTTCTATTTTAACCATTTTACAAAACATAGGGTCCAAAAAATAATTTGTAAAAACACAGGGTCCAAAAAGGTATAAACCCTAACTTTTAAGAGAAATAATTTAAAATCTTTACTAATTAAAAAATTAAAATTAAATTAAACTAAAACAAACAAAAATAAAACTTTACTTTCCATCATCATCAACAAGACTCAAACCATTAACCATCCAAAATTCTTCAAGAACACATTACAAAATACCCAAATCAAATACATACCTACAAATTTCAATTCCCAAATCAAATGTAAACCTAAAAATTTTGATAATAAAATGCAACCCTGGTTTAATCAATACACAAATCAGCCAACAAATGAGTTCAATATCCAAATAAAATACAAACTCATTACTCAGAAATATCATCACCACCACCATCGTCATTAATTCAAATCCTAAGCCCAACCCCAAATTTCGAATCAAAAACCCTAACCTCACTCATCGCCCATGACCCAGCCGCTGCTCCAAGCCTCGTCACCTCTGGAGGTGAGGAAGAAGAAGAACCCAGTCGAAGAAGCCCTCACTCCGTCGACATCGTAGAAGCCTCGTTCGCCCCCTCCTTCGATTGCCACTAGAAAAGCTTCCATCTTCGCCCACTACATAAAGGAAGAAGAACTGAAGAAGAAGAAGAAGAAGAAGAGGCAGGAGTGGCTTGCCGGTGCCGAGGAAGAAGAAGAGGCTATGTGGGAAGGTGAGGGAGAGGGAGAGATAAAGATTGGGGGGAGAGAGGGGGGTATAGTTTTAGGATTTTTAATTTTAATTTTTTTTAAAAGTTAAAATCATATATAAAATATAAAAATAAATAAATATATAATTAAAATCAGTTTTTTTTAATTATATATTATTTTAAAATATATTTTTTAATTAATTTTCTATTTAAAAATTAATTAAAATTATTTTTTAAAATAATTATTAGGTAAACCAATTAGAAGATGACACGTGTCAGTCTAGTCATCACATTAACAGACCTAACGGATGGAATTGGAGGGAATTATACTTTTAGCGACATTGGGTACTTTCCTCACTAAAAAGAAAGATTGAGTCCATGCTAGTTATTTTTCCTAAACTTTGGGTACTTATGTCGCAAATATCTCTATCTTTGAGGACTACTAGGAAAACTCTCTAGTTGACTATCTTTTACAATATGTCTTGATTTTGATGACGTGTGTCATAATTTAAATTATGTATATTCTTATAGATTCATTAGTTATAATGTTTTAATATATTACAGTTATACCACCACTACCAAACATCTCTTCTATATAATAAGTGTGTAGATAACGGTAATTCTTGATTTAATAGTTTTTTATTTTTTTAATGTTAACTTTAACGGAATATTCTTATATTTAACAAAATATTCTTATATTTAACGGTAGTTTGCAAACACTTAAACTTAAATAAAATAAAATAAATAATTAAAAAAATTAAAATAGAATATTTTTGAGATATTTTACAATGATAATTATTTAAAAATAATAAATAATTAAACAAATTAAAATATGATATTTTTTAGATATTTTACAATGATAATTATTTAAAAATAATAAAATCATATTTTTTATAACTTAAATAAACTTTAATTAAACTTAAACTCACTTATTAGAATAATATCATATTAAATATATAATATAATATATTGTGAATTAGCAACAAATTCCTTTTTTTTTTTAAAAAAAAAAACTAGCAAGAAACTTAAATTTAAAATTCACGTATAATATTTAATATTACATTAAATATATAATATATAATCTCTTGTTATTACTCTGTTATCCAAAGAACAGGCATGGATGACGTGGCAGGCGTTTTCAACACGTGGCTGACACCTGGCGGATTTCTTTTTCAACCATCGACCAGAGATATTCCCACGGCGTAACGTTTGAACTTTATATACGACCAGCTTGGTCGTATGCTCGATATAATTGGAGAAGATCTTATGCAGTTATGATCATGTCCGAGATTGTCTCCCATGATTTACTGAATATCCAACTAATTAGGAAAGAATATCTGTAACTGATTCATGTAATCTTCCTTGAGCCTATAAATAAAGGGAGATAGCTCAAGGAAGGGACTTTTGGCTTTTGGTTAATTAAAGTTATACACTTACGAGAGAATTAGAGCTATTGTATTACGATATATTGTTTATCCCTCTCAGGTTTGTGAAACTCAGAGAACCCTAGTTCTTTGATCACTCCTTTGAGATCTCATATCAATAATAGCTTAAGTGGACGTAGGTCATTACCAGTTCCTAGGGCCGAACTACTATAATTTATTGTGTTTTTTACTGTTTTTGTCATTATATCCATTCCAACACATCTATCCACATCAAGCGTTTTGACTCCGTGTCAGTTGACCAAAACAAGGGTCAACATTCTGGTGCTTTCATTGAGAGCTTGATACGAAATTGTTGAAGCAATAATGGCGAAAACAACGAAGAAGACTGGGCAGGCGGCTGGCGCTGCACCATCTCAACTGCTTCCTCCCCCAAACATGGCTAAAAATGAGCCACATTTGGAATTTGATGAGGAGGAACTGGATTTCGAGACGCTAAGAAATACCCTAGGGGTATTGCAAGATGAACTGGCCAATCTAAGGGCCAGCCAAGAAAGTGCTGCGGAGATTATGGCGCGGCAGCAACAAGAGATAGAGCGACAACGCCAGGAGCTAAGTGAAAGACAGGCGGAGATGGTCCGTCGTCAGAGGGAGGCCATGGCATCCCTCAAAGCAGCCCTGCCTCACAACCTGATCAACCTACAAATGGGCCACCCCAAAGGGGTCCCAATTCTAGCCCTCTGATCCAGCCGTCGAGCCCCCAAAGGCCCGAGCAGCCGCCAATGCCTCAGGATGATGCCCCACCGAGGGATCCTGAAGCGCAACCTCCATCCCAGGCTGCTCAAGGCAATCCCCTATAGCCAAGGCAGAATAGGGCCGAGCAGCAGCCTCGTAGTCCTAGACGCCATAGGGGCAAGTTGTAACGACCCAAATTCGCTAATAAGGCTTAAGGGCCTTGATTAGTGTGCTTGGAAGGCATAATGGGAATTATGTGTGACTTTAATTAGTGAAATGCATGAGTAATGATTTAAAGCATATTATATGACTATTTGAATATTCGAGATGCATGACTATGTGTATTAGTATGCATGTAGGCCCTGATTAGGTTAGAAGGGCATAATCGTAATTTTGGCCATAATGGGCATAACTGTATACATATATGTGATAATTTTTGAGACCACATTATTATGTGGATATATCTGTGATCTGTGACTCGAGACGATCCTAGTGAGCAGATTAGCGAAAAAGTCATGGCGGGGATTTATACCCGGCTCGGGGCGAGCCTGGGGGTATAAACGGGAATTTAGTGGGTATATTGGGGTCTATTTTGATATCGAGGAATATAATTGGTGATTAATTAGGTATCGGGAGGTAAGCGGAAAATATTAGAGACGCTTGGGGAACTAGCGGGAATTGGGCGAAATGACCAAAATGCCCTTAAGTGGATTAAAGGACTTGGGATTAAAGGGGAGGGTATTGTGGTCATTTGGCAGATAAAGATAGGAAAAACTGAGGCTTTATGTTAGTGGAAGTTGTAGAATAATATAGAAGTCTGAGGGAAGAAGGAAAAGAAAGAAAAAGAAAGGGAGGAAAACAGAGTTGTTTTCTCTAGGGTCGGTTTGTGATTCTCTCACCATTTTTCTTGGGTTTTCTTGGAGCAAAGCTCAGAGGAAAGCTAGGTTAGGTTGAGCATCAAGGATCCTAAGATAGGCTTAAAAAATTGGCAGGGGTTTAGCAAGAACACACCATCACTTGAGGTAAGACTTTGTAGCTTCGTCAGTTTCTGGTTTTAGTTTTTGACCTATGGTGCATAAGCTGGATTTGATGGGAACTTTAGGGAATTCAGGCCAAAGGTTGAGGAAGAGCAAGATAAGGAGGTGTAGAGGTTGTCTTGAAATCGAATTCCCATTAAAGGTATGAAATTCTAAGCTTTGAACTATGAAGGTTTGATTGTCTTTGCTGAGTTTCTGAAGTCTGTGAGCAACAATGGTGAATTTTGAGATTAGGGATGCATGTGATTGGGTTTTGAGTATTTGGGGTGCTTGGGATGAGTGGAGTGTGTTAATAAGCTTGTTTTTGAGTTTGGTGAAGGTTTGGAGAAGTTTTGGTTAAGTTTGGCTCAAGGAAATCGTAGGAAGGGAAAATGAGTTGTTGCCTGTCTGTGACTAGCGCTACAGCGCTAGCCTTAGGGCGCTGTAGCGCTAGGCCATGCGTGCTGAGGGTATTTAGGTTCTGCTTGTAGCGCTATAGCGCCCTCCAATGAGCGCTGTAGCGCTACCCTGTCTTCATAAAGGGATTTTAGGGTTATTTTCAAGGGTTTTTGACCAAGGGTTCGGGGTTTGGTTCCACCACCTTGTTTGGTGCAACTAGGACTTCCTGGGGGCACGGGATTTGTCCCGAGGCTAGGTTTTGGACTTGAGATTTGGTGATGACTTTGACCTATGGTTGTGTTTAGGTGAACGCTAGGGCTCGAGAGGGATCGTGCTCAAAGAGTCAAGTGATCAAAGCTAGCAAATCGAAAGGTAAGAAAAATGCACCCGGTTATATGTGTTGTGATGGGACTAAGTGCTCCCGATATTTGTATTACGTCAATGATGGTATTATGTCATTGGACATGTGATAGCGACCTAAGGGTGTCGTACCCAATATTTGCGCACAGGGCGCGGCTTGGCCACTGGTAGCCGAGGACAACTTAATATTCACTAAGCTCGGTTTAAGCGGGCCGGAGTCAGTGGGATAACGGAGGGTGCGGCCTGAGGGCGCTAACCCCAGTTATCATATGTGATTTGGTGTGAATTGATATGTTTAGTATGCTGAATACTTAACTATTCTGAATAATGATATGATTAAGAATATGTGATGCTATATGAGATACTGAGTTGTTTGTTGATTGCTTATGCTTTGTTGTTGTGTTCTCTTGCTGGGCCTTGGCTCACGGGTGCTACGTGGTGCAAGTAAAGGCAAAGGCAAGTTGGACCAATCCTGAGATGGAGGGCTGCAGGGTGGAATGTACATAGCCAGCTGTTCGGTCGCCATGGGCGAGGAGTGGATTGGGACAGTGATTGCCTATTTGTCTGTTTTGCCTTATTATGGATGATATTGTATTTAGTCCTTGAATCTTTTGTAAATAGTTTCAAACTTAACATTTTTGGGATCCCGTGTAAGCAAGAAATGTTTTTTTATGAAAATGTGACTTCTGAGACCAAAACTTTTTAACCCTAGTTCCTTTATAGTTTCATTAACACATTTTTAATTAAATGACTTGATTAGCAAGTCTAGCACTTTATAAACACACAATGTAATGGTCTTGGCTATCCAGGGCGTTACAACTTGGTATCAGAGCGTCCTAGGTTTATGGGTCCTGAAGACTGGCTGGATATGTACATTCACCACGAGAGACAAGCTCAACTCAGGGTTTGGTAATTATGTGCACTTGATTATGTGTTTAAATGATGTGAATAAGATATGATTGTTGATATCTGCTTGATTAATAGGGAGCATGAGATACTGATAGGGCCTGGCTCTTGACTATTGCATGATGCTATTGAGGCGTGCTTATTAGCACTGCTGTGCATGTGGATGAATATCTGGATAAATTGTTATATTTTGATTGCTTGTAAATGATTGGAGTTCTAGTGATGGATCATGAAAAGATTATTACCCTGTCATCATAGCCTAATTGTTAAGTCATTGATTGCAGATTGACTTGGATAATTATGCGTCCAAGAAAATCCACGCGACTAGCCGGCAGGTCTGGGGCTAGAGATGATGATCAGGGCCAGACCCCTCTGCCAGTCCTTGAGAACTGGCAGCAGTTGATGGCAGACATGCAGGCTCGGCTTCAGAGCCAAGATGAACAGATTCGAATTCTGCAGCAGCAGCCTCCATCTGGGAGTGTTGCCCCTATTGTGCCACCTGCAGTGGTACCGGTAGTGTAGCCAGTTGAGGTTGGGAACAAGTGGGAATCGTTGTATGAGCGTTTCAGGAAGCAACAGCCCCCGATCTTTGAGGGAGGACCTGATCCATTGAAGGCTGAATAGTGGATGACTATGATTACTACCATTCTTGATTTCATGAGGGTGGAAGGACATGACACACTTATATGCTGAGGGAGGATGCCCAAATCTGGTGGGAGGTGGCATCACAGACCAGAGATGTTACTGCATTGACTTGGGAAGGGTTTAAGGATTTGTTTAGTCAGAAGTATTATAATGTTGCCATCAGGGCAGCAAAGATAAATGAGTTCGTGGGGCTGGTTCAAGGTAGTATGACAGTTATATAATATGCCTTGAAATTTGACAGACTTGCGAAGTTTGCACCAGATCTTGTGCCTACTGATGCAGCTAGGCAGGACAGATTTATCATGGGGCTGAATGCTATGATAGCCCGAGATGTGAGAATTACCACAGTTCCTGGAGGGACAACTTATGCCCAGGCTGTGGAGAAGGATCTTACCTCTGAGGAAGCGGAGAACAAGATATGGAGAGAGAGCGCAGTGAGGAGGGAGGGCCGCAGGGCGGTGCCTCCATATTCTGGTTCAGGTAGGGGCAGAGGCCCCAGTGATTTGAAGAGGAAGACTCCTGATGCTTCGACTGCTCCTGGTCCTGATAGGAGAGGTCGGGGTACTCAGGGAGGCGGTGATTCATGGAGGACCTATCCGGAGTGCACGAGGTGCAGGAGACGCCATTCGGGCGAGTGTCGGGCTAAGGCCTGCTATGTGTTTGGGGTGGTGGGACACCTCAGGAAGGATTGCCCGACTAGGCCATGCGTGCTGAGGGTATTTAGGTTCTGCTTGTAGCGCTGTAGCGCCCTCCAATGAGCGTTGTAGCGCTACCCTGTCTTCAGAAAGGGATTTTAGGGTTATTTTCAAGGGTTTTTGACCAAGGGTTCGGGGTTTGGTTCCACCACCTTGTTTGGTGGAACTAGGACTTCCCGGGGGCTCGGGATTGGTCCCGAGGCTAGGTTTTGGACTTGAGATTTGGTGATGATTTTGACCTATGGTTGTGTTTAGGTGAGCGCTAGGGCTCGAGAGGGATCGTGCTCAAAGAGTCAAGTGATCAAAGCTAGCGAATCGAAAGGTAAGAAAACTGCACCCGGTTATATGTTTGTGATGGGACTAAGTGCTCCCGATATTTTTATTATGTCAATGATGGTATTATGCCATGGGACATGTGATAGCGGCCTAAGGGTGCCGTACACAATATTTGTGCACAGGGCGCAGCTTGGCCACTGGTAGCCGAGGATAGCTTAATATTCACTGAGCTCGGTTTAAGCGGGCCGGAGTCAGTGGGATAACGGAGGGTGTGGCCTGAGGGCGCTAACCCCAGTTATCATATGTTATTTGGTGTGAATTGATATGTTCAGTATGCTGAATACTTGACTATTCTGAATAATGATATGATTAAGAATATGTGATGCTATATGAGATACTGAGTTGTCTATTGATTGCTTATGCTCTGTTGTTGTGTTTTCTTGCTGGGCCTTAGCTCACGGGTGCTACGTGGTGCAGGTAAAGGCAAAGGCAAGTTGGACCAATCCTGAGATGGAGGGCTGCGGGGTGGAATGTACATAGCCAGCTGTTCGGTCGCCATGGCCGAGGAGTGGATTGGGACAGTGATTTCCTATTTGTCTGTTTTTCCTTATTATGGCTGATACTGTATTTAGTCCGTGAATCTTTTGTAAACAGTTTCAAACTTAACATTTTTGTGATCCCGTGTAAGCAAGAAATGTTTCTTTATGAAAATGTGACTTCTGAGACCAAAACGTTTTAACCCTAGTTTCTTTATAGTTTCATTAACACGTTTTTAATTAAATGACTTGATTAGAAAGTCTAGCACTTTATAAACACACAGTGTAACGGTCTTGGCTATCCAGGGCGTTACACGAGGAGCCGAACCCACCGAGCAGGGGGTAGCGTCCTTCTGGCAACAGAAGGAACTCAGAGATAAGCTCTGCGGTCCGGGGCCCCCCAAGGCATGATAATGCACGGGGACCTACCGACCAACGCAGGCCACCCTCTAACGCTTGGGAAGTTCCAGCCCGAGGAGGCAACCGAGGGGACAGTCGGTCCCACCATAGCCAATCAAGGTTCAGAGATGGCCATGGTTACAATGAGGCCGACTCAGGTAGAGGAAATGTCGGTCGGAGGAATGAAGAAAGAGGTGGGGGCAGAAGCCCACCACCTAGAGAAGACCAACCAGAGAGATGTAACGTTGGGGGGCAGCCCAGACAAAATAACGCTATAACTGGCTCGGAGCAAGTGAGCAACGACGAAGGGAAGAAGATTTAAGGGATGTACTCAACGACCGCCGAGAATGGCACGAAGAGTACATTCCCCTAGCAGCAGAGGCCCCAACAATTCCTGACGCCGTGCAAGCCCAAATTGATGCCCTGAACCAGGCAGTACAACAGCTGGTCGGGGGAAGGACGTCTCATATCGAGTACGACAGGAGAAGAGGCACTCCTTTCGTTCAAAGGATAGCTGTGGCAGAAACCCCCAGCAAGTTTAAAATGCCCACGCTTCCAAACTTTGACAGGTATGGTGACCCGGTATCTCATGTCAACAAGTTTGAGATACAGATGGACATTCAGAAAGTGTCCGAAGACGCTCGGTGCAGGATCTTTCCTGCAACACTTTCTGATGCTGCACAGGAGTGGTTTTTCAAATTCCCTCCTGCAAGTATTGTTTCTTGGGAGATGTTCGTAAAGGAATTTTACGGATAATTCTATGCGGGTCGTGTGCACCCAACTGAGGCGAATCAGTTGGTGGAGATACGCTAGCAAGAAGGAGAGCCACTGAAGGATTACGTCCAGCGCTTCATGCGAGCAGTAGCTGGAGCTAAAATAGTGGGAGATGAGGGCAAAATGATGGCCCTAACTGCAGGAGTTAGGCATTGTACGCCTTTGTGGAGTAGCCTCAGGAAGCATGGAGTTAGGACTACCTAAGAATTCTTGGATCGAACTGATCGCTACATCAAGCTCGAAGATGTCATCGCCAGCGAGGGAAAGCCCCCGGGCAAAGATAAGGGGACGGCCGAACCCGCCAATCTGCCAATGGGTTGAAACCCAACGGCAACGGCAAAGAAAACGGGAATGGCAATGGCAATGGAAAGAATGGGGGGAAGCGATTTCATAATGAACCTTCCACCTCTGAAAACAAACGCACTAAGGGCAATCGTTATGAACCGCGGTTCACTAACTACACTGCCCTTGTCGAGTCTCAAGGAGAGGTGTATTAGGCCACGAGTTCTAGTGTGCCTTACAAAAGACCCGCTCCCATTCGAAAGGATATTTCGATGAGAGATACTACCAAGTTCTGTCGTTATCATAACGACTACGGACACGATACAAACGAGTGCAACCAGCTAAAGGATGAAATTGAGTTCCTTATCAGACAAGGACACTTAAGGAGATACGTACGGGCCTCGGGAACTTCCCAACGAGAAGCTCCAAGTGGCAACGAGCAGGTGCTCGTACGCCAACGCTCGCCACCTTTGCAGCCTGATCCCGTAGCTAGCACTTTACTTACCATCTGTGGAGGCCCGCACCTTGCGGGAAGCAGCGGAAAGGCAAGGGAACGATATGCTCGGACCCTACGACACGACCAGGACATCGAGATGATGACTGTGGAAGATCGGGCATCAAAGAAGGCTCGGTCAGAGGATGGTGAAATAACCTTCTCTGATAGCGACGCCCAGCATTTCCAGTTCCCACATTCCGATCCGCTGGTCGTGGATGTTCAAATTGCCAAGATGATGGTGAAGAGAGTGCTAGTCGATATAGGAAGTTCAGTAAACATCCTGTACAAGTCTTCGCTGGAACGCATGAAGTTGTCCGTCAAGGACTTGGACCCCTGCAACCAAACAATTTACGGCTTCTCTGGTGAGGGACTCGCCCCAACGGGGTCAATCAGACTTCTGGTAACAACAGGTACAACGCCTGCTACCAAGACATTACTCGCTACTTTCATAGTAGTTGATTTTCCTTCAGTGTACAATGCTGTAATCGGAAGGCCCATACTGGTTGACCTTCGGGCCGTCACCTCAGTATGGCACTTGGCCATGAAATTCCCGACAGACGCAAGGGTAGGACGCGTAATGGGAAATCAGAGGGAAGCAAGGGAGTGCTACAATGCCTCGATCATGAAGGCAAAGAAGGGAACGTCGAAGACCACTCCCCCAGAGAGGTTGCAGATGGCCATTGATACACAAGCCCAATCCGGTGATGGAGTCACCAAATAGGGTGTTGCCCAAAGTGAGGATAAAGATTTAGATCCTCGCTTTGGGGATTTTGAGGAAGATGTTGGACCCGTCGAGGACCTTGAAGATTTCCAACTTGACGAAAAAGATCTGACCAGAGTTGTAAAGGTTGGTAAAAATTTAGAAGCAACAACGAAGCACGCATTGGAGGAATTTTTGAGAAAGAACCAGGAAGTTTTTGCCTGGTCACATAAAGACATGGCTGGGATAGATCCTGCAGTCATTAGCCATGTCCTGAACGTTGACAAAAGTTTTTCACCCGTGCAACAGAAAAGAAGGCTGCTCAATAAGAATAGATCGAAAGCCTTAAAAGAGGAAGTTGAAAGACTGAAGGAGAATGAGTTCATCAGGGTGGCGTTTTATCCATCATCGGTCTCCAATCTAGTACTAGTTCCCAAGCCTAACGGCAAATGGCGAACCTGTGTGGATTTCACAGACCTTAATAAAGCCTGCCCAAAAGATTGCTTCCCACTCCCAAGGATCGACCAGCTGGTCGATGCAACTGCAGGACATGAGATCCTCTCTTTCATGGATGCATACTCAGGGTACAATCAGATCAGTATGCATCCCCCTGACGAAGATCACACTAGCTTTCGGACCGATACAGGGTTATACTGTTATAAAGTAATTCCCTTCGGACTAAAAAACGCTGGTGCGACTTACCAGCGATTGGTTAACCACATGTTTAAGGAGTTGATCGGAATAAACATGGAGGTGTACGTGGACGACATGCTGGTAAAGTCAAAGAAGGCCGAAGGACATGTGAAGGATTTACATGAGTGTTTCAATGTTTTGAACAAATATCAGATGAAGCTAAATCCTCTCAAATGTTCCTTCGGAGTAGGATCAGGGAAATTTTTGGGGTTCATTGTCAATTCAAGAGGAATCGAGGCCAACCTCGAAAAGATCAAAGCCTTGATCGACATGAAATCGCTGGTGAAAATCAAGGATGTGCAAAGTTTAACTGGAAGGATTTCCGCACTCAGTAGATTTATTTCAAAGTCGACGGATAAATGCGTCCCTTTCTTTAATCTACTTAGAGGCAACAAGAAGTTCGAGTGGACTGGAGACTTCAAACAGGCTTTCCAAGCCTTAAAATCCCACATGGCACAACCTCCTATTTTATCAAATCCTATAGATGGAGAAACTTTGTTCATTTACCTGGCGATTACCGAATATGCTGCTAGTGCGGTGCTAGTACGAGAAGAAGAAGGCGTACAAAAGGCAGTTTATTATGTTAGCAAGAGGTTAATCGAGGCCGAATTGAGGTATCCTCCCATCGAAAGATTAGCCTATTGCTTAATTTTGGCCTCAAGGAAGTTATGTCCTTATTTCCAAGCCCATCCCATCACAGTCTTAACTGACCAGCCCCTCTGGCAAGTTCTATAAAAACCGGAGGCGGCTGGGCGTTTGTTAAAATGGGCAGTCGAACTCGGGCAATTCGATATCACATATTCACCGCGAGCAGCAGTAAAAGGACAAGTCTTGGCTGATCTTATCGCCAAATTCACTGAGCTCCTAGACAACGAGCAGTGCGAAAAACCTAGTGCGCCTGAGCCCCAAGTTGAAGCTCCTTCGTGGAAGTTATTCATGGATGGATCGTCCAACGAATCTCACGCAGGAGCAGGAGTGATATTGATAACGCCAGAAGGGCATCGATTTCACTGCGCTATTAGGTTCGATTTCACCGCCTCAAACAATGAAGCCAAGTATGAAGCACTCCTCGCTGGGCTAAGGTTGGCCAAGGACATGAGTATAAAAGTGCTGGATATTTACAGTGATTCACAACTAGTAATGAATCAGGTCTTAGGGGGGTATCAAGCACGAAGGCTGAAAATAGTGGCCTACCTGAACAAAACCAAAGATCTGTTGGCGCAGTTCGAGAAGTATACCCTCCAGCAAATACCTCGAGATCAGAATTCAAACGCAGATGCCTTAGCCAAACTCGCAAGTGCAAAAGATGCTGACACTTTGAATATAGTGCCAGTGGAGCGGCTACGCGAGCCGAGCATACGAGCAGATGAAATCAGTATGGAGATTTGGATAGAAGATACATGGATGGCACCGTACTTGGAGTATCTCACGAATGGTGTACTACCAGCAGATAGAAACAAAGCCAGGACTCTGCAAAGACAGGCTACTAGGTACATATTGGTCGATAGCATTCTATACCTAAGAGGATACTCCATGACACTGCTCAGATGTATTACACCAGAAAAGGCTAAAGAGCTGATGAGGGAAGTACATGAAGG
Source organism: Humulus lupulus (assembly GCF_963169125.1). Classification (NCBI taxonomy): domain Eukaryota; kingdom Viridiplantae; phylum Streptophyta; class Magnoliopsida; order Rosales; family Cannabaceae; genus Humulus; species Humulus lupulus. The sequence continues at coordinate 131,771,302 of NC_084794.1, forward strand.
CTTCTGTGGGGATCATGCTGGGGGGCAGAGCCTATCGAAATAGATTCTGAGGCAGGGTTATTTCTGGCCGACTATGAACGAAGACTCAATGGAGTTTGTGCGAAAATGTGATAAGTGTCAGAGGTTTTCCAAGATCCCACGCGTAGCTCCCAACGAGTTAAAGCAGATGCAAAGTCCATGGCCCTTCGCAGTATGGGGATCAATTTGATTGGATCCTTGCCAACGGGAAAAGGTGGAGTAAAATACGCGGTTGTAGCAGTCGACTACTTCACCAAATGGGCCGAAGTTGAGCCACTCGCTACCATAACGACAAAGAAAGTTCTTGACTTTGTCATCAAGAACATTGTTTGCCGATATGGGTTGCCTCAGAAGATTGTCTCAGACAACGGCACCCAGTTTGACAGCGACCTATTCACAGACTTCTGCGAGAGGCATGGAATCGTTAAGAGCTTTTCTTCAGTCGCACATCCACAAGCAAATGGGCAAGTCGAAGTAGTGAATAAAACACTTAAGGATACCCTAAATAAAAGGCTCGAAGAAGCTAAAGGAGCATGGCCGGAACAGCTGCCTGAGGTACTCTGGTCGTATAGAACTTCTCATCGAACAGCAACAGGTCATACCCTGTTTTCCTTAGCATACGGATATGAGGCCATGTTGCCAGTCGAGTTAGATCCGCCCTCACATCGAAGAATCACGTACGACCAAGACCAGAATAGCCAACTGTTGATGGAGTCCCTAGACTCGCTTGAGGAGAAACGAGAAAAAGCCCAACTCCGAGTAGCTGCGTACCAGCAAAAAGTCGCCCGGTATTTTAACTCAAAAGTAAAAGAAAGAAAGTTCAACATCGGAGACTTAGTACTTCGACGAGTTTTCTTAAACACCCGCGACCCAGCTGCGGGAGTACTCGGACCAAACTGGGAAGGACCTTACCAGATTGAAGAAGTCCTTCATCCAGGCACATACAAACTTGCACGCTTAAATGGAGATCTCGTTCCGCACTATTGGAACGGAGAACACTTGCACAAGTATTATCAATAAACAGTCCTTCTTAAAGGATTGGCTTGTATTAATTTTTACTTTTTACAAGTTTTGAAAAAGGGTTAGTCATGTTATATGGCTAATCGCTTATAAGTGTAAGATATTTTTAAAAGATCACTCATAAAGACATGTTTAGTCCATTTTAATACGAGAACTATAAGGGACTGTGCGCAGCCAGTCATTCTTGCCGACCTTTGTAATTTTTTTTTTTACAAGTATTTGTTCACTACGTGTGTTGTTTTGCTGTATTCTAATTTTTACAAGTTATCTCGAGCAGCAATGTTCGTATAGGTCGTGGTCAAGGCAAGTGACCAAGGACCTAAAGCTCCTCAGTCACTTGGGGGGAATATAAGGTACACCAATAGCAAAGCATACTAAGAGGTATGTAAACACACGAACAAAACAAGTGAAAGCATGCTACGGTACTTAGAGTATTTTTCAAAATTTATATTTTGTTAAATAAAGCCAAAGTATTATGCTAGGTTCGGTCATGCGAACAGATATTATAATAAAGAGAAAATATTATAATCTCAAAAGGAATCCTTTTACACCGCGAGCAGTACTGCTCGGATGTAACTGTTCAAATAAAAGTAAAATGGATGCCCTTGCAACAATAAAAGTAAATTGTCTTTATGGTACGACCTGTGGGTCGTATAGTTGAGATAAAAGAAAAATAATTTTTAAGGAGCTGGAGGGTCCTGAGGAGTGCCTTGGTCGATGGAAGGGCCAACTTCAGCATCTACACCATTAAGTCCCCCTACCAGGGAGATCTCTGGAGAGGCAGGCACTTTGGCCTTTTCTTCTTCTTCCAGCGGGATGGCACACTGCATCATCAGAGTCCTCCTCAAGCGTTCGGACAGGTAGTTGAAGTTAGCCTCCCAGTTATGCTTCCAGAATTCGTAGAAGCAGAGATGAGTGGCCTCCTTGTACTTCTTCAAATCCCTGGCCCCGCCCTCCTCAAGCTCCTCCGCCTCCTACCTGCTGGCAACCAGATCAAGCTCGAGCTGCACAGATTCTTGATAGTTGAGTTTGGCGCTTTCCTCGAACTTTTCCTTGGACTCGTTGGCTTTCTTCAAGGTGTCCCGAGTAGCCAGCAGCTCCTGAGTCAGATTAGCTTTGTCCTCGAGCAGTTGATCTTTCTGCTTGGACAGCTCCTTTTTCTCCTCGAGCAACTTTCCATTCTGTTTAGCAAGCTCGTTGTTTGCAGCTTCGAGTGCTTGCTTACTCTCGGCAAGCCTGGAATCAAAATTCCTCCCCCGAGACTCCAACGCCCCAGTACGGCGCCAGCCAGCAGTTAAGGTCAACAGTCCCTGAATTCAGATAGAATAAGATAAAGTAAGGACAGGGAAATCAAAAATAAATGTTATAGCAGCAGAAATTGACTTACGCTAACTATCTCATTCAGCCCTCTATTGAGGACTTAGTCGGCCTCCATAGAGGCAGTGTCAGTAATAGCTGCCTGGCTGCGTTTATGCTTGGAGAGTTTGTATATCCTCTCCCTGGCAGAGCTAACCACGAGTTTAGGCAGGGAGCCTTCGGGCTGGGTGTTCAGTGCCTCCCTACTAGGAGCCTTAGGAGAAGGCTGTTGGTCGGCAGGAGTGGAGGTCGGCTGCTCGAAGGATGGTGGAGGTGGTGAGTTCTCCTTCGAAGGGGCAGTGGCTGGAGGATCGACAGTTCGAGCCTTCTTCGAGGGAGTCTTACTACTCTCCCCTCGAGCCCTCTTGCTATCTTTATTTTGGCCAGAAGAGGCAGCAGCAGCCTTGTAATGCTCAAAGATGTCATCAGAGTCCATATCTGCACAAAAGAAAACAACGCGAGCAGTAAGACTAAATGGTCACGCAGGGCAAAAGAATGAAAGTAAAGAGATTACAAGTAAAGTACACGCACTTCAACTATTGGTCGTTACATTATCTACTAAACTACCTACTGCCTGGAAGAAATCTGAATTTAAGGAGGGAGCATTCTTAAAGTTGTTGTCCCCGTCGAATAGATGACAGGGAATTGGCAAATGGTTTAAAAGCGAGATTAAAATACCATTATCATCCGACGAGTCGTCAGAGAGTTCAGTAGGCTCGGCAACCTTTTGTTTTCCTTTCCCCTTAGGAGCCAAGGGCCTCTCTATTCGGTGAGTGTCGGCAGGTTCCCTGATTGTAACCCCAGTTGGTCTCCTCCGCTGAGGAGACACTTGGGGCTGCTGCTCGGGTTCCACTTCGGCGTGGGCGTCTTCCGCCGAAGGCCCACTCGCCGCTGGTTGAGGATTCCAGAGGCCAGCCAACCTAAGGTTAGCCTCTGTAACTAAATTTTTGACACTCTTCTCAGCATCTGGCATGCTGGCTAAGAATGCCGCCCTTGACTCCATCCCTGGAGTTGGGATCGGTCGCAACCATGGGCCTAAAACAAATTGAAAATTCAAGACATTGGGCAAAAAAACACCAAGTGAAGAAGCTAGCGACGTGAGAATTTTACCTCCTCGGGTGAAGGCCAAGTTGTCTGCGACCAGATCAGGCGTAAGAAAGTACTCCTGGTGGTACCTCCCCACATTGGAGATATGGGTGGTGTCATTCAGGAAAGTGTGCCCGGTTTCTTGATGGCAAAGATGGAAAAACCCCGTGCCTTCTTGGTTGGGGTTAGATTTAAGGTAAAATAGAAAGTTGACCTCATGTGGCAACGGGGCGTTCCAATTTTTCTGGCTATACAGGATATAGAGTGCAGCGAGCATTCTATAACCATTCGGGGTGATTTGGAAGGGGGCAACTCCGAAGTAGTTGGCCACCCCCTGAAAGAATGAGTGAAGAGGCAAAATGGCACCTGCCTCAATGTGAAACCGCGACCAAGTGTTGTAAGCCCCACCAGGCAGGTTAGCCCTTTGGTCGAGGGAAGGTTTGACTAGGGTCACCCCTGTCAGTTTGTATTTATTTAAGTAATTGGCGATCATCGTGATCGTCACTCTACCCTCTGGGACGACATGCCACTCGACATCCGGCTGAGCAGCATGTCGAAGGCGAGCATGCCTTTGCACATTAGTATCAGGAATATTTTCGCCTCGACCACTAGTCGAGGGAGCATCAGCAGTAGGCTGACTAGAAATGTTGGAAGTTTTTCTTTTTCGAGCTTTGGTTTTGGTACGAGCCATTTTTTGGGTCGGAATTGAAGAAGTATTTGGGTTAAGGCGAGAGAAAGGAATATCTGGTATCAAAGTAGAAGGATGTTCTTCACCTTCAAGCAGCTGAGCTAGGAGGTCGTCTTCGATGGGTCTTTCTCCTCCCCACGGGTCTTGCATAAGAACTGCAAACAGACAAAGGAGGAGATAAGACGCATAGCCTAGGAACTTATGTGGGAAGTTGGGATAACGTTGCTCGCGTCTATCGACCAATAGCATTCTAACCGAACACTAAGTTTTATGCTAGCAGTTTGAAAAATGGATCAAAAAGGAAGGTAAAAAGTTTTCTAAAAAGAAGCTTTTTCAACTCCTAAAGGGCGGGAAAAACCCAGTTTTTCAGCTAGCCTAAAAATCGAATTTTTACGTTGATTTTACGCCCTAAATCTATGATCCTGACTATCAAACTAACTCCTAACTTATATAAAGCAAAAATACACTACCCTATCAAGCATCAAACGGTTTATACAAAATCCTCACCAATTTCTACTCAAGAATGCAAAAAAATTCAGAACACAATAGTAGCATGCATGGCATCATGAAGAGTTTAAAAGACTAAGAAATTACCTGGGCGAAGGTTGGAGATTCAGAAAAATGAAGGCTTTAAGTTTGAAAGATCCACGGCAGGGCGTCTGAAATTTTCGAAATTCTAGGCTCCGGAATAAAGCTCTTGAGAGTTCTTGGCAGAAAATGGTGAGTAAAAGATTATAAGGGAGATGAGGAGGTTACTTATAGAGGCTGAAGTATAGCAAAAAGTGGAAATCATGATGTTCCCTTTTTCGAAGCATGGGGGAGTGTATAAGCCGTCAGAATGGTTTCTTGAAAACTGAAAAGGCTTGATTAGACATAATTAGATCACGGTTTTCAAAAACGCACGAGGGCTCTGACAGATTTCGTGGGACATATGAACAGTTGTTTTCCTAAAGTTTACTTATGGCTGGTCGCAATAATTAAACTTGGGGGCAAATGTTATCCAAAGAACAGGCATGGATGATGTGTCAGGCGTTTTCAACACGTGGCTGACACCTGACAGATTTCTTTTTCAACCATCGACCAGAGATATTCCCACGGCGTAACGTTTGAACTTTATATACGACCAGCTTGGTCGTATACTCGATATATTTCGAGAAGATCTTATGCAGTTATGATCATGTCCGAGATTGTCTCCCATGATTTACTGAATATCTGACTAATTAGGAAAGAATATCTGTAACTGATTCATGTAATCTTCCTTGAGCCTATAAATAAAGGGAGACAGCTCAAGGAATGGACTTTTGGCTTTTGGTTAATTAAAGTTATACACTTACGAGAAAATTAGAGCTATTGTATTACGATATATTATTTATCCTTCTCAGGTTTGTGAAACTCAGAGAACCCTAGTTCTTTGATCACTCCTTTGAGATCTCATATCAATAATAGCTTAAGTGGGCGTAGGTCATTACCAGTTCCTGGGGCCGAACCACTATAATTTATTGTGTTCTTTACTGTTTTTGTCATTATATCCATTCCAACACATCTATCCACATCAAGCGTTTTGACTCCGTGTCGGTTGACCAAAACAAGGGTCAACACACTTCAAATTCAAAAACTAGAACAAACATAAACTTAAACAAAAATAAATAAATTATTTAATTAAAATAGAATATTTATTTCAAAATTTATATGGCATTAATATAAATTTAATAAAAATAATTAATTAATTCTATAAATAAAACTAACCAAACGTGCATATTGCACGTTGTTTGTATCTAGTAAATTTAAAAACGTGAACTCTTACAAAAAAAAAAGTAATCATATAAATAAAACACTGGGTTTAGAAAAATAATTATGTATATAAACATGTACTGATCCAAAGCATTTTCTTTCTTTCTTATTTTTTTTAATAAATAATACAATAATGTTAATAACAATAATAAAAAGTTCATACTGTTAATTTAACGTTGAATTTGTTGATAATGTTTATCTAAACAAGTATTTACTGGAATCGGTTTCTTTCCTTTGTGCAGGACATATATTTTGCTTATATAGAATAATTATTTAATGAATTAATTTCTATCACATAAACTTGATCAACCAACCATTGTCACTAATCTAGCTTAAATATTATTACACAAATAAATTAATATATATCATATTTTTAGGCAATAAGCAAATGTGTTATATTTAAGTGATTTTTTTTTATAGAAAGTTCACATTTTCTAATATAGAAAAATAAAATAAATATGTGGTGGGGCATAACTGTAACAAAATTAAAATATTATAATTAATTATTTTGTAAAAATAAACATAGTTTAAAATATAACACGTGTCATTAAATTAAAAAGAGAGTATAAAAGAGAGTATACTAGAAAGTCTCTTTAGCACTTCTCAAATATATTTATACATAATAAATGTGTTGTTAAGGATTTTTTTGGTTTTAACGATTTTTTTTTATTTTAACAGAATATTCTAAATATTTAACGAAATATATTTTTAAAAATACTAAAAATAAATATTTATTAATTATATTAATATAAATATAAATATTATATATTATTATTATTATTATAATAATAATATATAATATAAAACTACATATTTAATATTCATATTAATATAAATTTAAAATTAAATGTTATAAAATATCATTATTATAATAATATTAAATACAAGACTAAATATTTAATATTTATATTAATATAAATTTAAATTTAAATATTATAAAATATCATTATAATAATATGTAATCCATAATCTTAATTTTATTAAAAAATTAGTCGTATTTAATAACAATAAACATTATAAATGTATTATATATATGTGTCGTGTGTATATAAATAGTATGACTTTGTAATTATTTAGGAAATTAGAATAACATTTATTTTCTATAAAAAATAAACAATTTTTTTCTCCAATCATTAAGGTATAATGTATAATTTGAATAATATCATGAATGCTTTGTACCTTAAATAGAGTAGTTTGTGATCTAAAATGTTATCATTTTATATATTTATATTTTTCAAAAAATAATAAACAATATTTTCATTTAATTTTTCTTTTAATATGTTTATTTCATTCTTTTATATATAATATTGTTTATTTATTTGAAATTTATATGACAATTATAAAAACTTAATAAAAATAATTAATAAATTTTCTAAATAAAACTAAACAAATGTGCATTTTTGCACGTTGGTTGCACCTAGTATATATATATATATATACATATATATTTATATGCTTGTGCGCGTATGACAGAGATAATTTAAAATTTATATATGTATCAAATAATAAATAATCATTCATTATAAAAAAAACAATATTTAAAAAAATGTGAAAAATTTAATCCATGAAAATTATTACAAATAATTTAATAAAAAATTAATTAATAATCATTCATTATAATTTATTTTTAAAATTGTGAAAAAATTAATCCATAAAAACATTACAAATAATTAATCTAGATTATTAATTATTTCACTAATGTAACTTACTAGCATTTTTAATATTTTTGAAATGTCACTAAAATTATTCTTTGAATATAAAAATAAATAAATAATAAATAATTTAGTGAAATTTCAAAATGTTACTAATTATGATTAAATGACATTTTAAAATACTACTAAAAAATAAATTTAGTGGCACTAGAATAGCTTACATTTGCCACAATATCACTAAAACATAAAATGCCACTAAATATTAATAATAGCGGCATTTAGAAATGCGACTAATTCATATTTTTGTTGTAGTCATAAATATTGTTAATTTATATATTTATTTTCTAATTAATATTGGTTATAAAAAATGAAAAAAAAAATGGAGCAAATATATGTATATATATATTCTTTCAAAAGAATTAAAAAAAAAAAAAGAAGCCAAGAGATTAAAAATTCTTGAAGATAATTTTTTTTCTAAAAAATTTATTATTGTACTCATAAATCTATATATATTGAAAAAAAAAATACGGAGTTCAGCTTAATATGGATGTCAGCGAATATGTTATTTGCGAAATATAATAACATGGTCGATTTGTTCTTGGAACCATGGGTAAGTTTAAAACATTGTCATTTGCCTGACCCATCAATACTTTATTTGTTTGGCATTTGAGTTGTAATTTTTTTTTATACAGTGAACATTGGATGTTGCTTATATTGGCACTATATGCATATCATGCTTATTGTTGTGATCTGGTGAACTCAGATATGAATAACTGTGAGGAGACTGTATCAGTGATCGTCAATGCTTTTAATCTTTTTTTCTCTGTAAACCTTCCTAATGTCGAGATCCCTAATAATCTACTCATTAAGCAACCTCACGTAAGTAATTGCAACTTAAATTAATGAAAATTTATAATTATTAAGTAGAATATGTACGCATTTTTTACTAAGTGCCAATTAATTTAATTACTTATACTTTTAAATAATTAGTGTCCACACCAATTCGGCAATGTGGCATGTGGATACTATATGATGATGATGTTGAATGATTTGATTGAACATGCGAGTCCAAGACATTACTTGAGAACAGTATTATCAATTAAAGTTACAAATTATTTTTGAAACCATATATAAATGTAATCAAATAATTAATTGAATAATTTTACTTTGTATTTGTTGCGACTAACAAGTACGCCATATATACAGAGGCACAACTTGATGAGTTCCAACAAGAATGGGCGACACATATGCTTCCGATAATCCAAAGTCAACAACAGTTTTATTAGGTTTTATTAGTTTTTACCGCTTTCTTCATATATAGTGAAATATTTGCTAATTTTGCATATGTCTAACAAATATTGCTTATCTTGTAAAACAATTTAAATTTTCATCAATGAGACTTTACAATTTCATTTTATTAATTATATCATTTTCAATTTAATATTTATTAACTTAATTCTATTTTAATTAATTATTAAATCAATTTCAATTTAATTTATTATTTTTTTTTTAAATTGGGAGACCCTTCAATGTCTCCCATATGGAGACGTGGGAGACATCTCATGTCTCCCTATGAGAGACATTAAAAGTCCTTGTTTTTTAACATTCTTCAATGTATCCTAGTGGGAGACATTGAAAATCCACCTACGATCACTCCACTTCTCCCATTGTGGGAGACATTATAGATTTTTAATGTCTCCCAAATTAAGTGATCACCCTTATTTTGTAGTAGTGAGTTGAGATGGTTATTAATAATTTTAATGAAAAATTTGTTTGAATACTTTTTCTACATTACTAAAAAAAAGTAATTAGATTTGTGGCCTGGCCTTGTGCAACTTTTGGTTTGTTTTGTGCTTGTTTGGGCTTGATTTGTGTCTGTTTTGACTTGTCTAATGCATGTTTGTGTTTGTTTTGTGCTTGTTTAGGCTGTGTTTGTGCCTTCTCAGGCTAGTTGTGTCTTCTCAGGCTAGTTGTGCCTTCTCAAAGTTTTCGTATGTCTGCTTACACTAACAATGACACCATCAGATTCACAGATCTCCGAAATAAGTATTTTTAGAATAATATTTAATTCCTTTTAAAAAATTCATCTTACATATAAATTTTGGTTTTTGTTTTGTCATTATTATAATTTTTGTTGATATCCTTGTACTAAACTATTGGGTGGATACCCCAAACTCCAAAATCACTTCTATTCACTACTAAAAATCAAGGGTTTAGCGTCTGTTATAGACCGACGCTTTTGCCAATTGTGTTGGTTTTTCAACCAATGTTGTTGAAGGTGACAGAATTGGCATGGTCAGAATCGTTAGTCTATAATCAACGCTTTGAGAGGCAGATGCATCGATCTGTAACCGATGTTAATAGGTTTGAAAATTGTGTTATGCAATTTGTTTATGCCATTTCCCCCTCTAGCAAAACAGAAGTAGAAACATGTATACATATCAAAATATATATTTATATGAAAATATATATTCAATGGTCAAGATATATGATTCAAAAAATAATATTCATATACTCGAGAGGGAAAAAAATGACTAAGTTAATTTTAAATCAAAATCTACTAACTTAACTATTGTTTAGAGACAAAAAATAAGTTTGCTAGTAAACTATTCTAAGTAATTATCGACATATGACTCCAAAAATAATATTCATACTCGATCGATATATGTAGGAGGTACATACTAGCTAGCACTAGTTCTCATTAAACACTGAGATGAGGCAGAATTAACTTCGCTCATTCATCTCGTACGACATTGACTTCTTCAAGAGGGTGCACCATTATACTTTTGAACTACAAATGGTTTCAAAAAATTAGTTAAAATAAAATTATATATGATTTTACAATAAAAGTTAATTTTAAACTATATAATAACTAATAAATTAAACAATACTTATGTGACGACTCAAGTGGTTCTTTGGGTTCGTTTCAGACGTCCCTTGCGAACTTCATTACATAGTAGCCACACTTGATGTCATCATGATGTTGGCACTATTAAACATAACAAAACACATTTCAATTATATATATATATATGTTTAGATAATTTGAAAACGTTTAAGTTGTGATTAAAAATTTATTAACAAATGGTGGCAGAGTTTTGCTCTTCTTATAGGCTATCCTCTCTGTAGCTCATATGAATCCAGTACACTATACCAGATATATTTGACCTTAATTAATTAGTTAATGTAAAAAAAAATTAAAGTAACTAAGATAAAAAGTGATGACTTATGCATCTATGCACCACTTGAGCTCTAGGCAAGTACGATAATTTAGGGAATCCAAAAACGCTATCGAATGGCTAAAATGCTGAATAAGTACGAGCATCCAATGCTCCCAACAAATTCCCAAAAAATTTGTATTAGATGTAAGCTTGTATGGTAAACTTAGTTATATAATAATAGTAATAATAATAATAATAATAATATATACGATGAGTTCCATGAGAAAATAAGAAATTTCTCTGGCTGACTTTGTTGCATTCACTTGCGAAGCGCTTCAACACGCGCTTTAAAGATACTTGCATCGGTGGACACTGAAGGCGGGTTTATGAATGCGTATACCAAGTCCAACCCATTACCCTCCAATTTTATATGCAAGTAGTTGCAGAAATTATAAATCTCATTAATAACAAACAAATAAATATCGTAGAAGAATTATAAAAACCGATTATACCACAGCCACCACAACATCACGGGGGCTTCAATCTTTTGCATGTTGCAAAGTTGAAGTATGTCCTCTTTGAAAATCATGCAAGCATCACCTTGGAGCCCAAACACTTGTTCTGAAATGCTAATTGTGATGTTTTTGTCCTTCCCATGTGGAGATACCATCTTTGCTATCAAATCTAAAGCCGTTGTTCAAAGAGGCGAAGGCGGAGTTAATGTCTCTTTCCTAGGAGGATGGGGGTGTACAAGGGGTTGAGTAGAATGTGCAGCGGGATCTCTGGGAGTCTCAAGCTTCTTCAATAACAAAATAAAAACAAGTAAGATTTTTTGGTTATTATGAAATTGAATGACTTATTAGAATAAAAATAAAAACTAGTTTAAAATGTACCTGAAGAGGTTGGCCATCAAAAAAGACTAACCTCTATAGCTAGGCTACATAGTAACCAATTGCTTGACCCACTAGGTCGTAACCTCCATGCTTAATTGATCATGGTCGAACCGCACTCCCTTTAAGGGATACCTCAACCATGACACGGCAATAGTCGTTTCCATATTCATCTCCATGCACTGTAAGCTTCTTGGTCCCTGTCTCCTTAACGTGGTATGTTGCCTAGGGGTGAACATTTGACCCAAAAAACTCGCAAACCCGCTTGACCCGCAACCCAAAAACCCAATTTTTTGCAAAACCCGTCGACTTCGGGTGGAATCCGGTCCGAACCCGACATGATTTGGGTCGAGTTTGGGTTTTGAAATTAAGGACACACGGGTTCAGGTTACACCCGAACCTGAACATAATTAAAAAAAAATTACTAAGGCCCAATTTGTAAAATAAAATCAACATTACCAAACTAACAACAAATATAAAAACATGTGAAAAAAAAAATTAAAAAAGTGTCAAAAAAATGGTATTTTTGAAATTTTTTTACCAAGACCCATTTTCGCCCCAAAGCCCATTTTTGGATCAATTCCACCCGAAACCCGACCAAACCCGGAACCCGAAATCACCCCAAAACCCGAATTTCTTTGACCGGATTCGATACCACTTTCCTCCACCCGAAACCTGAAAAACCCGAACTCGATGCACGCAAAACCCGAAAACTCGACCCGTGTGAACCCCTATTATTGCCACGATGTTGTTAGTCAAGTCAACTCACAACTTGCATGGAGTTACCTTCATTAAAAAATCAAACAAGTTATTATTAAATTTATTATAATCATTTAGGTTAACTAATTAATAAATAAAGAAAATATTATTACCTTATCTACATCAGGAGGTGGAGCGGGAGCTCCTAGTTGTGGTAAAGATGGAGGTCGAGCAGGAGATGCTACCTGTGATGGTGGTGGAGGCCGAGCGAGAACTTCTGCACGTGGAGGAGATAGGTATACATCAATATCTTTACCATGTTGTGAAGGACACGATATCAATAATGTCAACATTGTGAACTTCCTTTTCATACACAACGAAGGCAATAAATTGTACATAACCAACATAACAGGCCCGCAACTATACTTACTGCTAAGGGAAGTATGTGGATTAATCTTGTCTGCAAAAAGAGCAAGACGTATATTCCTAGGTTCGTTGCCAAAATCAGACCATTTCTCATCAATTGTTTTCCAAGCCAGTGAGTCAGTTAGGTATCTCATCTTTCCATCTTTTACCCTCTTGTCAGCCTGCCAAGTTAAACTTTTAGCATAGTCAACATTTCGGTAGAACCTAACAAAATGAGGTATAGGTGGTAAGTACCATAACACCTTGGCAAGGACACCATCCTTAACCACATTTGAATTCTTTTTCTTTTTCCAACTAGACTAACCACATGTCGGACATAAAATAGCATCTGCAAATCTTTTTCGATATAGGATCCAATCGTTAGACAAGAATGTATTTTTTCATATTCCATACCTAACGAACACAATATCTTCTTTGCCTCATAAAAACTCGAGGGCATCTCATTATCTTCGGGTAATAATTCTCCTAAGAAAGAAAGTAACTCTGAGAAACCTTTATCAGAAATACCATGTTTGGCCTTCAAATTATACAACCTAACAAGGGTCGATAATTTAGTGAACCTTTTATAATTAGGGTATATATGTTTATCAATATTTTCTTAGATGTTTTGAAAATTTTCTGGATCCACACGAGATTCATATTGTGCATCTTCAATCATTTCTGCAATGTAATCATCTTCATAATCTAAATCAACATCCTTATCATTCTTAGAGGTTCTTCCTAATATTAATTTTTTCTCCATGAAAAAACAAAACTTTGTAACTCTTGTCTATCTCGTTCCTAAATAAGTATTCCTTCACTGTAATAAGCTTAATCTTCACAATGTTACCACACTTAAGACACGGACAAGGAACAAAATCCAGATTTTCTAAATTTCTTGCTGAAAACTGCAAGAGATACTCAACACATTCCCTATATTTCACGGGTAGTCTATCCAAAGATAACCAATATATATCCATTGTCAATTTGCTAAGAAACAAAACAAACAAGCCCAAAAATTCAGAATTTGCCAAAGACTAGATTTACTATATTAAAGAATAATTGCGCAGAATCTCCCCTATTTTTATAGCATATCCAAAATTCATATAGTACATATCACTACAAGAAATAAGGTTTTTGCGGGCGCATTTAGTGAATTGCGCCGGCAAAAACAAGCACTTTTGCCCCACCTCACCCCACCCGAGCCCCACCCCAGCGCCACTGTGAGCCACCACTACCGCCATCTTCTCCTCCAAGTTGCCCACTATAAGTATTTTAATATACTTTTGTATTTTATTTATGTATTAATTTTTTTTTTGTTTCTATGGAGTCCCCGAGCCACTGCCGAAATAGTCAGAGCAGAACCACTGCCGGAGCGGAGCCACTTCACCCACTGTAATATTTTTATTTTTGTTTGTTAATATTTATTATATTGTATTTTAGTTAAACTATGAATTTAAAAAAAATCAGATTAATAATGTATGTTTATATTTTTAATTGTTTTATATTAAATGTGATATGTTTGTAAATATGTATTTAATAATTTTTTTTTGTATTAATAAAAAAATTAGTTTTGGCATATGTTTTTTTTGTGGTTAAATATTTGTATATATGTAAATTAATGTTTTTGTTAATGCATATATATGTTTTGTATGATCTGGGAATATTCTGGTTATATATGTGTTTAATTTGTAGGTTTTTAAATTTTTGGGACAGTTTGAAATATAGTCGTTATGCTGCCCAAATTTTGTTAGAGTTAGTAAAATTAATAAAAGTTTAATAATTAATTAAATAAAAATTTAAGTATAATGAAAAAATACATCAAAAAAATAAATTTTAACTATAATTTAAATAAAATAAAATTACCAACCATAATAATTAATAATTAATTTTAACATTAATATTAGATGTTTTGTAATTGAAAAAAGTTAAAAATATAAATGATTTAATAAAATATAATTAAGTAAAATATAAATATAATAAAATTGTTATTAATTAAGTAAATAATCCAAAACAAATTGAAGAATTTAATAAAAAATTACAAAATGTAATTAATGTATAATTAATTTAATTTTAAAATAAAAGTAATAAATAAGTAAATGATTTAAAAAATTGTAATAATTAATAATTAGCTACATTTTTTTTGGTAAATATAAATAATTATTTTTGCTAGAGATATGATTATATTATCACTTAGTGATAATTAGGGAGACAAACAGTCATGAAATATTTTGACTATCATTTCCCTCATTTTAAGACAATTATTAATATTTCCTTAATTATTTCGCTTAAAGATGGCGAGCGACAGAAGCTGGATGAGTGCGAGGAATCGTTGGTCTCTGGAGTATAGAAATGGTGTTAAGGAGTTCTTCGATATCGCTAAAAATCAGTTGAACGATCAGGGTTTGGTTCGCTGTCCGTGCAAGAAATGTGGGAATGTTAAGTTCCAGCCTATAAATGCAATTTCGATGCATTTATTCAACAATGGCATCATACAGTCCTACAAAGTGTGGCATTACCATGGAGAGGCGTTGCCGTCGCCACCAGCTGTGGTACGAGATCAGGATAGAGATGATATAGCGGATATCCTAGAGGATGTCTACGCTGAAGATGACGTTCCCGCTGGAAACTATAATGATCCTCCCAAAGATGATCCTCAACATCGCGACAAGTATGACAATTTATTTAAGGAGATGTCAAGTGAATTGTACCCGAGTTGCCGAAAGTATTCCGCGTTGAACTTATTGGTGAAGCTGATGCATTTGAAAGTTATTAACAAGTGCAGCAATCATTACTTTTATGGTTTGCTGGAATTGTTAGTCGACGCTATGCCTGACGAAACAATTTTACCTAAGTCTAACTATGAGGCGAAGGCAAAGTTGCAGAGTATTGGATTGGGATATGAGTCCATCGATGCTTGCAAGCATGACTGTGCACTATTTTGGAAGGAGAATGCGAATTCGGAATTCTGTCCGATTTGTGGTGAGTGTTGTTGGCAAGATAATCGTGGGAACGGGAAGAAAGTGGCCCATAAGGTCATGCGGTGCTTTCTGTTGACGCTGAGATTGAAAAGGTTGTACAGTTCCAGATATACTGCAGAGGATATGAGATGGCACTATTCTAAAAAGCCAAAGGAAGATGGTGTGATGAGGCACCCTGCTGACAGTAAGGCGTGGAAGCACCTTGATGAGTTGTACCCATCTTTCGCAGCCGAACCTCGAAATGTTAGGCTTGGGTTGGCTACAAATGGTTTCAATCCTTTTGGGAACATGAGCAACTCTTATAGCATGTGTCCTGTGATACTTGTCCCATGCAACTTGCCGTCATGGAAGTGCATGAAACCACATTCATTAATGTTGTCTATTCTAATTCCAGGTCCTTCTTCACCTGGAAAAGATATCGATGTCTATATGAGACCTTTGCTTGACGAGTTGAAGGAGTTATGGGTGAATGGTGTCGAGACACGAGATGCATACAATAGTACCTTGTTCAATATGCGTGCAGTAATCTTGTGGACCATTAACGACTACCCAGCTTATGCTATGATGTCTGGGTGGAGCACAAAATGGTACAAGGCGTGCCCCACATGCAATGAAGAAACTCCCTTTGTAGGGATTAGAAGTAAAATTGCATACATTGGCCATAGGAGGTTTCTTGATATGGATCATGAATGGAGGAGCAAACGAGCACTATTCGATGGTAACAAGGAACTCAGGCCACCACTGAAAGATTACTCTGGTGATGATGTGTTGAAGCAATTAGAGAATTTGCAGATTAGACATCCTGGGAAACACAAAGAATTTGGTGGTGTGAAACGCAAAAAGGCTCTGATTGAACTTAATTGGTCGAAGAAGAGCATATTTTTCGAGCTTGATTATTGGAAGGAATTATTGCTGAGGCATAACTTGGACGTAATGCACATTGAGAAGAATGTTTGCGACAGTGTCTTGGGAACTTTGTTGAACTTAAAGGGAAAATCTAAAGACACTGACAAGGCAAGACTTGATCTAGCAGACATGAAAATTAGGGAAAAACTCCACCTCCGCAAAGAGGGAAACAAGTGGAAGAAACCGCATGCCAGTTACACCCTCAGTGTCCCGGAGCGTCGAGTTTTTTGTGAATTTGTGAAGTCAGTTGAATTCCCGGACAGTTTTGCTGCAAACCTTTCGAAGAATGTCAATGTCAATGATGGCAAGATAACTGGGCTGAAATCACACGATTGCCACATGTTGTTTTAGCAGTTGTTGCCCGCCGCAATTAGGTCGTTTTTGGTTCCTGAAGTTCGGAAGCCAATTATTGAGTTGTGCAGTTTTTTCAAAAAACTTTGTTCACGGACTTTGAATGTGAAAGACCTTGAGAAGATGGAGACAGACATTATCACCATTTTATGCAAGTTGGAAATGATATTTCCTCCATCATTTTTTGACATTATGGTGCATTTGGTTTTGCATCTTCCGAAAGAGGCAATTCTTGGCGGTCCCGTGCACTTTAGGTGGATGTATCCCATTGAACGTTCGATGGCGGTTTATAAACAGTATGTAAGAAATCGTGCATGTCCGGAAGGTTCAATTGCAGAAGCTTACGTGGTCAACGAGGCCTTAACCTTTTTCTCAATGTACCTCCGGGGGGTTGAGACTCGATTCAATCGACCTGAGAGGAATGACGATCGCGTTGAATCCCAACCAAATCGGGAATATTCTATTTATAAGGCTGTTGGTCATCCATTTGGTAAGAAACCAAGTGTGCTCCTCAATACGCAGTTAAAGCAAAAGGCTGAGTGGTATATCTTGAACAATTGTGCCGAAATTAGGGAGTACCTTAGGTGTGTTTTCTAGTCTTTTTTCAATAAATTTGTTTGGTTTATATACCGAGTAAAGACAAAAATCAAAACATTGTTGTCCGTTTGTAGTGAGTATATGGATGAATTAAGAAGACGGCGGGGGGGGGGGGGGGGGGGGGGCTCGAATCTTGAAGTTCAACAAGAAGCTGATTTTCCTCAGTGGTTCAAAGAAAGAGTATGTATATTAGTCAATTCTTTTCTGAAACCCCACTTAATCAATCCAAAACTAACCTTCAATGTTAATATTGATAGGTGAACAGCTTGCATGAGTCAACACCTATTGAAGTGAATAATGAATTGTATGCTCTCGCAAACAAATCAAGTGGCACCGTGTTTTCATATCCAGGGATGATAGTGAATGGTGTGAAATTTGTGATTCATGGTCGTGATATGAAGCTTAAAACACAAAATTGCGGTGTAATGGTGCCAAGTGAGGAAGGAGTGAACTACTATGGAGTTCTGGAAGAAGTAATTGAATTGTCCTACTTGATGGGTTACAGTGTAGTCCTATTCAAGTGTAGATGGTTCAATACAAGTAGAATTACAGTGGAATCCAATTTTATACCAATACAAGCGTATATGTGAAGGAAGAATGTTATAAAGATGATCCTTTCGTTCTCGCATCTCAAGCGAAGTTGGTGTATTATCTCCGAGATGTGAAAAATGGGGATGATTGGAGGCTTGTTAATGAATACATTTCGAGGAATGTATGGGATTTCTCAAATTCTGATGTTGATGATACTGAGACCACAAATGATATACCAATATTGCAAGAAGTTAATTCTTCTTCATTTCAGTTGTGGGTAGAACTTCCAATTTTTGATAATCTTCAGTATGATTGGGTTGATGTCAATGCCACTGAAGTGTACAACGTCGATGATTTGGTTGGCGAAGGTTCAGATTAATTTGTTGTCGATGATGAAGTTGAGTTTGAAGATGACACATTGGCCGAGTATGAAGACGATGAGGATGACGACAATGTTCTAGTCGATAGTGATAGTGATAGTGATGTTCATAATGATGTTGTAGTTAGTGATGATGAGGACAATGATATGTAATTTAAACAAGTATATGTAACTTTTTATTTAATTCAATGAAAACTTTATTTATTATCATTAATTAATGATAGTATCAGATATAGGTACACATGCACCTATTGGATGCCTTGGGGATAATCAATGTATTCATGTACTGGTTCTCATTTTTTCAAGATAATTGATGAAATATCTTAAAGAAATGAGAATTAGTACATGACTGCTTACTATCTCCAAGGGATCCACTAGGTCGGAATAGGGTAGGTTGGGAAAGACAATAAGTAATAAAATGTTAATTTTATAACAAAAAACAATAGACATGCACCTAGTGGATGCCTTAGGGATAGCCAATGCATTCATGTACTGTTCCTCATTTTTTCAAGATGTTTGAGAAACATATTGAAAAAATGTGGAGAACTACATGACTGCTTACTGTCTCCAAGGGATCCACTAGGTCGGAATATGGTAGGTTTGAAAATACCATAAGTAATAAAATGTTAATTATATATATATAAAAAGTAATAGACATGCACCTAGTGGATGCCTTGGGGATAGCCAATGTATTCATGTACTATTCCTCATTTTTTCAAGATGTTTGAGAAACATCTTGAAAAAATGTGGAAAAGTACATGACTGCTTACTATCTCCAAGGGATCCACTAGGTTGGAATATGGTAGGTTGGGAAAGACCATAACGAATAAAATGTTAATTTTATAACAAAAAACAACATACATACATAATTTGAATTAGTTAATTAATGAATATTTTAATGTAGAATGGCCGAACCAAGTAATGACACAGGTGGTGACTCCAAGAGGGGCAAGTGAGCTTATTACGGTGCCAACATCGAGAAGGAGCTGGCCACCAAAAAAGTTAGCAATTTGAAAGTAGAGTTTGATGCACAAACTGGAAAAACTATTCAAACGTACGACAAGTGGTTCAACAATTCCATGGCTCGTTATTTGCGTAACACCGTATCCCCAACTACACTAGCTTGGTTCAAACCAGCTGATATCTAAGTTATTCGAAAGAGGCTATCTGTAAGCATTTTTTAAACCTTTAATAACTCACTATTAAAGATTTTGTCTATCTTCATAATATTTTAACAAATTCCAAATTAATAATTGTGATTTTAGGACAAATTCATTTATCCAGAAGACAATCCAGTAATCAACGATGCCATGGTAAGACAAATGCAAAAACATTTGACTGATTGGCGCCACACGATGAAGAAACACTGGGTAGAGGTTGGAGGAGAGGTGGACAACGAGAGAGCGAAGTCAAAACCTTTTGGGTCAATTACTTCTTCTGATTGGGCAATTCTATGTGATTTTTGGGCTTCTGATTCTCAGCAGGTATGCAGTAGATTTTACATTAATTTTTAATTATAAAATTACAATCTAGATTAATGAGTACTATTTTCTGTTTGAAGCGTATATCGAAGAAAAATAAAGAAGCTCGAGCAAAAATGACCATACCAGGAGGACACGGTTCCAAATCCATCGTTGCCCATGTTTATGATCACGTAAATTATAATAACCTATATCCTTACATTTACGAAAATATTATAATGGTCACAATGTTTAAATAATTGGCTTTTTTAGATGGGCCCATCTACTGGCGAGCTCCCGAGCATGATCGACACATTTGAGCACCTCCACAAGAAGAAGGATAAGTGGATTAGTGATGTAGCAGCGACAAAACATGTAAGTAGCAACGACAAAACATGTAAGTTGCATAACCTTAACTAATTTATGATCATTTAACTTTAAAAAAGTTTACTAAATAATTAATAAATATTAATTATTAATTGGTTGTTGTCAATTAGTAATTATTTATTAATTATTAATTAAATTTTTAACAATTAAATATTTATAATCTATGTGCCAATATTTTTATGATTAATGATTGTGGACTAAGATAAAAAAAGAATGTAACTAATGTTGTCCCCGTATTAGGGAGCTTGTGGGTTAAAGTAAATTTGGTCATGAAAATCCATATCTAAATAAAAAACATGCAAATATAGTTGATGTATATGTTTAGAGACGTAAATTCCCTATTAATAGAATTTTCTGCACTTACTGTATATATCAACAACATCTTCATGATTTTGATTTAGATATGGATTTTCATGACCAAATTTACTTTAGCCCACTTGCTCCCTGATACAGGAACAAAATTAATTACATTCTTTTTCAATCACTGGTCTGCAGTCATTAATGATAGGATGTTGGCAGATAGATAATAAAGTTATATTTTATAGGTTGTTATATTAAAAATTTATAAGTTAGGTTTTCAAATAATGTTATATTGGAATTCGAGATACGTGCTTTTTATTGTGCAGACTGAGATGACCGAGCGTCGAGCATCGCAGAGTACGACCCCTGTATCATCTGCTGCTTCTTGTGTCGGCGATAATGTTGACGGTCAGTTCCCGCTTGATATAGATATTGTCACGGATGTCCTTGGACCCCGCTCGCATTATAAGAAAGGGTTTGGGGGGTTGCCTAGGTTGAAGGCAATTGGCGCAAAGAGGGCAGCATCTTTGTCAACTTCTCAAATTGTAACGCCCTAGATAGCCAAGACTGTTACACTGTGTGTTTATAAAGTGCTAGACTTGCTAATCAAGTCGTTTAATTTAAATCGTGTTATTGAAACTATAAAGGAACTAGGGTTAAAATGTTTTGGTCTCAAAAGTCACATTTTTATAAAGAAACATTTCCTGTTTACATGGGATCCCAAAAAAATGTAAAGTTTGAAACTGTTTACAAAAGATTCAAGGACTAAATACAGTATTAGCCATATTAAGGCAAAACAGACAAATAGGCAATCTCCGTCCTGATCCACTCCTCGGTCGTGGCGACCGAACAGCTGGCTATGTATATTCCACCCCGCAGCCCTCCATCTCAGGATTGCTCCAACTTGCCTTTGCCTTTACCTGCACCACGTAGCACCCGTGAGCCAAGGCCCAACAAGAAAACACAACAACAGAGCATAAACAATCAACATACAATTCAGTATCTCATATAGCATCACATATTCTTAATCATATCATTATTCAGAATAGTCAAGTATTCAGCATACTAAACATATCAATTCACACCAAATCACATATGATAACTAGGGTTAGCACCCTCAGGCCGTACCCTCCATTATCCCACTGACTCCGGCCCGCTTAAACCGAGCTCAGTGAATATTAAGCTGTCCTCGGCTACCAATGGCCAAGCCGTGCCCTGTGCGCAAATATTGTGTACGGCACCCTTAGGCCGCTATCACATGTCCCATGGCATAATACCATCATTGACATAATACAAATATCGGGAGCACTTAGTCCCATCACAAACATATAACCAGGTGCAGTTTTCTTACCTTTCGATTCGCTAGCTTTGATCGCTTGACTCCTTGAGCACAATCCCTCTCGAGCCCTAGTGCTCACCTAGTCACAACCATAGGTCAAAGTCATCACCAAACCTTAAATCCAAAACCTAGCCTCGGGACCAATCCCGAGCCCCCCGGGAAGTTCTAGTTCCACCAAACAAGGTGGTGGAACCAAACCCCGAACCCTTGGTCAAAAACCCTTGAAAATAACCCTAAAATCCCTTTCTGAAGGCAGGGTAGCGCTACAACACTCATTGGAGGGCGCTACAGCGCTACAAACATAACCAAAATACCCTCAGCATGCATGGCCTAGCGCTACAGCGCCCAAAGGCTAGCGCTGTAGCGCTAGTCACAGACAGGCAACAACTCAATTTTCCCTCCTGCGATTCCCTTGAGCCAAACTCAACCACAACTTCTCCAAACCTTCACCAAACTAAAAAACAATCTTATTAACACACTCCACTCATCCCAGGCACCCCAAATACTCAAAACCCAATCACATGCATCCCTAATCTCAAAATTCACCATTGTTGCTCACAGACTTCAGAAACTCAACAAAGACAATCAAACCTTCAAAGTTCAAAGCTTAGAATTTCATACCTTTAATGGGAATTCGATTTCAAGACAACCTCTACACCTCCTTAGCTTGCTCATCCTCAACCTTTGGCTTGAATTCCCTAAAGTTCCCATCAAATCCAGCTTATGCACCATAGGTCAAAAAATAAAACCAGAAACTGAAGAAGCTACAAAGTCTTACCTCAAGTGATGATGTGTTCTTGCTAAACCCCTGCCAATTCTTCAAGCCTAGCTTAGGATCCTTGATGCTCAGCCTAACCTAGCTCTCCTCTGAGCTTTGCTCCAAGAAAACCCAAGAAAAATGATGAGAGAATCACCAACTGACCCTAGAGAAAACAACTCTGTTTTCCTCCCTTTCTTTTTCTTCTTTTTCCTTCTTTTCTTTCTTTCCTCAGACTTCTATATTATTCTACAACTTCCACTAATATAAAGCCTCATTTTTTGCCTATCTCCATCTGCCAAATGACCACAATACCCTCCCCTTTAATCCCATGTCCTTTAATCCACTTAAGGGCATTTTGGTCATTTCGCCTAATTCCCGCTAGTTCCCCAAGTGTCTCTAATATTTTCCGCTTACCTCCCGATACCTAATTAATCACCAATTATATTTCTCGATATCAAAATAGACCCCAATATACTCACTAAATTCCCATTTATACCCCCTAGCTCACCCCGAGCCGGGTATAAATCCCCGCCATAACTTTCCCGCTAATCTGCTCACTAGGATCGTCTCAAGTCACAGATCACAGATATATATCCACATAATAATGTGATCTCAACAGTTATCATATATATCAATACAGTTATGCCCATAATGGCCAAAATTACGATTATGCCCTTCTAACCTAGTCAGGGCCTACATGCATACTAATACACATAGTCATGCATCTCGAATATTCAAATAGTCATATTATATGCTTTAAATCTTAATCATGCATTTTACTCATTAAAGTCACACATAATTCCTATTATGCCCTTCAGGCACACTAATCAAGGCCCTTAAGCCTTATTAGTAAATTTGGGTCGTTACACAAATGTCCGGGCAATTGCCACTTGAAGTGGACACCATTTTGCAGCAAACTCAGGACATTATGCTAGAAAATCAGAATCTAAAGAAGTATACAACTAAACTTGAGAGTCGTCAACGGCGCCAAGATGTCTTGCTCAGTGCTTTGTTGAAGTAGGTTGGTGAATTGACTCCTGGTTTTACTGTCGACTTACCAGAACAGGATCCGGACGAGGACGATGATGCTGACGGGGGCGAGGATGATGAGGCGGGCAGTACTCATTTGTAGAACTTTTTATTTATTTATTTAAAGTTTAATTTATTAGACATTTAATTTACTAAACTACTTTTATATTTTCATGTTTGGTGGAGACAATAAATATTAATAGTTGTAATTTTTTTTTATTTATAAAATTTTAATTTTATTTCTAATTAAATAATATTACTAAAAAATTAAATAATTATTAATATATTAAAATAAAAATTTATTAATTAATATTAATATATTGAAAATAAAATTAGTAATATAATCAAAAAATTTATTTAAAAAATAATTTTACCGGCACAAAATTACGTCGGCAAAAATCTCAACCCTCACTACATATATACACCTTTCTCGGCGCAAAAATGCGCCACTAAAAGACACATATTTTACTGGCGTAATTTTGCGCCACTAAAAGAGTCATCTTTTGCCGACGCATTTTTGCGCCGCTAAAAGTGTTTTCCACAACAACGTGACAAAAAATTTTCCCAACGCATCCTTATTTTTCCCGGCGCATTTTTTCGTCGCCAAAAGATACCATTGCCGCGCGCATTATGTTTTGCGTCGGCAAAAGTGCCATTATTGACGAGGGTACGTCGCGGATTTTTGCCGGCGCAAATTTGCGCCGGCAAAAGTGAGGTTTTTTGTAGTGTATGAACTTCACATAATACACAAAAATCAAACAACCAATCAAAATGCATAAGTATCAATCAATATCAAACATGCATAACTATCACTGTTATTATCTCAACAAAAGTTATGCAACATTTCTCCTATTTCTACAACATTTCACAATTTCAAAAAGTACATATACACAACATATAATACACAAATATCAAACAATCAATCAATATGCATAATTCCAACCTTTTATCACCGCAACACACAGTCTCAGAATTTATCTTCACTAACTTTTAATCCTAAATTCTACTAAATTTAATATAATTATATATTTCAATATATATATACTATTAAAGTTCCAGTGAATTACCTTGTCCAAGATAAATGCTTAGCCGTCAAATGAGATCATCACCAAATCCAATCAATCACAAAAAAGCCTAACCTAGCCACAATTAAACATTAACAATTATAAATAATTATATTATTATTTTAAAAACTATTAATACAACTATAAGTTTCTCAATTCTCATAAATTAACCTAACTTTATTAATTTTGTTTTTAACAATTCTCAATTTCTAAATTCTCATAACAACAAATTAACCTAACTATTAATTTCTCAAATTCTCAAATTCTCAATTCCATAATTTCACATCTCAATTCTCAATTTTAATTCCACTTCTAAAAATTAACCTAACTTTATTAAAAATCTCAATTTCACAAATTAACCTAACTTTATTCAATTTTACAAACCTAATTCTACAATCCTAATCCTAATTCTACAATTCATAACACAAAAATCAATGTACAATTATATATCTATATATTAATTTATATATATCAATCAATTATTTAAAAAAATCTACTCACCGACCGTGGGGAGCTCCTTCTCGTCGCCGCCGTTCGAGAAAAGGTCGAGAAGGGTGGGGGAGCACTCGACCTTGGGAGGGGCGGCAGAGACCCGTGGGGAGGTTTTGGGGGTGAAGGGAGAGGCTTTCGAGGGTCGGGAGGGCTGGGTTCACCGCGAGAGGGCTGGGTTCGCCTTGGGTTCGTTGTGGGAGGGGATGGGTTTGCCTTGCGCCATCGCTAGTTCGACTTTCAGTTCGAAGAGAAAGGAGAGAATAAGGGGAAGGTCAGGTTGAGAGGGTATTCGTCTTGGACTGAGCGTCAGTTCATAACCGACGCTATTGCCTCGTTAGCATTAGTTGATAACCGAAACTATCCCCAACATAATCAAAATGCATGCTTTGATTAAATGCATTTAGCGTTGTTTAAGTTATAAAAAGAGGGTTGAAAACCGTTGTTTTTTATGTGCAGTAGCGTCGGTGGCGAAGTCATAGCACCCTATTTTAGTCGTGATTTTTTCATCTTTAAGTTTACTTATCTTTGTTGGTAAGAGATAACTTATCTTCGTTGATTTGTGGTGCAAGTATCTTATTGGTCTAAAGAACTAATTAGATTTAGAAGTGACATTTTCAGTTTTGGGGACTTCACAAATAAGTCATAGTTTTTTCATTTTTAAATTATTTAAAACCTTTTTTTCTAATATCAAAATTTTAAATCATATTACTGCTATCAATGTTTACTATTTGATACTAACCCATTTTTATTTTATTTTGGAGGTGTTCATTTGGTTGGATGAAAATGAAGTTTCAGTGTTTTATTTTTTAATATTTTATCGTCTAGTTTTCGAATGCATCTTCACATACTATTTGGCTCGACAATAAAATTAAATTGTAATCTTATTACACATTTTCAATTTAAATAATAAAGTTTATTCCTGACATAAAAAATTCTAGTTGAGATGGTTCCTTAATCCTATATACTCATATTTTATTTATTAATAATGAAATTTTATTGTATAAGTAGCTTGCAGCTTCTATAAGATTTTTGTTATCAGTCGGCAATAATTTATCTTGGTATACACAGTGAGAGAGCAAGTTGTTTTTCCAGTGGCAGCTGGAACCAGAGAAACAGTAGCTATTTTAATTTGTAGTGTGATTATTCTATTCGAGTCAATGATGTAAAAACCACTAGAAATTGTTTTTCTAAACTGTTTACCCCAACAATTGTATGCGCTAACTCTCTCTCTCTCTCTCTCTCTCTCTCTCTCTATATATATATATATATATGGATTTGAACATACTCTCTCTCTCTCTCTCTCTCTCTCTCTCTCTCTCTCTCTATATATATATATATATATATATGGATTTGAACATGATCTGATTGTCACTAGCTACTTGAGGTTGCAAGCAAAATTGTCTATGAAGGTACGATGAGCCTTGGACACGCCTGGAGTAGTATATATATACAAGTAACCAAACTGTAATTACAAGCTAATGTATAAAAACAATGGGTATACTTAAGCCTAAGTCTAGCTCTCTAAATATATATATTCATAAAAAAGGTATTCGTGCAAGTGTATAAAGTAGGCGCAGTACCAAAATTGAATAGACTAGCCTACATACACATGCCTTTCTTCATGAAAAGCGCCAACCCCACTTGCATTTTCTTGCTCGATATGGATTTCATGCAAAAGATCTAATACTTGGTCAATATCACATATATTTAACTATTTTGATGTATATAATAGAGTTTTAGTTTTTAATAATATATTTGGCAAATTGTTTTCCCGTTTCTCAACCAATTGGGGAAATCCTAGGTACGACGACCTATATATTATATAACAATTCACAAATAAGACAAAAAAAAGTCCACCCCAAGTGTACAAAAACTGGCTCTAGACCCTTTACAATACCCATTATTAACGTTTGAAATAGTATTTTCTCCCTCTTTTATGCCCGATAACAATATGGGGGTCATCGACGAAGACCATGTGCATCAGTCCACTAACTCCAAGCGTTTGAGCATCACCTCGAATTTACAGTTTAGTCATTTCTTCTATTGCCTTTTCTTTGCTATTGGATTGTCTTTAGGTGTCATTCTCAGCTTATGTATTCAGAGCTTCCCATTCAATTCACAACCCTCAATTTATTCTTTCAGTTTGCCGAAACCCCCAGTTTTGCCTCAAACAGACTCTCCACCTCCACTGTTGCCACCTCCGCCACAGCAATCACCAATGCCACCACCACCGCCGCCGTCACTGTCGCCGCAGCCTCCACTGCTTGTAATATCCTCGATGAACGTTAGTTGTCCCACTAATAATTCTAGTAGTAACTGTACAACCGTTGTTTCGTTGAAAGAACAGAAACTTGGGCTTCTCATGCACGAGATGAAAGATGAGGAGTTGTTTTGGAGAGCGTCAATGGTTCCGAGGATCGAAGAGATGCCTTACAAGGATGTTCGTCTAAAAGTGGCTTTCATGTTCTTGACGAAGGGTCCCCTGCCGTTGGCTCCTTTGTGGGAGAGATTCTTTCGAGGACATGAGGGATTTTACTCCATTTATGTCCACACCGACCCTTCTTTCAACGACACAACGCCTCAGACTTCTGTCTTCTATGGTAGGAGAATTCCTAGTCAGGTTAGTTCTTTTCATTCTGCTACTAATGCCTCTAGAATCTGCTTAATAACCCCCAACAAGCTAACTTTGGGTTTTTTTTTTCATTCACTTTTATATTATTTATTGGTTTCAATTTTGTTATAAGGAACCATATGATATAGTTTGACTAATGATACTTGATTTATTTGTTTATTGTTTTATGTATTTTATAATTTCTAAAAATATATATTTAAAATTCTATAATCAACTTAATTATTAATTAAACGGTTAAATCTTAAATGTCCGATCACGAAAACCGAATCAGTATATGTATATATACACATATGTTAGGGAAATTTTGATCAAGAAATAAGTCTAATTAATATATTAAGCTTTTATTCTTTCATATAATTTATATTAAGCTTTTATTCTTTATATAATTTATATAATTAATATATTAAGCTTTTATTCTTTCATATAATTTAAAACGGAAATATGATAAAATTCATTTAATTTAGAAATAATTTAATTATATACTAATAATAAAGTTTGTATATATCATTTAACTCATTTTGTCTACATACTTTTTTCTCTATGTTTTGATTTAATTTTTCTTTTCACATTTTTCTCTCTCTTATCCTTATTTTATTTGGGAAATTTCATATTTTATGCATAATAACTTTGTAAATTTTTTTAATATGTCACCATAATTTGCTATTCCAAACATATGACAATTTCAAATTTTTAGACAAAAATACCCCTAATATCGAAATGCATCGAAATTGCATCGAAAAAGCATCGTTTGGGATAATAATCAAGTTTTCATGATTGCATCGAAATAGCATCGATGTAGCATCGATTTGGCATCGATGTAGCATCGATTTGGCATCGATGTAGCATCGAAACACCATCGGCATCGATGTAGTATCGATGTAGCATCGAAATGGCATCGAAAAAGCATCGTTTGGAATAATAATCAAGTTTTCATGATTGCATCGAAATAGCATCGATATAACATCGATTTGGCATCGAAACACCATCGGCATCGATGTAGCATCGAAATGGCATCGAAAAAGTATGGTTTGGGATAATAATCAAGTTTTCATTATTGAATCGAAATAGCATCGATGTGTCATCGATTTTGAATCGAAATTGCATCAAAAAAACATCGTTTGAGATAATAATCAAGTTTTCATGATAGCATCGATGTAGCATCGATTTGGCATCGAAACACCATCGGCATCGATGCCAAATCGATGCTACATCGATGCCGATGGTGTTTTGATGCCAAATCAATGCTACATCGATGCTATTTCGATGCAATCATGAAAACTTGATTATTATCCCAAACGATGCTTTTTCGATGCTATTTCGATGCTACATCGATGCTACATCGATGCCGATGGTGCTTCGATGCCAAATCAATGCTACATCGATGCAATCATGAAAACTTGATTATTATCCCAAACGATGCTTTTTCGATGCCATTTCGATGCTACATCGATACTACATCGATGCCGATGGTGTTTCGATGCTACATCGATGCCAAATCGATGCTACATCGATGCTATTTCGATACAATCATGAAAACTTGATTATTATCTCAAACGATACTTTTTCGATGCAATTGCGATGCAATTTCGATGTTAGAGGTATTTTTGTCTAAAAAATTGAAATTGTCATATATTTGGGATAGTAAGTTATGGTAGCATTTAAAAAAAATTAAGTATGTTATTACACATACTGTCTAAAATTTCCCTTTTATTTTTAAAAAGTAAATAATGGAATAATTATGTTTGACTAGTATATTGTACGTTTCAGTTTTTGAAAAAAAAAATAAAAACCAAAATTTGTAGTGTCTAACTATTCTTTCATTAATTGAATATAAGCAAAAATTTTATTTTATTTGGAAGAAAAACTACCACGTAGTCTTTTTGTCTTTCCAAAATGGTACCTAGTTCAATTAAAGCTATGATTCATTGGCATGGATATAAGTTTTGGCCAATAAAAAATGCAAACGATATATATGATTTAAATATTATATACAGTAATATATTATTATTTTAATAAATATAATTGACTAAATTAATGTGATATTTAAGTTTGTTTACAATTATCATTACTCTTTATATATACATATTAATTATATTATGATTGGGGGAACAGGCAGTATATTGGGGAACGGCATCAATGATCGACGCGGAGAGACGGCTGATAGCAAATGCACTGATGGACTTCAGCAACCAAAGATTCGTCCTCGTCTCCGAGTCATGCATACCTCTCTTCAACTTCACCACTATCCACTCTTACCTAATCCACTCCAACCACAGCTTCCTCAACTCCTTCGACGACCCAAGAAAGGCCGGTCGAGGCCGATACAACCCCCAAATGTCCCCTCATATCAACATCACCCACTGGCGTAAGGGCTCCCAGTGGTTCGAACTCCGCCGAGACCTCGCCCTTCGCCTCATCTCAGACCGAAAATACTACCCCCTCTTCCGAGACCTATGCCGACCCTCATGCTATAGCGACGAGCATTACATTCCAACGCTTGTCAATATGCTCTACGGTCCACTCAACTCCAACCGAAGCATTACTTGGGTGGATTGGTCCAGGGGAGGCCCTCACCCTCGTAAATTCGGTTGGGTTGATATTACGAGTGAGCTTTTGAATCTGATCAGATTCGGGACGTCGGGCTGCATTTACAATGGAAACGTTAGCTCCGTTTGTTTTCTCTTCGCCAGAAAGTTCTTACCAAATACTTTGGAGCCACTTTTGAGAGTGGCTCCTTCGTTGCTTGGTTTTAATCCCTAGCTACGCTACTTATCGATTCTATTATATATATGTGCAAAACTTTTGCCTATACTGCTTAAGTTTTTTTTTTGTAAATTAAATGACAAAACTATATTTGTACCATATGACGTTTTAAAATTAATAAGTAAACGATCAGAAAGTTATAAAATGATATATATATTTTTTAAATGACGTAATTAATATTGCTAGAGCAGAGTCAAGAGCTCTTTATAAAATGATATCTAAAGGATGAAAAGATATCACATGGTGCAATCGTAGCCATTTAATAGAAAGTACAGATCCGGCAATTATTTAAAATAAATGTGGAAGATTTGTGAACAGTGTAACTGACACCTACAAAAAAGTAGATGGTTGACAGGCTCCTCGTAGGGTAATACTTATCATTTTTCTAGTTTTTTTTAAAAAAAAAAAAATAGGAATCCATTAAGATAAAGCACTTTAGTACAAGTGAATTTGATGGTACACATGATGGAAAGAAACCATTCCAAACCAATTCATCACTCTCTAATAACATGTGATACAGTTGCTTGAGGGAAGGAAGAAAGTAAATTTCTAATGCCATGAATAACATCTGATAGAGGTGACACATCCTGACTTTTAGAGTTAAGTTTGTGGATTACAACTTGACAACCAAATTCAAAAATAGCAATTGGAAGGGAGACATTGCGACACCAAGACATGGCCAACAAGAGAGCTTTAGCCTCCATCAACGAGACTGGAAGATTGCCAAGAAATTGCATTAATAGTCAAGCCACAACCAAACCTTCATGATTTCTTACAACAGCCCCAATTCCCATTTTCTGAAGAGATGATGGAACAGCAGCATCCACATTTAACTTTAGGTGATTAATAGGAGGAGATCATGTTGATGTGAAAATTTATACACGGTGTTATTTATTTTCATGTAAATCGAATATTAAAATAATTAATATAAAAAATCTAGAGTATGTTTTTATAATTGAATTTAATTAGAGATAATGATAAGACTCTTGAATTATTTCTGTCGCAGGTATCACCAAGAAACTGAAGCGGTTTTAAAATATAGTATTCCAAAGTATCCTTAGAATCACCTAGACTAGAGTGAACAATTCTCAACATATGAGATAGATACAAAGAGAAAAAAAAAGAGAATATTGAGGCTTAGAAAAATACATTTGTTGTAGAGATAGTCTAAAACCCTAAAGTGTCAAAACTAGATCTTATATCCTACTCCAGATCTTCGGTTCTCAACTCTCACTCAACATTCCTTTTATAGGCTCAATTATACCACTTATTTAAATTAAAAACTCAATGAAATAATATGCAATATCAGTCATTAGGTCGAAGTTATCATGGACTTTAGGCTTATAAAATTTTCTATTTAATTACAAGCCTGTTGGACTTAAATTCAAGACACGTATTATTTTCTACTAATTAATTAATTACTTAAATAATTATTTAAATCATTTATCAAATTAGTTATTTATAATTTGAACATTGATTTAAACTTATTTATTAATTTAGACACAAATTTGTCTTAATTAATAAATCTGCCATAAAATCTATTTTCTTCTCTAAATTGTATAACTCTGTGAAACTATTCAAAATTGACCTGGTCAACTTTGATAATTCTAATTGATAATTAAATCAATTAATTGAGACTATCTAGATGATTTTATCCAAGGTACAGTGGGGACCATGGGTATTTGAAATAAAGCTTCAATAAGTTATCATAAACTTAACAAATAAATTTACTAACTTATTAATTCCTCGTGAGTCCACTAAAGACTCAGAATTGCACTCTTCAATTTATAGAACACTCTATAACCAATATAGATACGTTATTAGTTATCCATTGTTACAAGCGTAATTATCACTCAATCCTCTATAGACGATCTACAATAAGATGAGACTAAAATACTGTTTTACCCCTCATTGTATTTTATTGTAATGACCCACTAATCTAGACTATTTGGACCATTAACGAATCTATACATAAAACTTACATTTTTGCGGAAATACCATAATTTATTATAAACTTGTAGAAACAAAGATTACTTTCATAAAAATAAGTAGGATATGGGTACCCATTGTCTTTAAACAAAAATGACTTAAAGTAAAAAGGGTTACATAGAAAATGCGGAAAAATACATTTAAAACCATAAAAACATAAACAAGACTACATCCTCGAATCGAATAACGCTCGACCCCTTGACTCCATTCACCATCGATACACATCCTCTAAGCGTCACGAATCTTTCCACCTCTAAAACTTATTTCCTGCACATAAACAGAAAGGAATGAGCCTAATGCCCAGCAAGGAAAATCTAACACATAGTCATACACATAAATTTCATAATAAACGTAAAGACATATCATAACACATAATACACTTATTATAATGGCCATTATTACTTGGGGTCCCATAGACTAAACAAGCTTATGCCCATGAGATTAGTGGGGTCCTACCAGCTAAATAGGCATATGCCCACAATCTTTTTGGGATCTTGTTAGTCAAATAGGGCATAAGCCCAAGCCTACAACAAACACATGCTTAACATATTCATATCATATCATAACATAACACATAAGATAACATAAACATAAACATATAGATTCTAGCCTATTTTCCTTACCAAAGTTACCGGGATATAATGGACTGAGTTGGGACTTTTGGAACACTCCTAAAACCATAATAAACATGAGTGAGTTGAAAGAAGGAAAGAGATGAAAAGGAAATGGGAAGACTAAACCATTTGAGAAACATGCTTACCACAACTTATGTGCTTAAGAACTTGGATTCCCTAACCAAAATAAAGATTAAGGTTAGAGATTGAGTAGAAGACTATGAGGAAGAAAATAACATAATACAGAAAGGAACTAGAGTTTTGGTTACCTCAAAGACTTGAAAGACCAATCTACACCTCAACCGAAATACTATAGAACCTCACTTCCCAAAGTGTTTGATAAGCTTATGATGTTTAAGCTTATGATTTTTCCCCAAACCAGGTGTTTACACTCTCACACTCACTTAACACTAGCAGCTTCTGAACTTAGAGCAAATGGTGAATAATGGCTGGGTACTAGGTCCTATTTATAGAGTTTGGGAATGAAAATATCTTGATTTTACTTGAATAAAAATAATGGCTTTTTAAGTGAAAATCATTTGAATAATCATTCAGCAGAGGCTGAAGACTCGTTCAAAAGATGCTGGACTGTTGAAGGAGTTTGAATGGCTGAAGGGAAAAGAATTCAAAAGTATTTGAAAACATGCTGGTGGAGGCGATATATCGCCCCCTATAGGCGATATATCGCCTGGACCTTTGTTCCCGAGGCGACCGTGCATCGATTCGTGTTTTCCGTATCTACGTGCTGCGATATATCGCCCCCTATAGCTGCGATATATCGACATACGCTGAATATTTAAACACGAATTTACACATTTTTAGCTAAGTTTGAATGGAGTAAACAGCCTTGACTAAGCCCTCAACGTACTCAAAGCTGCTGACTGACCCTATAACATTCAAACTTTACCCTTATTTAATTTAATCCTCAAAAATACTTAATCCTTAATTACCATTCATAACATGTGCTTAAAATCCTATTGGTTGATGTCTAAACCTTATAATATAATAAATATAATCCTTAATATCAGTCACATTAATCAAACCTTAGGTTATACTTAATATTCTTAAACTATAGGTTAAACTTAGAAAATCTATAAGTACTACTATGAGTGTCCAAATAATTCCCGGTCTGAACCAAAAATCCACAGTAACAAAGATAATACTATAAATACTATCATACTACTATCTATCTTAGCTAAGTAAAGTTCTTGGACTCTACATTTATCCTTAAAACACTTAGTTTCTTGTAAATAGTATTTCAGTAAACTAATATTAATTACTGAAATGATATCTCTATCATTTAGCATCTTGAACCAAACTAAAAAGAAACCGTCGTTTTACTTATTCATCAGAAGCTATAGATGTTCATGTCTATGATTAACACTCCCACTCAATTATACTATCGAGTTCCCATGATGTAAGTATGGGCTAGTCCGTAGGGTAAGCTGGTAACGAATAACAAGTTAAAGAACTCAAATAATACAATCAGTTAGAATACTAACCACTCAGAATTGAGATTTAATTGACCTATGGTCAACTATATGATATGACTAGAATAGATAATAACGATATGTTTACTTATCCTATCTACTGTCAATACCAGTCCAGTCCGATGTAACAATACATCTGATCTTGTCTACTTTGTTGATGTTCTAGAAAGAACATAACATTACAATGTGTAAGTAGATTAACAAGTCAATGTAAATCCTGGGCACTGACTAATCTTAGGACTAACTTATGTTTGAACATATAATCATATTTATATTCCACTGTGATTACGTAACTATAAATATGATTAGCTATATGATCGGGATTTAATAGAAGTTTATATTAAACAAATAATCATGAAAATAAAACATGTGAGCAAAGTGATTGACCAAGTCGAAAATTGATTTCTATTCTTTTATTGATAATAAAATGATATTATAAAGAAATTGAGTTTTAATTAGGGCATAAAAACCCCAACAAACTCCCACTTTCACTAATTGAAACTAATGGCTTAATTCTACTACTCACAATTTCTTGATATGCTTATCAAATGTAGCTTCTAGTAGTGTCTTTGTAAACGGATCCGTACGATTGTCTCCAGATGTAATATTCATAACCTTCACATCTCCCCTTTCTATATGGTTACTCCTCTTGTGACTTCAAAGTTCTTTCGAGTTGGCTATCGCTCATGTGTTGTCACAAAACAACACAAGCGATTTATCCATATTTGGAACAACACCAAGATCTGAATAAAACTTCTTTAGCTAGACTATTTCCTTAGTTGCTTCCGACGCAACTATGTACTCAGCCTCCATGGTGGAATTTGAGATCGCAGAATCTTTTACGCTTCTCCATATCACAGCTCCACCCCCAAGAGTAAATACCATCCTAGAAGTGCACTACAAGAAAAAGACTCTACAGTGACGACATCTATTGCGATGACTTTGGAGTCGTCGCTGTATGCAGTCGAAATCCACAAAAAATTCTTTTTTCTTAATTTATTAAAAAAAAAGCTACAACGACGACATGTCGTTGCTGTAGGGTCATCAACAACATACGATCAGGTCCTCCAAATTCCTGGTACCCTACAACGACAACGTGTTGTTGCTGTAGGGTATCAGGAATTTGGAGGGAATAAGAGGTGGGAACTGACTCTACGGCGACGACATGGGTCTTCGTCAAAAGAAAAGAGGGAAATATGTTTGTCTATAGCGACGACCTGTCGTTGCTGTAGGATGGGGAGAGAACTCAATTGCCCAAAGTTGGTTGCCTATTTTCACCCCCTATAGCGACAACTTGTCATCACTGTAGAGTCATCGTGGAAAAAAAGGAGGGAAATATGCTATTCTAGAGCGACGACATGTCATCATTGTTGGATATGGAGGGAAGTTAACCACCAAGAGTTGGTTGTCTATTTTTCAATCCTTATAGTGATGACAAGTTGTCGCTATAGAGTCCAATTCAATCTGTTATCCCCAAAAATTGGAGATCGATGACGTGGTAATAGAGGTGACAAGTGGCAGTGCATGGTCCATAAACGACACATTAATAGTCAAAAAATATATTGGCTCCTCAGAGTTGTGATAAAGTGATCTGGCTTAGGAGTAACCCAGTAGAAGGAGTAACCCAGTAGACCGATGAAGAATTTTGACTGGCTTGAGAAGTGTCATGACCGACCAGGCATGACCTTGTCCGACCAGTCACGTGTTTGTCTGCCCAGGCATGACCTTGTCTGCCCAGGCTTGACCTTGTCTGCCCAGGAATGACCTTGTCTGCCCAGGAATGACCTTGTCTACCCAGGCATGACCTTGCCTGCCCAGGCATGACTTTGTCCGACCAGGCATGAACTTGGCCGATCGGTCATGACCATGTCCGACCAGTCAAGTGCATGTCTGCCCAGCTAAGTGCGTGTCTGCCTAGCTAAGTGCATGTCTGCCCAGTGAAGGTGTGGTCGACTAGCTTGAATAAGATATGGATCGACTAGATAGAGCAGGACTACGTCAAGATACCCAAAAACGGCTTCAACAAGAATCGGTCTTGGCATATACGGGAATCTCTCATTTATCCCACGAATATAGTGTACTGTTACATTTTGAATATTGTTGTAATTTAAATATAATGAGAATAATAAAATATCCCGATTATGGGGGATATCATCTGTACGATCCTAAGCCTATAAATACAAGGCTTATGACATCAGAAAGGGGACTTTTGGATTTTTGAACTTTTGATCCGAATTTTCTAGAGAGTACATGTATTTGAGAGGATTCTTGTATTCTTGTAATCTGCACTGAAGAAACTTAGTTGGCTCAGGTTCATCTGATCTTGAGTGCAGGTCTATAATCACAACTCTAAGTGGATTAGGCTATTACCACTACTACAAAAAAGGATTTTTAGGACTAGCATTGTGAGTCCTAAAAAATCTGGTGTGAGTCCTAAAAAATCTGGTTGAGTGCCTTTAATTAAGTTTTTAGGACTCGCATTGCGAGTCCTAAAAAATCTAGTTTAGTGCTTTAAGTAATTTTTTAGGACTCGCTTTGCATGCTCTTAAAAGTAATTTTTTTAAAAAAAAAATACAGCTACAATTTTCATTTTGATTTAGAAAAAATATATCCCTTTGAGTATCTAAAATGTATTATATATGTTAGATTTCTAAAATTTCAAAAGAAAATACAACAAAATAATTTTTTATTAATTACTCAAAAATATCATTTCAGTATTTAGTCTACTCGGCTTACAAAATCATATTACATGATAGTTTATACTACAATCAAATTTTATCATCACCAAATATTAAACAAGAAATGTATACAATGTTAGTGAAATATATTTTTTATTCTAAAAACTTCAACTGTCAATGTTGTCTAGTATTGCGCCAAAGAAATGCATCTCAATATAGACCTGCACATTATAAAAAAATTATTTAATTATAAATATATTATAATTCAAATTTATAAATAAGTAGACACACAATAATTATATATATCATTTGGCTTTTAACAATCAAATCAAAGTGAAAATGCATAATTAAGCTACGCAAATTGCATTCAAATCAAATAGTTTTGACTAAATTAAGCATCTTTTAAGAGACCCTTTTAATCATAATCCACCTCTTAATCTCTAATTTCGTTAAAACTTTAATGTCGGCTTATTATTTATTATGATGTTATGGTTCAAGTGAGAAGGAGCTTATGTGATAAGACATTAGTACTACTTAATTACTTGATTAATTAAGAAAAAAACATCATTAATTTGAATCCTATCTTGGATGTATAGTGGGTTTCAACTAAACATAATTTTTTTAGCCTATTCTAGTAATTAAAAATTTATCTCATAATCAACTTAATTATTTATTAGACCGTCAAATGTTAAATATCCGGATCACAAATTTATCATTGTGGCAGTCATCTTTTTCATATTTCCACATAAAACTAAGTACAAAAAAATCTATAGAAAATCGGATAGCATATCCCTTAATTTACTAG
This sequence comes from Humulus lupulus, assembly GCF_963169125.1. NCBI lineage: Eukaryota > Viridiplantae > Streptophyta > Magnoliopsida > Rosales > Cannabaceae > Humulus > Humulus lupulus. The sequence goes on from NC_084794.1 coordinate 131,809,614, forward strand.
CCTAGCCATCTGTCACAATCAACACCAACATGTCAAACAAATCAAACAATACACAGGTTTTCATCCACATATCACTGCAGCACACAAAATTCTTAGAACCTACTTCACTAAGACATGCAAGTTCTCAATCTTCCGTTATCACCGCAGCACACGGAATTCTCAGAACCTACTTCACTACGGATGAATATCTAAGATATTCAAACTCCACTAAAGTGTAATACTAAAGCAATTAGAGAATAAACACAAATACCACAAATCCAATATCACAAATACCTGATTTGCATCATAAAAAGAGAACCCAATAGATACAAGAGTGCATATATATAGTCGTAACTAAATTAATGCTAAGAAAGCTAACTTTCAGAACTAAATCAAACAACTTATTGCAAATAAATCATCACATACAAATAAATAAGAAACCTAAATAAAAAAGAAAGATATCAAAACTTTTGGTCAAACAAAATTTAGAAAAAGCCAGAAAACAACAAGAAAACTCTCCAATCCTCTGTTTTAAAATGTCTCACCGAGTGTCAATGTCAAGAGCATGAGGCAAAACAAATAACAATCCATTTTAAAGATCATATACTGTATATAATAATGTTATTTGCAAGGCAAAACCCTATTAAATAAATATATATACAAAGAAATATATTTAAACAATAAACAGATTGTATATAATACTCTATCTTTGTTTTGATTCTCTCTCTCTCTCTCCACTATTTTGGAAAAAAATAGAATTTTTTGGTCATCTAAAGAAATTCTTATAGTAATTAATTGAGGATATATTAAGAACAATTTAAACAATAAATATTTAAAACAGGAGCAAAGAACACATCTTTAGACTTCAAAGTCAATTTATTCACTATTTTGCATAACCAATATTCTTAACTAATTGTAAAACTCAATATGAAATAGCCACTACTTCAGAGAAAATTAGACATATTGGATGACTCAAAACACTAATTAAACCAACAATATTCTTATTATTCAAGAACAAGTCTCACGGTTAACCAAAAAAAAATTATAATTCAATGAGAGTAAGAAAAAAATGTGTGTCCCTATCATTGTATTATAATTTTACTTAATCAAGTTTTGCTCTCCTCCCAGCCAAATATAATGTAAAAATGAGTTGCCATTTAATATTCAGCTAGCAACTTCTTATAAATAACAATAAACTATAGATGTCAAGAGTCTCACCTGTCAACACCCTTGAAACTTATTGTTACTCTAATATATCACTCAATTCAATCAATGCATATTTATATGACTGTTGGAAGCTGCAGGAAATTGAAGTAAAGTAAATATAAATAAAGTAGTCAAGAAAATGAAGGCATATAAAAAAGATAAGTATTATTAAAATCAAATCCAAGTCAAACCCATTATATTAATCAACCATTGGTTTCTCTTTATTAAGTAACAGACTAGAAAAAAGTAAAGAAAAGATATAAATATATATATATACTCCCCTGCAAGAACACTTATTATATATCATAATCGAATTCCAAACTAGAAGAAATTTGATCCAACATACACCATGGCTATAAACTAGAAGAACACCTTATTAAGTGACACACTAGCTGTAACGCCCCAAACTCCAGGGACCGTTACGGTGTTCCTTGTAAACAGTGCTAAACTCGCTAACCGAGTCATTTGGCCAAAAACGTGAACTAAGTATGATTAGCAGTTTAGGGATTAAACATTTTTGGTTAAGATTTAACGTCTCACTAGAACGTTTAATATATACATTGGGATCCCGAAAATATAATTTCAGAGTCTATTACAGAAAATATTTACAACAGGTCGTTCTAAGCGGCAAAACAGGGTTTAACCCTAGTTCCACTTTAAACCTCGGCCGTGGCGGACGAGCAGCTGCATATGTACACATCATCACCTAAGCTCTCCAGCTCAAGGATGGTCCAGCCTCCTCTTGCCTTTACCTGAACCACGTAGCACCCGTGAGCCGAAGCCCAGCAAGAAAACACAATATAACATGATATAATATCAACATATAACATGATGTAATGTCATCAGGTAACATGATATAATATCAACAGATAACATGATATAATATCAACAGTAATTGTATTGGTTACTCAGGACCAACAGCTTAGGCAAATAGGTGACAATAACCAAAAGTCACAGAAGTGGGTACATCTCAATTGATAAGTGGTTCCTTCATAAGCTTGATCAGGATAGGTGCATGGTGATAGTCACCATCATAACCATCCTCCCGACTCTAGAGTCGTAACTAAGGACAGCGTCCCCCAGCCATGTGACAAACAGTCACCGGGGTCATATACCTTGACTGAAATCATCTGGTCTTAGACCAGGTAAGCGCTTATAGTTCTCATTGACCTTCCGGTCGGTCCAGCACTGATACCCTATATGGGTCATCCAATGCCAACCTCGATTAGATCTAATCTCCATTTGGCCCCGCGTTCGCAACGCACTGCCACTTCTGACTCATGGGTCGGTGAAACTCGACCAGTGCTCAGCCCGTTGTGAACTTAACTAATAAGTCACAGCTTCACAGACGGATCTGACACCATTGCCGATTCTGACTAATAAGCCAGCGCCATACACAAGTAAGCCATGCCACCAAACATATATCACATATCCAATATCCATAGACAAGGCATTCATCATGCTTACTTAACAGGTACTAGTACAATTAGGTCCATGCACAACACAGAGGCTCAAGCTCTGAACAACATCATACCTAGTATACAAAGCATGTCCTAATCACATGTTTCTCGTACATCACATGCATCATACTCAACAATCCAACATGCACCAATAACCGCCATGCATGTCACGCTCAACAATTAACCAACATGCATCAAGAGTAGCCATGCATGTCATACTTAATAAACAACCTACATGCATCAAGAATAGCCATGCATGTCACATATACACAGGGTGCAGTTTTCTTACCTCAGATTCGAGCTAGAATGATTTAAAGAACGACCCTTGAGAACGATCAACTTTTAGTCCTTTAGCGGTCACCTAGTCATAACCAAATATAAGATATCATCAATAAAAATGATCAATATAATTTCCCAAACCAATATCTAGCCTCCGGGACATCAATCCCCACTTAACCGGGTACTAGGTACAACCCCGAGGCCTAAGGCTTGAATCCCCAAGCGTAAAACACCATTTTGGGCTAAAATGACCTTAAGGGCCGCCCCCCCCCCCCCCCCCCCCCAGCTGCGCCGCGGTGCGCCCTCAAACAGAGAGGGCCTTCCCTGCCAGACGCTAAGGCCCGCGGTGCACCACAGCTGTGTCGCGACGCTCAGCCCAGACCAGGCAAAAAGCCAGCACGCACCTGAATCTTTCCCCTGCGTTTTCCCTTAAAATCAGCCCCTCAAACCTTTCTCAAATCACAACTTAACACCCAATTCAACCACCAAACATCCTCTACCACTCTCCCTCATCAAAGCCCAAAGAAAACATCACCCAAACTTCTATTAATCCAAGCTTTCTACCAGAAACTCACAAGCTGAAAACTAAAGCTTAAAAACAGAGCACACCATTAAATTCATAATTGGAACTCACCTCAAACACGGTTTTGAATCCCCTTTAATGGCTGAAACAAGTTCCCTAGCTGCCACCTTTGATTTCCTAGCTCAATACCTCAAGATGGCTCTCAAAATTTGAAAGAAAGATGGAGGAGAAACCTTGTACGGGAGAGAAGGAGAAGTGATGAGGGTAGGCTCTGTTTTGTTCTGTTTCCACAGCCTTCTAAAACTCCCTAAGGCTGATATAAATCCTTAAGGTCAAAAGACCATAATGCCCTTAGGCCAAATAAATCCCTCTAAAAGCTTCCGAGGGTAAAACCGTCATTTCCCGCCTATCTCGTTAATTATAATTAACGCTCTCCAATTCCCGCTATTTTAAATATTCCCAAATACCAATAAATCATATCCCATTACCCTTTAATTCCCGGTAATGCTCTAATCATTAAATTCACCCCGAGACTCACCCCGAGCCCCGAACTTAAACCCGTTATGACTAGACCGAACACTTACATCTCATGATCGTCTCATGCCGATTAGCTCGAACCAACCCACCTTATAATGTGGCTATATTAATTAATCACAACCATGCACCCAAAATACACAATTACGCCCACAGTGGCCAAATTACCAAAATACCCTCACAATAATAAATTCCCCTATATGCATGCATTCACCATCATATAATAATATAATTCACGTAAACATGCATATAATCATTAAATACCATAATAAATAAATTATGGCCCTCCCGGCCTCCTAATCAAGGTCCTAAACCTTATTAGGAAATTTGGGGCATTACAACTATCCCCTCCTTACAGAAATTTCGTCCTCGAAATTTACTCAACAACTCGGAACCAGAATTCCACACACTTGACATAAATTTTCAATTCTCTGGGTTGCTTTCTCGACCTTATCATCCCTATAGCCCTACCTTAACCCAAGGTACATTCTGCTCAACAGAATCCTCATTACTTATGTCACAATCTGAACTGGTTATTCCTTACCGGAATACTTAAGCTAACCTTCAGATTCTCTTAACTCAACTCATAAGTTCCTTTGGCCCATGCCCACTGCATGGAAGCACATAACTCACTGTACACAACTGCCAGTGCCAAAAGTAAAACTGATTCAGAGTCACCCTATTCAGACCCAATCAGGATCCAACTGCTGAAACAAACTAGGGCTTAACTTGTCTTAATTCCTCACCCCTTTTCCCATGGTGATACCTTAGAGAAGATACATTCTCCTACTTGGAATTCCACATTCCTACTTTCCTGTTCAATAATACTTTTCCATCTATTATGAGAAATGAGCAACCAAAATTCAAGCTCCAGCAATCTCATAAATCCCCTGAACTACCTTAGGATCCAGACCTATATATATATATTGCCTCGCTCATCTTATAAGATGTTCCTCCAATAATAATTGGATAACCCTCTCTCTCTGATTTACCATCAGTCTGAGAGTAATAAGCTGTACTAAGTTCCATTTATATACTCATCGCCTTCCTAACCCTTCCAAAACCTGGAAGTCACAATAAAGTCTTCATCTGATAAGATAGACCTTGAGTTCACGAAGGCTCTCTATCATTCTCACAAGGAGACTCAAATATTGATCAGCTGTACTATTCACCTACCCTTATTGATAAAATAAACTCACTTGGACTACCAGTCCACAATGACTTAATGCCAATTCATACTGATCTATCAACCTGGGAATCTCACCGCGAAACTCACTGCGATGCTCTCTTATTCCCACTATGAAATACCCAAAGGCTGTAATGGCCTTGCTGTTTCCTGATATTCTGTCTCGACCTGATAATCGGTTAAGAACTTTTCACACATCTCATTACTTCCCTCTTCATCTCAGGCCATCATTATAAAATTTCCATATCATGTAACCCTTTCGCGATGCCTGAATGAAACTAATAAAAGAATAACATGAGATTCATCCAGAATCTCTCAGTTAATCCCAATGTCCATCGGATCCCAAGTCCGATCTCTATACCACCATAAATTCATGTCTGTCACTATACAACCTTTAGCTAATCCAGCTAAAGCTTTCCATTCAATCTAGCCCGTCTGTGGCTCACTTAACCATCTTTCCTTTTATATTTCTTGAGATAATATCTCAAAAAATAAACTGGCCACCTGGCCCACCAGAAACTCTACTCCAGTTCTGGTCAGATTCTTTAATCAACATGTTGCATAGGTAGTCACTTTTCCTCTATCACTAGGATGTCATAACAGTCCTCTAACTGATCCTGGTCTATAAAGACCCAACACTTTCTCCCCAAGGCACCTGAGATATCTTTACTATCCATGGACACTCCTGTCCCCAAGGCACTCTTCACTCTTGGCAATTCTCCGCAGAGAAAACACCACTATACCATCGTCCAAGACGATCATAAATCCCATTCAAATAAACCTTTGAATGCTTTATTCATCTGATTTATCAACACTTAGCATTAACCAATTCTCAAGACATATTCAGCACTCGCAGTGCTCTAATCTAATTCCAGCACAATCTTTTACTTAATTTTCTTCTCTTTGATCTCTAACTGGTCTTAACTAGATCCAAGATCCACCTTAAAGGGTTCCATCTTACTTAGAAACTAACCCTCTAATTCTTATAACTTCACTGAGCCACTCAAAATAATACTTACATCTGATTCCATCTCTGGTACTAAACCAATCACCATTCTAATCTTCTTCTAATAAAAAGAAGGCCTCACAGACCACCTGGAAACACATTTAAAAACCCACAGACTAATCCAGTCTGTCCTGATCTCACTGGTACAATCCAGGTGACTAGTAGTAATAACAAAAGGCAGTAGTAATTTGAGCACACAAAAACTAGAATCACTCATAGTTTCATTAAATCATATTCTGTAGTTTCTTTGCATCAATTTCTCAAACACTTAAAGAGTATCAACCATTAGTTTAAGAGATCCATATGCCCTGGTTTCCTTACACCACTTTCCAGCTCAAGACAAAAAACATCCAAAAGATAATATCAGAAACTAACCCGAAAATTTCCTAGAGTTGCAAGAAAATTTTAAGATAAACAAGCAAAAATTTAAATCCCAAATCACACAGCCACCAAGCCAACGAATCCCAAATCTCAAAATACACCAAGCCAAATAATTGGAATACATCAAAGCCTCCAAACAACTTCATACAAAACCTTACAAAACAAAATATATAGGCATTATAAATCTATTCATATATATAATATTTATACATATATTTCTCAAATCTATATACATATGGAAAAAAAATTGTTAAAGAAAGCATACTTAGAGCAGAGACCACCGTCGCGACCCCTGCGAGGCCACTGCTCCACCAGCTGCGACAAATTAAGTGGCATACCTCAGATTGTTCAATGCCCCAACAGTCATTTAGTTGTCCAAAAGTAGAGCCTGGAGGCTTCTGCTCGCGGCGAAGAACGGGCCACCAAGCCCCAACGAGCCACTAAGCCTCCGCGCTGTCCAGCCCCAACGAGCCCCCAAGCCTCCACGTCCTGCCCAGCCCCTGCGTCGTTGAGCCCAGACCCGAGACCCCCCCACCCGCCGTCGAGCCCAGCCCTCGAGCCACCAGTCGTTGCTGTCGAGCCCAGCCCTGAGCCACCAGTTGTTGCTGTCGAGCCCAGCCCCGAACCCCCTGCCGCCGAACAGCTCGACCCCGACCCCCTTGCCGCCGTCGACCACCATTCCTCGAGCCCCTGCCGTTGTCGTTCGGGCCTAGCAGAAAAAATGGGATAGAGAGAGGGAGAAAGGAAAGTATCGGGTGGGAGAAAGGGATTTTGGTATATGTATATATTTTTTTATTTTATAAATAAAAATCAGATTATATTATTTAGATAAAAAAATGTGATTATAAAACTCCCAATTATATACTCCTAATACTATAAAAAATAATTTTAAAAATCACAACTATACAAATTCTTTTCAAACTTATAATAATTGTTATTTAAAATTTAAATTGCTATTTAATTTAAATACTAGGTAAAAGTGCACTTTAGTTAACTTTATTTTAAAAATATATTAATTAATTTTTATTAATATTTTTTTTAATTTTCATATAAATTTTAAATAAATAAATAATGCCATATATTATAAAAATTATAACTAGTAAATTTATATATTAAAATTATTTTATAATATTTTTCCAATCAACAAAACAATTTATTTTTAACTAATACTAATTTTATAAATATGTTAAACAATAAGTGGTTTTATGCTCTTTTACTAACAATTTTAAGGACTTGCTTTGGGAGTCCTTAATACTATTTTAGGACTCGCAAAGCAAGTCCTTAAAAGTCACCATTCCTAATTTTTCAGCTCAGGTGGTTTTAGGACTCGTAAAGCGAGTCCTAAAAGAGTATTAAGGACTCCCAAAGCAAGTCCTTAAAATTGTTAAGTAAAACCCTCATTTTTTAGCCCAGATTTTTTTAGGACTCACTTATTTTTTTAGGGCACTCATTGCGAGTCCTAAATTGTGTTTTTCAGGACTCTCAATGAGTGTCCTAAAAACTCCATAAATATTTTTAAGGACTTGCATTTATGTGCGTGTCCTAAAAAAGTGTCCCGTAAAGGGTATTTTGTAGTATTGTACCATCACATTGGGGCTGAACCACTATAAAATCGTCTGTGTCGTTTATTTTCTCTTGAAGGTTTTATCGTTTCTGACGTTAACACGTCGTTGGCCAAAAATGCGGTCAACATTTTGGTGCATTCATTGAGAGCCTGAAGAGAAAGACAGACGGTCCTTGAAGTATTATGGCGCCTAAGAACACCAATGTGGCCTCCAAGAAGACAGGTTCCTCTAAAGAGCCTGCCAGATCAGAAGGTCCTGGCCCACAAGACTGTGAGACTGAGCCTAGAGTCGTGCTCGAGGACGTGACTCCAGAAGTTGAGGAACTCCAAGAAGCCATGGGGGCCTTCCAGAAGGAGATGGCACAATTCCACGCCAGACAGGAGGCGTTCGCTGAAGAGATGGCCAGGCAGAGAGTTGCGTTAGAGCAGCAAAGGCACGATATGGAGGCCAGAAGCGAAGAGCTCAGACAACAACAGGAGGAGGTCAACCGGAGACATCGTGAAGCAGCACTTGCTCTAGAAGCAGCTACCCAATTGGCCCAAGCCAACGCTCAAGCCGCAGCATAAGCAGCCACCCAGGGAGCAAGAAATAATAACGCTGGTCGAAGGACCATTGTCAGAGCCGATTCTCGAGGACCGGGCAGAAGCAGGAATAACCCCCCTGGTCGGGAAGATGATGGGGACCGATCCAGAACTGCCTCGATGCAAAGGGAGCACTCTAGAACCCCCTCCAAGAGCCACCGATTAGAGACTTCTAGATCAGGGAGTCACCGGTCGGGCAGTAAAAAGACTCCACCCAGGCAGGATCAGACCAAGACTCCTAGAGAGAAGAGGACTTCACAATTAAAAGATGGGCATGGTCATGATGAGGCTGATAGTCATCACACCGACCAGTCAAAGGAAAAGGAGGGAAATGACCAACAAGGAGGAAAATACTGCCCGGGGCGTACCGAAAGGCCTCCACTGCACCCCGGCCAGCATCGTAGTAGGAGAGAGCAAGTCTTGCGTAGTAAGCCCTCTGGGAAATCGAAGAGTACTGTGTTTGATAGGGCAGGAGAGCATGCTTCCCGGAAGGATCTAAGGGATGTTATCACCAACAAGAGGAGGACTGTCCCGGTCGAAGGGAAAAATCTGGACCGCCCTGCCAGTCAAGTAGAAATACTTGACGACAGCGCGCCAGATGGTAATGCCCGACCAGGCGGTCAAGACCTTAGAACTTCATCAGTTGCACCAGCCATCCAAGCCCAGCTTGACATGCTAGTAGCTGCAGTGCAAGGTTTGTCGAAACGATCTTAAGGGATAGATGCAATAGACCACCGGAGTGGCAGCCCATTTTGTGCCTGGATTAGAGCAGCCTAGCCACCGGCAAAATATAAAGCATCGGTACTGCCAGTATATACAGAAAAGGCAGATCCCATCAGACATATTGGGAAGTTTGAGGACCAGATGGAATTGCTAGGAGTAAGTGACGATTATCGGTGTAGAGTTTTCCTGACTACATTATCGGATACTGCCCAGGAATGGTATTGGAAGTTTAAGCCAAACTCCATTACCTCTTGGGAAGCATTCAGGAAGGAGTTTTGTTGACAATTCAACACTGCCTGGACTCCACCAGTTTATGCAAACCACTTGGCAGATATCAAACAAGGAAAAGATGAGTCTCTAAAGAACTATATACAGAGATTCATGAGAGAAGCCAATAGAGCAACTGTTGTAGGAGACGAGGGGAAGATGGTTGCCATATCTGTTGGAATAACTTATCGGAGCCCTTTGTGGGACAGTATACATAGAAATCCAATTTCAACACTTCAACAATTTCTTGACCGGGCGGACAAGTATATGAAATTGGATGATGCAATAGAGAAGGAGGAGAATGGCATAAATAATCCGGGCGGATTAAGTGACTTTGGTGGAAGGAAACGTGGAAATAACGGGTCTGACCACCATGAGGAGAAGAAAGCAAAGTTGAATTCAAGTGAAAAGCCAACCAAGTATGAGCCTCAATTCACTAACTACACCACTCTCTCAGCTAGCCGAGCAGAGATATATCTTGCTAGTCATGAAGAGGTTCCCTACAAGAAGCCTCCCCCCATCATGAAAGAGATGAGGAAAAGAGATATGAATAAGTTTTGTCATTTCCATGGAGATTATGGTCATGACACGAATGAATGCAATCACCTCAAGGACGAGATAGAATTTCTTCTCTGGTCGGGCAAGTTGAGGAAGTACCGGGCAGAGACACCCCAAGGAGAAGGAGGTAGCAGCAATCCTGGTTTCAAGAGACAAAGATCTCCGCCCCTTGCAGCCCGGACCTGTGGACTTTACCTTAGACACTATATGTGGAGGTCCACACTTGGCTGAGGAAAGCAACGAAGCAAAGGAGAAGTATGCTGAGCGGGAGTGCTAGGATCAGAAACCACTGGAGTGGCGAGCATCGAAGGATATATCTTTTCTAAATACCACTTTCAGAGTGGTAGCTTGATTTCGAGTTGTTTGACTTGTTATTTAAGTTTGGTTTATGAGCTGGTTACTTGCTAACCAGTCATTTTATTTTTGAACAATTTTGGTTGTTTAAGACTCGTTGTTAGACATGTTTTGTCCCTTTTAATTTACGAGTAATAAAAGAGACTGCGCGCAGCGTGGTCGATTCTTGCTACAAATATGCATGTGTGTTAGTTATCCGAGCAGTGTTCAACTGGTCGGTAAAATCGGACAGTGTTCAACTGGTCGATACATTCAAGCAGTGTTCAACTGCTCAAATATTTTCCATATATTCTATGTGTTTCACGAGTAATTAATTGCTCGAACAGATTCAGTCAAGTAGTGAGTGACTAAGGATCTTTCAACCCTCGATCACCTGGGGGGCACATGGGGTATACTGGTATATAATTTAACACAGGCAATAAGAGCACGAGTTAATATATCTATTTTTAGGCTGACTTGTAAATTTTCGAAGTCCAAAAAGGCCATTAAGCTTACTTGTTTGACAAAGCTTAAGTAACTTGGAATTTTTTTAAAAATTTTAAGTTAGGAGCAGATATTCGTGTGACAATAAACATTATGCTCATAAAATGTTAGAGCAATAAGAGTGTGAGAAAGTATACTTAGTATGGACTTATGAAATGTCTAGAATTTCTAAGTTAGAAAACTAAGTACTCATGCGAAAATATAAGGCATACATCAGAGTGACTTTACTATTCACAAAAAACTTATAACTTTTTAAGTCTAAAAAGACTTAGAATGTTTTAAGTTAACAAAGAAAATTAAAGTATAAATGCCAACAGCTCGGTTGTACGAGAAAAATATCATAGCTGCTAAGCAACAATTGTCTTCACAACAAAAAAGAGTAAACTATTGGCAAGGTACAAAGTCTAGCTGATCAGGTGCAACGTTTTCCCGGTCGGGAGGGATACAACTTCCCTGGTCAGCTGAGCATGTATCACTGGTCAAGTAGGAAACTCTATTGTTGAGCATGACTAACAACGAAGAGGCGCTACTTGGAGGAGTATCGCTCGATTGCGGGATGGACGTATCAGAATTCGTGTGGTTGTCACCTCCCCTACAGTCAAAGCGATTCATCTACAAAAAATAAAAAATGGGGAGGTGAGTAACCATACAAATAAAATTCAACAAGAGGAAAATTTATTTTTCTACTTAGAAAAAATTTATCTAAGTAGTGAAAATATAGTATGTATGGAGAAAAAATAAATTTTGTGCCTAAAGTGCCTAAAAAGTGCTTAAGGTCCCTAGGGTGAGCGTGAATTAAAAGTTTTGGACAAGAAAATTTTTTGGTCCAAGTGGCGCGCCAAGTGCCTAAGGCATGCCATGCTTGGTTCGAGGAGCCAAGAAAATTTTTTGGTCCAAGTGGCGCGCCAAGTGCCTAAGGCATTCCATACTTGGTCCATGGAGCCAAGAATTTTTTTTGGTCCAAGTGGTGCACCAAGTGCCTAAGGCATGCCATGCTTGGTCCAAGGAGCCAAGAAATTTTTTTAGTCCAAGTGGCGCGCCAAGTGCCTAAGGCATGCCATGCTTGGTCCGAGGAGCCAAGAGTTTTTTTGGTCCAAGTGGCGCGCCAAGTGCCTAAGGCATGCCATGCTTGGTCCGAGGAGCCAAGAAATTTTTTTGGTCCAAGTGGCGCGCCAAGTGCCTAAGGCATGCCATGCTTGGTCCGAGGAGCCCAGAATTTTTTTTTTTGGTCCAAGTGGCGCGCCAAGTGCCTAAGGCATGCCATGCTTGGTCCGAGGAGCCAAGAAATTTTTTTGGTCCAAGTGGCACGCCAAGTGCCTAAGGCATGCCATGCTTGGTCCGAGGAGCCAAGAAATGCCAAGACACCCGAGGAGTGGTGTGGTGTCCGACCGGACACCTGGTGTCCAAGGAGGCGTGTCCGAGGGTTCCGTGGGGTCTAGTTTGAGCAGCTCAAGCATCTGAAGGACCTAGTTCGTGCCATAACCAGCATCCGGTCGAATGCATCTTGGGACCGAGGGGCTGTTGTGTGGTTCGATCGGACCATAATTTTTACAAAAGAAATAGCAATGGCCAATCGGCCATGTCCCTTACCACAACCCAAATCCTAAGCTGAAAAAAGCAAGGCCCTAAATTCCATCTAGCACAAACACCATTTCTCATCCAAAACACATACTGCAACAAGATCAAAAAATAGAATTTGAAGAAATCAAAAGACAAGTTCAGTCGTGGGTTTACGTGAAAGTTATCGTCCGGATAGGAGCTTTTGAATGACCTCAAGAACATTTTGCTAGAAGAAAAGTTTATCATACGAGAAAATCGTATAATAAACTTGGGATGCAAATGTTATCCCCAAAAATTGGAGATCGATGACGTGGCAATAAAGGTGACAAGTGGCAGTGCATGGTCCGTAAACGGCACATTAATAGTCAAAAAAATATATTGGCTCCTCAGAGTTGTGATAAAGTGATCTGGCTTAGGAGTAACCCAGTAGACTGATGAAGAATTTTGACTGGCTTGAGAAGTGTCATGACCGACCAGGCATGACCTTGTCCGACCAGTCACGTGTTTGTCTGCCCAGGAATGACCTTGTCTGCCCAGGAATGACCTTGTCTGCCCAGGCATGACCTTGCCTGCCCAGGCATGACCTTGCCTGCCCAGGCATGACTTTGTTTGACCAGGCATGAACTTGGCCGATCGGTCATGACCATGTCCGACCAGTCAAGTGCATGACTGCCCAGCTAAGTGCGTGTCTGCCTAGCTAAATGCATGACTGCCCAGTGAAGGTGTGGTCGACCAGCTTGAATAAGATATGAATCAACTAGAGAGAGCAGGACTACGTCAAGATTCCTAGAAACGGCTTCAACAAGAATCGGTCTTGACATACACGGGAATCTCTCATTTATCCCACGAATATAGTGTACTGTTACATTTTGAATATTGTTGTAATTTAAATATAATGAGAATAATAAAATATCCCGATTATGGGGGATATCATCTGTACGATCCTAAGCCTATAAATACAAGGCTTATGGCATCAGAAAGGGGACTTTTGGATTTTTGAACTTTTGATCCGAATTTTCTAGAGAGAGTACTTGTATTTGAGAGAATTCTTGTATTCTTGTAATCTGTACTAAAGAAACTCAGTTGGCTCAGGTTCATCTGATCTTGAGTGAGGTCTATAATCACAACTCTAAGTGGATTAGGCTATTACCATCACATTGGGGCTGAACCACTATAAAATCGTCTGTGTCGTTTATTTTCTCTTGAAGGTTTTATCGTTTCTGACGTTCACACGTCGTTGGCAAAAAACGCAGTCAACACAATCCACTGGTCATTTATTTTGTACTCTATCTCGATGACATGTCGTTTAAATAGGCCCAAAAAATGTGGGAAAATGAACCGCCAAAAAATTTAAGTCAAATTTCACTGCTTAAAGTGACGGCATATCGTCGCTGTAGGGTAGACGCGTAGTACACGAGAGGATTCTTGTACTATTCACTATCCTATCGTGACGACATGTCGTCGCTGTAGGGTCTCACTATTTGAGTGAAACAGTGCATTTGGTATCAGCGACGACATTCTTGTACTCTATAGCGACAACGTCAGTCAATATAACTCCCCATCCCAAGCCTTCTTCTTCATTTTTTGCAAAAAAAATTTGAAAAACCAGAACCATCCAAGCCCCATCAATGATCCGAGCCTATCTGCTGCCTTTTTTTTTTTTTTTGCCATTTTTGGTAATCTAATCTCATTTTCTTTGTATTTTATGGTTTAAAATGTATTTTTTTGTTAGTATATGTGTGTATTTTGTGTTTGGTATAAATGAGTTGTTGAAAATTTTGGGTTATTTTTTATTTTTTTGCAGATTACTTGTGCCTAGCCCGAGCCTTGGGATTAGATTATTGACTGAAGATAACGCTATAGCATGGCTTTTGAGTATTGCTTTTAAGTTTTTTATTATTGATTAAGTGTTAAATTAAGTTTTCAATTGTGTAATTAGTTATTTTATATTGTGTTGAATTTTTTTAGGTTAGATTTGTATATTTGTTAATTTAATTATATTTGTATTTTTTCGGGATAGATTGTAAATATATTTATTAATTTGATTTAATTAAATATTATGTTATAAAAAAAATGCATATGATAAGTTTAGATATTAGATGATATAATTTTTTTTATTAACATAGTATGTTTATTTTTTATGTGTATATGAATTTATATGTATATAAATATTAATACGTATGTAAATCTATATAAATGTGAATATGTTTATATGATTTAATGTGGATATGAATATTAGAATTTAATAAAAAAATAGTTTATTAGGTTAGATAAGTCTAATTAAATGTTTATAATATGATTTATGTTGTTGATATGAGATTTAAATCTTTATATTCAATTATATGTAAGTTCTGGGGCTGGTTTTGTAAATTTTATGCAGATTTTAATTTTTGGGATATGTTAGATTATAGCCGTTATGCTGCCAAAATTTTAGTAGATTTTAATGTAATTAATAATTTTTTTTTATAAAGTAATAAAAAGAAGAATACAAATTTATAATAAAGTAATTAATATAGTCAACTTTACTCTTGAAATTTCATTAAAATAAAAAGTAGAAAATAAATTAATAATTTGATGATTATTAAATAAATTAAAATAATAACTTTAATGGTAAATTAATAAGATTATAATTAAATATTTGTTTATTTAATGACTTTGATAATATATTCATAAAATTTGATAATATATATTCATAAGATTTAATAAGATTTCACCATTTACTTGAAAAAATTAGTGTTTTGGTGATAAACAAATTATTAGCAAATAATGTAGCTTTTTATAATTATTACATTGTAATCATTTATTTTCTACTTGAATCAGTTATGATGATTGACAAGAGTTGGATAACTAATAGACGACGTAACTCTGATGAGTTTTGGAATGGTCTTCAAGCATTTATACAAATGGCCAAGAATCATGTGAATGCTTTGGGAGAAGTCAAATGCCCATGCGTTCAGTGTGTCAATATGCTGAATTAGAAACTAGATGTGGTGGAGGCTCACATACACATATATGGGTTTCTGCAGCGATACGTGAAGTGGACCTACCACGGTGAAGTTGATATGCCTCCAGTAGTGGACGACGGGGCTCCAATGACTGATGAGATGATTGACATCGCCAGTGATGTTATTGGTGAACAAGACACTAATGAAGAAGGCACAAATGAAGGAATTTCAGATGGTGGTGGCAATAGTGTGAATAATCAATTTGATGACCTGTTTCAAGAGGTCGAAGCTGAGTTATACCCTGGTTGTTCTTGGTTGTCTTCCTTGAACTTCTTGGAGAAGATGATGCACATGAAGGTTATGAATAAATGGAAAAATAGTTCCTTTGATGAACTTTTTGAAGTTTATGAAATTTTCATGTCTGAAGGAGAATAAGATTCCAGCTTCATTATATGAGTCTAAAAAAAAATGAGGAAGTTAGGGTTAGGATATCAATCAATCCATGCTTGCAAGTATGACTGTTGTTTGTTTTGGAAGGAGAATTCCGAAAAATAGAGTTGTCTTGCATGTGGTGAGAGCCGATGGGTTGACAAAGACACAAAGGGGAAAAAAGTCACCCACAAATTGTTGCGATACTTCCCCTTGACTCCTAGGCTGAAGCGTCTTTATGGTTCAAGGCATACATAAAATGATATGACTTGGCATAGTACGAGACGGTCGAAAGAAGATGGTGTGATGCACCATCCTGTTGATGGGGGTGCTTGGAAATAATTTGATTCCAGATATCCTGATTTTTCCAAAGAACCCATAAACGTTCGATTGGGTTTGGTTGCTAATGGTTTTAATCCATTTGGTAACATGAGTCTATCTTACATCATGTGGTCGGTAATATTTAGCACGTACAATATGCCTCCTTGGTTGTGCATGAAAGAGTCACCATTCATGCTGACCTTATTGATTACCGGTCCGAAATCACCTGGGAAGGACATGGATGTCTTTTTGAGGCATGTGGTAGATGAATTGAAGGAGTTGTGGGATGAAGGAGTTCAAACTAGAGACGCTGCAACGAACAGTGTATTCAGAATGCGTGTAACACTATTATGGACTATCAATGATTTTTTGGCCCGTAGTAGTTTGTCCGGTTGGAGTTGCCAAAAATATATGACATGTCCTTCATGCAACAATGACACTCCTTCATGTCGAGTAATTGAGAAGATGGCTTATGTTGGTCATAGAAGATTCTTATCTTCTACGCATAAGTGGTGGAAGAGTCGCTTGTTTTATGGGAATTATGAAAAAGGACGTCCTCCAAGACATACTTGAACAATTAGCACATGTTCCAGATCGTTTGCCAGGTAAACATGTCAGTTTCGAGGGTGTAAAAAGAAACCGAGATCCAAAAGAACTTAATTGGAGTAAAAAGAGTATTTTATTTGAACTTGATTACTGGTTCGAACATGAACTGAAGCACAATTTAGATGTGATGCATGTAGAGAAAAATGTTTGCGACAATTTACTCGATACTTTTCTTATGAATGAGAAATCTAAAGACACCACCAACGCACAAGTAGACTTGAAGAATTGGGATATCCGAGAAGAGTTGCACCTCAAGGAAGATGGTACAAAGTTGATCAAACCACATCCTATGTACTTTTTCACACCAGATGATAGATAGTTTTTTTGTCAGTTCATAAAAGGAGTTAGACTTCCTGATGGCTTCGGTTCAAATTTCTTTAAGGAAGTAACTGACAATGATGGCAACCTTGTTGGGTTGAAATCCCATGATTGTCACATTCTTATGCAACGTATATTGTCGGTAGGAGTTTGAGGCTACTTGGATTAAGTCTGTTTCGAAGACAATCATTGAGGTTTGCAATTTCTTTAAGCAAATTTGTGCTCGTACATTGGTTGTTAAGGACATGGAGAATGCAGAATATCAAGTGATACAAATTTTGTGCAAGTTGACGTTAGTTTTTCCTCCAGCCTTTTTGACATAATGATTCATTTAATTCTTCATTTACCGCAAGAAGTTATCCTCGGAGAACTAGTTTACATGAGGTGGATGTATATGTTTGAGTAATATATGAAGAAGTTGAAAAATTATGTTAGGAATAAGGTGCGCCCTAAAGGTTCTATAGCGGAGGGTTATGTTGTCGATGAAGCTTTGACTTTTTGTTTGTAATATCTTCAAGGCGTACAGACTAAATTTAATCATCTGGAAAGAAATGCGGATATTGTTATTCCTAAAAGAAAGTTGTCAGTTTTTGAATCACAATGTCGTCCAAGTAGCAAAAAGAAAATCATATCCCTAGACTATCTTCATCGAAAAGAAGCGGAGTGGTTTGTACTCAACAATTGCCTTGAAATCCAACCATATATGGAGTAAGTAGATCAACACATATATGAATTCATTAAATTTAATTCATAGAAAACTGTTTTCTTACCTCAATCCTTGTGCTATACAGTAAATGCTTTCGAGAAAATTCAAACATAAATCTTCAAAAAGGTTTCCCTAGCTGGTTTAAATTGAAGGTAAATTATTGAAACTATAGAATTCTTACGAAATTCATATCGATTAATACTCATCTCATTGTGTTTTTTGTGTGTCATACTCTATAGATGGGTTGTTTGTGACAAATATAATCAAATGATTATACTGATGAATTATTTGCTTTAGCAAACGAGTCCAATCAGAATGCATACTCATACACGACTTGCATTGTTAACAGTGTGAAGTTTTTGGTCCATAGTCGTGACGAAAGGCGTACCACTCAAAATAGTGGAGTTTCGGTGCCAGGAACTTATGGTTTCACTTTCTATGGCCTACTTGAGGAGATTGTAGAGTTATGCTATTCCCACGGTTACTCGGTAGTATTGCTTCGATGCAAATGGTTCAATACCGATGCAAGCAAGGGTCGAAATGTGACTGAGAATAACATAACTAGTATCATGATTAATTCTGAATGGTACAAGAACAATCAGTTTATTCTCGCCACTCAATCAAAACAAGTTTTCTACTTGGAAGATCCTTCAAGAAACAAAAATTGGAAGGTAGTAGAAGAAGTCAATCATCGAAAGATCTAGAATCATCCAAGTATTGATGATGCTAACGAAGTTGATGTCGTACATGATAGCACTTCATCAAATTTTCACTCACTGTGGAATTAGGAGAGTTGGAGATTATGCATTTGGATCGACCTGGTCACACCAGCATAATTGGGGAAACGTCTCGATGAGTTTCAGACGTGGATGATGATTTCATCAATGACGATGATGATGACGAAATTAGTGAAGATGATTTAGAAAGTACAGATGATGATGTAGGAATCGACATTGATGAGGAATAATATTTTCTTATGCATATTAATATTTGTATGTTTAATGTGCATGTTTTAATTTCAAGACTTTTCAATCAATATATGACTTTTCTAAAAAATGTTTGTTTTTCAATAGTTTCAAATGCATTAATGAAATTATTTAAGTTATGTAATTAACCTCCAATTATAACTGATTTTAAGTTAATAATTATTTAAACTGCAAAAATATGTCTGCTACTGTTGCTCGTTCTCATGGCGGTGATGGAACAGATCCTCCTCCTCCAGATCCCACACGAGTTCCTACTTCCTGTGAGACAGGTAATATACTATAATTAGTCTATCTTTTATCAATAAATGATAAATTGTTATTATTTTATTCAATTTAATTGTATTGTTTAATTGACATATGAAGCAGCTCCCACAAAATGAAGAGATCGGTCTCGATCCGAAAATTTGCAGCAGCTTGTCAACGACAATAAAGGTCCATTGGCTCTAAAATTTGATTTGAATGAGGGAACCTACAAAGTAGTTTGTGATTTTGGGACATTGTTCACGAGACGTATTGGTAACCTTATTGGTCACCATGTCCCATTATATTATGACTCGTGGCAGAGTGTTCTGGATGAGCACAAGATAGGATTGATGCAAAAGCTTGAGATAAATTTATTAACTTATTCAAATGTAATGTTTTTTTTTTATAATTTAAAAAATCTCACCATTTTTTTAAGGAATTTTTTATTATTCCCCGAGCTCTCCCTGAGTGGTGATTGATAGAGACTATGATTGAGTGAGAGTTTCAGGATTGCTACAAGGATAAAAAAGGTCGCAAGAAAAGATACTTCGTTGAACATGAAGGGTATGATGATATTGAGACAGCCAGAAAGAATCCACTGGAGGACATGGACAATGAGAGTTGGCAGAAGTTGGTTGACCTTTTCAACACTCCACAGTTCATGGCACGCTCAAAGGAAAATGCTGCCAACAGAGCAAAACAGAAGTATCCAAGTGTCCATGGATTGACTTCTTATGCTTTTGCTCGATTTAAGAAGGTAAATAAAAATATATAGATAATTTGAAATATTTTAAGTTATCTTAATAATAATTTCAATATTTAACTGGGATTTTGTTAAATTTTATTTTCTAAAGATGAATCTTCAGACTAAGGAACTGCCCAGCATTATCGATGTGTTCCATGACATGCACATTCATCCGACACGTGGATGGTGAACACAAATGCTAAGGATGCATATGTAAGTAACTTTCTAAGTTTTGTATATATGTATATTATTCAATTATATTATATATTAATTGTCTTGTTTCTAAACTACAGGATGCCTTGTAGTAAGAAGTCCAGACACAATCCCTATCCCAATCTCAATCTCAATATGAAGCAGGAAATGCCACTGTCAATGAGACATAAGTTGTCTCAAAGGTACTTGGTCAACGTCGTGGCCACAACTGAGGTATTGGACGCAAGTTGATGCCTCAAGTGCCATCAGATCCTCTTCACAATCAGAGGCATCACTGTTTTCGTCCACCACAGTTGGCCCTCCAACGGTACCATCTGAGGCTTTCCAGTCCATGATTCAACACTTTAGTCAAGCCTTTATGACCCAAAACAAGAACTTCTAGCAAACGCAACAATTTTTGCAAGCAACAAATCCGAACATCCAAGCTCCACAATTTCAGCCTATCAACTTGGACATGAGTATGATACAGTCTAGGATGGCAAGCTTGGACATGAGTATGATACCACAACAACCACAGCAGCCACAACCACCATAGCCACCACAACAACAACCACCACAGGCACCACAACAACCCAATGATAATGACTTTGGAATTGATTTTGATGACATTTAGTTTTATTATAATATTATTTTGAACTTATTAATATTTTGTGTTGTTTTTTTTTTTTATTTTGGAGACAATAATGCTCTTGTTTTGTTATCTTACATTTTGGAGACTATGGATATTGTTAAATTTGTTTTATTATTTAATCAATAAATTAGTTTTATTATTTAATTAAATAAGTTGGTTTTATTTATTTATTTAATTAATATTTAATATTTTTCTTAAATAAACTTTAATCAATATAATTAATGAATTTAAAAAAAAAATTGTATACCTATAATGACGACATGTCGTAGCCGTAGGGTGCTCGCTGAACACGAAAATCTGAGTTTTCGTGACACTATGGAGACGACATGGTGTCGTTGTAGGCATATAAACCCACACACTCTTCAACGATAATATGTCGTCATTGTAGATGGGGCGGTCGACGGACCTATAGTGATGACATGTGGTCGCTATAGGAGTTTTTGAAATTCAAAATTTCAAATTTTGCAACCACCAACAGTGACGACATGTCGTCGCAATATCCCAGTCCAGCCAAACAAAGGATTCCCTACTGCGACCGACATATGGTTGTTGTAGTAAAACACTACTGCGATGACTGCGTTTTGTCGTCGCTATAGGTTGCTACACATACGGACCTACAGCGATGTCGGTTTGGCAACGATTTCTTGATCTACAGCAACGACAAAAGTCATCGCTGTAGAGTCTTTTTCTTGTAGTGGTAGAGTTCCTGTCATCGACATCAGTTTGAAAATATGAATTGGTGTAGCCTACATTGTTCAGAACATCACCCTTGTAGAGTAACATATAATCCCTAGTCCGTCTTAAATACTTCAAAATATTCTTAACTGCTATCCAATGTTCTGATCCTGGGTTTTACTGATACCTACTCACCACTCCCATTCTATAGTAGATATCTGGTCTAGTACACAACATAGCATACATTAGACTTCCAACTGCAGATGCGTAAGAAACTTTTCTCATTGCATCTTCCTCTTCAGGAGTCTGGGGAGACTACTTATTTGAAAGATGAATTCCATGGTAGGACGGTAGATGTCTTTTCTTGGAATTTGTCATTCAGAAACGCTCAAGCACTTTATCAATGTAAGCTACTTGAGATAGAGCTAAGAGATTGTTCTTTCTATCCCTAATGATCTGGATACCTAGAACATAACTTGCTTCACCCAAATCCTTCACCTGGAATTAAGTGCTCAGCCAATTCTTCAAATCTGATAATTTCTTAATATTGTTTCCAATGAGTAAGATGTCATCTACATAAAGAACCAGGAATACCACTATTTGATTTGCCTTCAGTTGGTAAACACAAGGCTCATCAATATTTTTTTCAAAGCCATAGGACCAATATTTTGGGTTTGACAAATTAGGTCCAGTCGCATCTGGAATGGTCTTTTGTTTTGTCTGGAGTTTATTCGTTTTTAGTTAGTGTCCACGTCAGCATGTGTGTAAAGCAAGGTTGTTAGTGAGTAACAGTTGTTAGTTGGTTCTGGGTTATACCTAATTGCAGCCAAGGATATATATTGGGCTGGTTAATTAGTTACAACTAACTCTCTTTGATCGATAGATTGGATTGTGTGTTTTTGGTTTGTTTCCTTTCTTTTTCTTCTATTGATTTTTGCAGATTTTGGCAAGAAACTCCATTGAAGATGGTTGAAGGTTTCTATGCAAGCTCTGGAATCAAGCTGTGATTGCTGAAGGAGTTCAGCTGGGTCTTGATGCTTTAGATCCGAAGGTTTTCAGATTTGAGATATTGTTGAAGGGAGTTCAACATTGAAGCAAGGGGATCTTGCATCTATAACCAAGGGATTTGGTTGTTTAGGGTAAAAAGCTTCACTGTATTTTGAGATAGATTGTACAGTTTTACATATTGATTCTTGAACTAGTTTATGTAAAATTACTTCTGAATATAGTGAGAGTTATTACCCTGGTTCAGGGAACCCAAGCACTAGTCGGCTTGAATGAGTTTTCAGTGCAGACGAAGCTTGTAATTTTGTGTGTCAACTCTTATGATTGTGTTGTTAATGTTCAAGAATATATCAAGATACAACCTAGATGAATATTGTAAAACTGGAAAGATAGGCTAAAACTTAGGTTTTTCATTTGGTATCAGAGCCAGGTTGTTCTAATTATTTTTCTTTCGATCCTCCTATCTTTTGTGTAATGAAATTGATTGTTGATTTGTTTTCGTGTAATTCGCAATTCTTGTTTTTCTGGGTTCTCCAGTTGACACTGACCCTCTCTGAGTTCTGACTCTGGGAATATATTTTCTTTTGTTTTGTTTAATTGTTTATACAGAATGGAGATGTTCAGAGAAGGAGGTTCCACATCTCGACCCCCAATGCTTGAAGGGGAAAATTATCCTTACTAGAAGACAAAAATGCGTGCATTCTTGAGAGCTGTTGATGAACGGGTGTGGATGGATATTAAAGATGGATGGAAGTGTCCAACCTTTGTTGAAGATGAGGTTGTTAAGCCTAAACAAATGAGTCTATGGACTATAGAAGAGATGGAAAGGGCCAATTTTAATTCAAAGGCTATGCATGCTCTCTTTAATGCAGTTTCTACAAATCAGCTGAAAGTCATAGTCAACTGTGAAATTGCCAAAGAAGCTTGGGAGAAACTGAGAATAAAAAATGAAGGAACTGATGCTGTGAAGAAGTCCAGATTGAGAGCTTTGGCAAAAGCCTTTGAAAATCTGTCTATGGAAGAGGAAGAAACTATAGCGGAGTTCCATGCCAAATTGTGCGATATCTCGAATGAATCTTATGCACTTGGAAAGACTTACTCAAATGCAAAACTGGTTCGCAAGGTGCTTGAAGTTCTGCCTCGAAAGTTCATGTCAAAAGTTACCTCTATAGAAGAAATGAGAAATGTAGAGGAACTTGAAATTTCCAAAGAAGCTTGGGAGAAACTGAGAATAAAAAATGAAGGAACTGATGCTGTGAAGAAGTCCAGACTGAGAGCTTTGGCAAAAGCCTTTGAAAATCTGTCTATGGAAGAGGAAGAAACTATAGTGGAGTTCCATGCCAAATTGTGCGATATCTCAAATGAATCTTATGCACTTGGAAAGACTTACTCAAACGCAAAACTGGTTCGCAAGGTGCTTGAAGTTCTGCCTCGAAAGTTCATGTCAAAAGTTACCTCTATAGAAGAAATGAGAAATGTAGAGGAACTTGATCTTGATGAGTTAATTGGGTCATTGCAGAACTATGAAATGAGTCTCACACGGTGGAAGAAAGGCAAGAAGCAGAAAGATTTCGAAAAAGAAGTTGATCTCAGATGCATCTGAGGGTTTCACTGATGAGACTTTTGCTTTGCTGACCAAGAATTATGCTAAATTCTTGAAAAGGAATTACAAGAAAAACTTTCCAAGAGGAAAAGAGAATGGTCCCAGAAGAAACTTTGGTGGAAACAATAAGCAAACCCAGCAGTTTGGTGACAAGAAAAACAGGGGAATACAGTGCCGGGAATGTGACGGTTTCAGACATATTCAAGCTGAGTGTGCCAACACTCTTAAGAAGAAGAAAGCCTTAGTAGCTACTTGGAGTGATAGTGATGAAGAAAAGAGGTCCACCTCAAGTGACAGGTCTGATGAAGAGAAACAGGTGGTGGCATTTGTGGCAAAGAGTCATCAATCAATGTGTTCAGAGGAAGATGGAAACTCAAGCTCAACTGATGAGGACAATGATGGGAGACAACATGCATATGAGGAGATGTTCGCTCAATGGGAGTATATGGCGAAACAAATCAAAGGTCTCACTTGTGCCAAACAACAACTTGAATCTGAGAAGGATGGGTTGGAGGACACTGTTAAAAAGCTCACAAAATAGCTTGATGAGAAAGACAGTGAGATTTACAAACTGACTGCAGATTTAATAAGGGCTAGAAAATCTCTTGAGTTTATCCCTCCAGGAACTGCTGCAATTAACCACACCTTGCAATTACAAAAACCATATGGAGATCGAACATCCATTGGGTACAAAATGCTTTACAAGAAAGGGGAAATTTGGGAATTAATTATCCCTCTTCGTCCAAGAACAATGAAGATAAGACTCATGATGACTCAATGCACAATACTATCAGCCCTGGTTTCCCAGATTCCACTAAACGGATCAGTGTCTCATCCGGACCTATCAAATTGAGATTCAAAGGAAGGAAGACTGTCCTGGATGGTCAGGTTCAAAAGGAGAGATTTGTTCCCATTTGTCACTTTTGTAACAGAAGAGGACATATTAGACCCAGATGTTATAAGTTGCATGCGTATTTGAAAGCTATGATCGATCGTCCAAATAGCTTTCAACAACTAAATCGATTTACTGGAAAGTTGTCATCTAGTGAGTGGAAACCAAAATCTGATCTTAGCACGAATGTTGTATTAGTTGCCCACACCTCTCTTTCAGCTTTTCACGATGATCAATGGTACTTCGACAGTGGATGTTCCCGACATATGATCGGCAACAGAAATGTGTTGGTAAACTATAAAGAAGGAAATGAGGGAGCTGTGACCTTCGGTGATGGGAACAAGGGTCACATCTTTGGAAAAGATGATCTGGTGCTAAATGGAGTAGCTCCATTGACTGAGGTGTTGTACGTTAAAGGTCTTAAGGAAAATCTTATTAGCATCAGCCAACTCTATGACAATGACTACACTGTAAGTTTCTCTAAAACTCTTTGTCTTGTTGCAACTAATGGGTGCTCAGTCTTGACAGGTAATAGAACCAGCGACAACTGCTATGCGCTAAGCAATCAAGTCTTGTGCAATAGATCCTTTCTTGATAAGCCAGACCTGTGGCACTATAGACTGGGGCACTTGAACTTTAGAGACCTGAAGAGAATTGTGAAACTACAAGCTGTTCGAGGGATACCTGAGATGAAAGTCACTAGAGATAGGTTGTGTGGGCCTTGCCAACTGGGAAAATAGACAAAAGCCTCACATCCTCCTGTAAACATGCTACTCACCTCCCGTGTGCTGGAGTTGATTCATGTGGATTTAATGGGACCCATACAGAATGAAAGTCTAAGTGGTAAACGATTTGTCATGGTTCTTGTTAACGATTACTCTAGGTACACTTGGGTAGTTTTCCTCAAAGAAAAGTTAGACACCTTTGGACTCTTTTCAGCCTTAGTTCTCCGACTCCAAAATGAAAAGGAATCTAAGATTGGGAAAGTCTATCGACTTCGAAGTGACCATGGAAAGGAGTTTGAGAACACTGTGTTCTCTGATTTCTGCGATCAGTTAGGAATAAAACATGAGTTTTCAGCTCCAAAAACACCTCAACAGAATGGGGTTGTTGAAAGGAAGAACAGGACCTTACAGGAAATGGCTCGGGTAATGATGCATGCTAAGGACATTTCTAAACATTTTTGGGCTGAAGCAATTAATACAACCTGTTATATCTGCAATCGGGTTCATCTAAGAACTGTCATGACACAGACTGCCTATGAACTTTGGAACAGAAGGACTCCTAATGTCAGTCATATGCACATTTTTGGATGTGTGTGCTATGTCCTAAATGATCGAGAACATTTAGGAAAATTTGATCCAAGGAGTGATGAAGGAGTGTTTCTTGGGTATTCGCTTAACAGTCGTGCCTATCGTGTGTTCAACAAAAGAACTCGTTCAATGGTTGAGTCCATCAATATTCGATTTGATGACTTGGAAAAATTTGAAGAACCAATGGCAGATGATGAAGCTCCAGTATCAACTACACCTGTTCCAGTCACAGCTAGACAAAACCAAATGGTTCCTGACACTCCGTCTGGATCACTTCATATTGAACCAACCGCGTCAGAGGAACAAGAAGCAGGTCCTAGCAGCTCAAATTGTGATGAGGAAGTTACCAGTGCTCTGCCAAAGGAGTCTCAACATGCAAAGCTTTATAAAAATGGACCCCCTTCCTGGATTCAGAAGGCCCATCCCTTTGATATTGTTATTGGAAATCCAAATGCTACCATGGTCACCAGAAGAAAATTACAAAATCTGATTGCTTTCGCTTGTTACTTATCTCAGATTGAGCCAAAAAGTGCCAAGGATGCTCTTTTAGATGAGTTCTGGCTTGCTGCTATGCAAGATGAGATGTTCCAATTCAAACGAAATAATGTGTGGATCTTAGTACCCCTACCTGAAGGGGCTAATGTTGTTGGAACTAGATGGATTTTCAAGAATAAATCGGATGAGTTTGGAACTGTCATAAGGAATAAGGCAAGGTTAGTCGCATAAGGTTACAATCAAGTGGAAGGAGTTGACTTTGAAGAAACCTTTGCCCCAGTTGCAAGGTTGGAATCTATTCAGTTACTTCTTGCAGTCGCATGCCATCTGAGAGTAAAATTGCATCAAATGGATGTAAAAAGTGCGTTTTTGAATGGGATTCTCCACAAGGAAGTTTATGTGAAACAACCTCAAGGTTTTGAGGACCCTCAATTTCCTAACCATGTTTTCCAATTGAAAAAGGCTCTATATGGGTTAAAGTAAGCTCCCCGCGCATGGTATGACAGGCTTACTGCCTATCTTCTGTCAAATGGATTCACCCGTGGTAGTGCAGATAATACTCTCTTTATCAGGTATCTAACTGATGGAATATTTGTTGCACAGATAAATTTGGATAACATACTTTTTGGGTCAACTTGTGAGAGTGAGGTTACTAGGTTTGTGGAACTTATGCAAAGTGAGTTTGAGATGAGTCTAATAGGAGATCTATCTTATTTTCTTGGACTTCAGATTAAGCAATCAGATAAGGGAATGTTTATTTCTCAGTCTAAGTATACCAAGTCCATGTTAGAAAAATTTGGTTTCACTCAAGTCAAACATGCACGCACTCCTATAGGCACCACCTCTAAACTGAATAAAGATGAATCTGGTGACCCGGTAGATCCAACCCTGTACCGTAGCATGATAGGAAGCCTGTTGTATCTCACAGTTAGTCGTCCTGACATTTCCTTTAATGTTGGTCTATGTGCCCGTTATCAAGCCAATCCTAAACAGTCTCATCTTACTGCTGTCAAACGTATTTTTAAATATCTTGCAGGGACGATCGAATTTGGTTTATGGTATTCATGTGATACAAATATGTCTCTGGTGGGGTATAGTGATTCTGATTGGGCAGGACTCTACATGATAGGAAAAGTACTTCTGGGGGTTGTTTCTATATAGGGAACAACTTGGTCTCTTGGTTTAGCAAGAAACAACATTCTATTTCACTCTCCACTGCTGAGGCAGAGTACATTGCGGCTGGCAGCTGTTGTACTCAGTTCATCAAGCTCAATAAGATGCTCACTGATTATGGCCATCCCCAAAAGTCATTGACCCTCTTTTGTGATAGCACAAGCGCCATTAACATTTCAAAAAACCCAGTTCGACATTCATGGACCAAACACATTGACATACGTTATCATTTCATTAGAAACATGGTTGAGTCTAAATTGCTAACAATTTCTCATGTTTCCACTAATGCTTAGTTAGCAGATTTGTTTACAAAAGCTCTTGATGCTCAAACTTATGCACATCTACGAACCAGCATTAGTCTTTGCACCATCTGAGAGGTTTGGTGTTTCATCTGGTCACATTTTTTTCTTCATGCTTTACCAAATTTTTTTTCCTAAGTTTGTGTGAATTACTTATTTCTTGGTCACTGCTTCTTAATCACACTATTTTTTCCAAGATTTAGAATTGAGCCCTTATTTTCTCCAACTCAAAAGGCTACCATTATTGGATGCAATGGGAAGAGCTTCCTTTGTACCATCATATGCCCTGAGGAGTTTGCTCCTCCTCTTGGTATTTGATGAGCAAAATAAAAAGAAAGGAGACGGCTACATCTCTGATGATGAGTGAAAGCCAGTGCTGGGTATTTGGAAAACTCAAAGTGTTTGTTGTTAAAAGAGGACATATCAAATAAAAATACATAAAAAAAAATTTATGTTGAGTGAGTGGACCACTTAATGATTTTTGGTCCACATGAGGTCTTTTTGCACACACAAATGAAAATAATGGCTCAAATCTCTTATTGGGAAATTTTTTGTGTGTTTACTTAGGCAGTGTTTTTCAGAGTGTATATATCACAAACTTTTTTTTGGTAAGCATGATGTGTATATTTTGATAAGATGTTTTAATCCATGTTGAGCTTATCAGAGTTGTTGTTCATAAATCTCTACTGCCATTCAAGTGTGAATATTTTTTTACATTGGCTGTTTAGATTCTATTCTTGTTTCATTTTTTTTACACAACAAAAAAATGTCTTGTTTGGTCTTTCATCTATTAGTGTGGGTTATTTTTTAATGGGCTTTGTCATTCTTTTTGCACGGTCAATTTCTTGTAGGGGAGTTCATAAGGTCATTCTATAAGTATAACATCACTTGAGCTTGTGTGAGTTTTGTTTACAGTGTCCCAATCGCAGAAACCCTAAACGAGATCGACATTATGAAGCAAAGAGCCAATCGCCGTTGTTCGAGTGTTCGACCTTCTCATGTCGCGGATGCGCCTGTCTCTCCTCCTCCGGAGGTGGCTGTCCCATCTTTTGTGGATGCATCTGCGCCATCTGCAGTCGCCACATCGCCTGGTCGGGTTGTGTCCCCAGCTCTTGATCCTAGTTTGGCTATGGCCATTGTTCCGATTCCGCCTACCATCGCGGAGTCGTCTCCATCTTCTCCATCGCCGTCCCTTCCCGAGGTGGTGACTGCGTCTGCTCCTCCAGCCAGTCCCTCGGTCAATGTACTCCATGCCTGTCCACCTTGTTCCGTTGGTAAGTCTTCTCCGCCTATCTCTGTATCTTCACCTAAACGTGTTACTCGTTCCTCTGTCGTGTCTGCATCTTCACCTGGTGTGTCCTCTCCATTGCCGAACCCAAACCCACCATCTCCGTCTCCTCCCAAGTTGCCTTCTATGTGTAAGACGTCCTTACCCAAAACTCCCAAGACTCGGTCTGCCTCCAAACCCAAACCCAAACTCCCATGTTCCTGTGCAGTCCAAAGGAAAAGGTAAAATGCATGTTTCATCACCTCCCAAAAAATCATCGGCTCCAAAACGTAAGCCTAAGGACACTCCGTTTGAACCCTCTCCTAAAAAATCCAAGCTTACCTCTAGTCTTAAGGATTCTGTGTCTTTTGTTGATCCATCATCTATTCAATACTTTGTCGATGCTACCAAGGCCTCGCATTATCAAAGATGGTTTGCTGTGAGAGACTTGTGGCCTGAATATTCTGTTTTTTTGGAGGATTTTCCTGGTTTAGTTGAACTTTTACAGTCTAGGCATTGGGTTAATACAGTGTCCAAATTGGTGTCTCCTCATCCCATTCTCATTAGGGAGTTTTATGCTAATTTAGATAGGTCTGTTTTAGATGGGAAAAATGAGGATTGTCTTACTGCTTTTGTAAGGGGTAGTCGTATAAAATTTGCACCATCCACTATTGCTCGTGCTCTCAAGATTCCAAAAGTACTTAAACCTGCTTATAATAAATCCTTCAGTCCAGATCAATCTACCATGGGCCATGTTCTAACTGGCTAGCCTGATTATGTTTGGGGGAATCATGATATTCCTGTCACAAAGTTGACTCCTTTCTATCGGGTTCTTCATCGTGTGGCCTTGTATAATTGGTTTCCCAATTCTCACCTCTCATCTATTACACTTGAGATTGGGAAGTTTTTATATGCTGTGGGTTCTGGCGTGTCTATTGATCTGGCTACTCTCATTTATGATCGAATTTTTGATGTCACCTCCTCTACTGGTACTCATAACAAGCTGCCCTATCCAAGCCTAATTCAGCAGATTATTCAGCCTGCCAAACCACCGTTGACCACTCACGACTTCTAGGTTGCGAATCCTATTTTGTCTAAAAGTTTTCTGGCAACTCTCAACAAGACGGTCTCCTCCACTGCTCCTTCTTCTTCGCAGCCATCTAAGCTCAAAGCTCCGTTGTTTAAAGGTATGTCTGATTCTAGTTTGCAAGTACAATTATATACCGAGTTCAAGGCCTTCACTAAACGTTACAAGAAAGATTAGAAGCGTAAAATGGCCTTTGAAGCATCTATGTACAAGATTGTTCAAGTTGTCAAGGCTCTGGTTGTTCAGTTTGAGTATGGCTCTCAATTATCACCTTCGATTGATGTTTCTCCACCAGCATTTCATCGGGACTCCTTTGGCGCATCTTCTGTGGCTCCTGCGTCTTCTGTTCCTATTCAGGGGGAGTCCACTACTCCTGCTCAGGTTACATCTCAGGTGCCCCCAGTCTCATCTATAGTGCCTCCTGCTGACACAGCGTTGGACACATCCGTTCCACCAAAGCTTCCTGATGCCATTCCTCAGGCTCCTGATTCGACTGCACCTCTCCAGGGGGAGCAATCTGATGCCACTGTCAATTGATTATGCTAAAAGATTATGCTCAATGAAGGGGGAGATGAACTTATATTACTTCTCTTCTTCTTTTGGTCATGTGTTACTTTTTGTTATTTTGGTCGTTTAAAACTCTGTTTACTGATTCCACATACTCTTTTATATTTTGTTCGTATTTTGGATGTTTAAGACTCTGTTTACTATTTGTCCAGACTATTATTGGTTGCATAGTTAATCTTTTGATTTACATTTTTTTTTGTCATTGACCATAATTTGTCAAGGGGGAGATTGTAAGGACCAATATTTTGGGTTTGACAAATTAGGTCCAGTCGCGTCTGGAATGGTCTTTTGTTTTGTCTG
Organism: Humulus lupulus; assembly: GCF_963169125.1. Lineage (NCBI taxonomy): Eukaryota > Viridiplantae > Streptophyta > Magnoliopsida > Rosales > Cannabaceae > Humulus > Humulus lupulus. The sequence goes on from NC_084794.1 coordinate 131,841,078, forward strand.
GAGTTTATTCATTTTTAGTTAGTGTCCACGTCAGCATGTGTGTAAAGCAAGGTTGTTAGTGAGTAACAGCTGTTAGTTGGTTCTGGGTTATACCTAATTGCACCCAAGGATATATATTGGGCTGGTTAATTAGTTACAACTAACTCTCTTTGATCGATAGATTGGATTGTGTGTTTTTGGTTTGTTTCCTTTCTTTTTCTTCTATTGATTTTTGCAGATTTTGGCAAGAAACTCCATTGAAGATGGTTGAAGGTTTCTGTGCAAGCTCTGGAATCAAGCCGTAATTGCTGAAGGAGTTCAGCTGGGTCTTGATGCTTTAGATCCGAAGGTTTTCAGATTTGAGATATTGTTGAAGGGAGTTCAACATTGAAGCAAGGGGATCTTGCATCTATAACCAAGGGATTTGGTTGTTTAGGGTAAAAAGCTTCACTGTATTTTGAGATAGATTGCACAGTTTTACATATTGATTCTTGAACTAGTTTATCTAAAATTACTTCAGAATATAGTGAGAGTTATTACCCTGGTTCAGGGAACCCAAGCAGTAGTCGGCTGGAATGAGTTTTCAGTGGAGACAAATCTTGTAATTTCGTGTGTCAACTCTTATGATTGTGTTGTTAATGTTCAAGAATATATCAAGATACAACCTAGATGAATATTGTAAAACTGGAAAGATAGGCTAAAACTTAGGTTTTTCAATCTACATAAAGAACCAGGAATACCACTATTTGATTTGCCTTCAATTGGTAAACACAAGGTTCATCAATATTTTGTTCAAAGTAATAGGTTTTGATTATATCATCAAACCTAAGGTTCTAGGAACGAGAAACTTGCTTAAGTCCATAAATGGACCTATTCAACTTGCAAATTTTTCCTTATTGTCCAGCTACTTTAAATCCTTTTGGATGATCCATATAAATGACTTTGTCAAGCTTCCCATTAAGAAAATATGTCTTGACATCCATTTGCCAGATCTCATAGTCGAGAGCGGCTGCTATGGATAGGAGGATGCGAATGGACTTGAGCATGGCTACTAGACTAAAAGTTTCCTCATAGTCCACGCCTTCTCTTTGGGTATAGCCCTTGGCCACTAATCAAAATTTATAAGTTTCGATCTTTCCATAAACACCTCGTTTCTTCTTGTAGATCCACTTGCACCCAATGGCTCTAAAGTCACTAGGTGCTTCCACAAGATCCCAGATAGAATTTGAGTACATGGACTCCATTTTTCTGTTTCATGGCTTCGAGCCATAGTTCCTTTTAAGGGCTAGCCATTTCCTGTTTGAAAGACAACGGATCATCATCACTAGTGTCACCAACATCCATATTGGTTTCACCATCCAAACCATAGCGATCTAGGTTCCTAAAAACCTTCTCACTAAGACGAGGTTGCGTGACTATTTTCTCAGGAACAGTGGTACTTTCTTCATTTAAATCGACTTGCATCGGCTGGACATGAAGAGAGGGAATTTCATCAGAAACTTGCATTGATACCGATGGAACATTTGTTGGAGTCAATTCTTCTACCATCTCCTCTACAACTACTTTGTTGCTCGATTTGAAGTTTTGGACATAGTCATTTTCTAGAAAAGTAGCATTCGTAGAAGTAAACACTTTCTTTTATGAATGTCTATAGAAAAGTTCACCCTGAGTGCCTTTAGGATAGCCAACAAACATGCAAATTTCAGTTCGTAGTTCTAGCTTTCCTTCCTTTTTCCTCAAGATGTGGGCGAGACACCCCCAGATTCTATAATGATGTAAACTAGGTTCATGACCATTCCAACATTCTAAAGATGTTTTGGGGATAAATTTTGACGGTACGACATTTAGAATATCGTTCGCAGTTTCAATTGCATCTCCCCAGAATGAAGTTGGCAGAGTTGAGTAACTAAGCATGCATCTAACCATTTCCAATAAAGTTCTGTTCCAACATTCAGCTACACTATTTTGTTGTGGAGTACCCGGGGGTAGTAAGTTATGATAAAATCCCAAGTTCAGTTAAATGATCTTGGAATTGCATATCTAAATATTCTCCACCTCTATCAAATTGCAATATCTTTAACGTTTTATCTAATTGGTTCTGAGCCATAGCTAGGAATTCTTGAAACTTTGAAAATGTTTCTGATTTCCTATGGATTAGGTAAATACATGATTATCTAGAGTAATCGTCAATGAAAGTGATGAAATAATCAAAACCACCCCTGACTTGTACATTGAAAGGTCCATAAAACATATGAATGCACAAGTCCAAGTGGTTCTTTGACCCTATCTCCATTTGCAGAGTATGGACGCTTGGTCAATTTTCCTTCTAGACAAGATTCACAGAAAAGTAATTTACCTAAGGTGAGTTCCCTCAAAGGACTATCTTTTGTAAGTCTTTGAAGTCTATCATAGTCAATGTGATCTAGTCTCAAATGCCATAAATACATCATCTTATCATTATCGGTCTTTTGACGTTTATTGGTCCTAGGTTTAGCTACATTGAATAAATCATTATTAAGTACGAGGGGTTCGTTAGGTCGCATAATATAGAGCCCATTTTCCAAACATGCAATAAACAATTGTGATCCATTGAAAGAAATAGATATATTAGAACTTGTGAAAGTCATAACAAATTGTTCTAATTGCAACATGGAAACTGAAATTAAATTTCTACTAAAATTCAAAATAAAAAATACGTCTTTCCAAATTAAATATTTATTTTCGGACTTCAGGCGAGCTCTTCCTCCAGCTTGGACTGCAACGAACGCTCCGTTCCTAACTCTAAGCTTTAAGCTGCCTTCATCCACTTCCTCCCATGATTCAAGAAGCTGTAAAGAGTTACAAACATGGTTAGTAGATCCAGATTCAATAATCCAAACGAATTTATCATTCTCTAAAACACATGTTTCTAAGATATATGAGCTATAATCATTACCTTTTTAATTCGCTGCTAAAAACTTGGGGCAATCCTGTTTCCAATGCCCCTTCTCATTACAGTGAAAGCTCTTACCTTTACCTTTCTTATTTTTCTTTTTCTTCCCCTTAGGTGTCTGTGCACTTGGTTGTGCACTCGTCTTTGCAGTCTTTGCAGGCCTGAGGTTGGGGTTGGGGTTGGGGTTAGCTTCAGTCTTAGCTGGATCAACAGCAATAGGAGTAGTCTTCTTTTCTCCTCCCTTATTTGGTCTACCCAGGATTGACTCAAAAGTCTGAAGCTCGTTCATGAGCTGTATCAGACCATAGTTGAGTTTATTATTCACATAGTTGGTGGTGAACGTCAGGAAAGCTAGAGAGAGAGACTGTTAAGGATTAAGCCGACTTGAGTCTCCTCATCTTTTATTTCTAACTTATTAATTAGGATGGGAGTAGACACGACCATAATAATACTACATATTATTAATCAAATAGAAATCTATCACATTTGCTCAATAAAACTTCTATTCACTCTAAGTTCAAGAAATAGCACAACATATAACATAAATATGTAAGATATGAAAAAATTAGCAAAATAATTTTATCTCTATTTCTTTAGGTTTTTAACTAATCTATGATATTGTTGTCCCGGTTGGCGAGAGTAAAAAAATATCATTAGTTAAATAGAGTTGTAAAGTCATTTAATAATGGACACCATTATTAACAACCTACTATTCGATCAAAATAAGAAAACAAAATTTCTTATTTTTATGAGCTAGACCCACAGTTTTGATAATCATAGATTTAGTCATAATAGTCACCGTATGGGTGAGTCTAGTAGAATTTGACCTATAATTATCTATCTTTTGAAATCTAACATTGTCAAAATAACTAATGAACACCTTGCATAGGGGGACGAATCAAAGCGTCTCGAGGCCCCATTAAGCTATTGACATTGTTAAACTAATGGTGGTGATTGAATATACTTCTTAAAATAACCTCATTATTTAATTAAAAATAGTATTTTTATTATTAATTTTTTGAAAAATTAATGACTATGGTTCTCCAAAAAAATTTTAAAATTAAAATTTTAAAATCGAAATAATATAATTTTCTATTAATTCTAAAGTGTCAAATTGAAACAAATTCAATTAAATTAGAATTAATTTGTTGCTAATCAATATTAGGTTTCACTATTATAATGAACATATACAATTAAGTCAAACTCAGGTAAATGAGCCTTAACAATTGGGCTTGTATGGAGGAGGGTTGAGTCCAGTATGTCGTTCCCAGTACTAAGACCCTCATACTTCCATACAAGGTCCAGAAGACAGGTTTTTAAACCTTTGTTTTATTAATAGTTATTAATTGATTAGGTCCACTATAGTCATGCAAAACAAATGGCCATTCACAAGTGGAACCACCAACAAGAAATGAATATAAACTTTACATTTTCTAATGGGCCCAAATAAAACCTATCATTTTATGAATGTTTTATTTAGAAAAATCCATATATTAAGCAAACGTATGAGCCACTATATGCACCTAAGGCCAATTGCAAAAATACCACATATAGTGCAAACAGACATATTATAATTGGACATGCCTAATCTTGTTACTATATGAGTATGTCTATGAATTTATGCAAAAATACCACAATTTATTTTATTTACAAAAATACCACAATTAATTTTCTAGAATTTTATCCAAATTCGAATTAATTAAATTTTTGCAAAAATAAAGAAGTCAATTTAAATGAAATTTATAAATAATTAACAAAAGTTAATTTAAATTTCATTTATCAACAATCAACTTAGTTTAGGTCATTTTGAAAAATATTAATTTAATTTCAATAGGATTTATCAAGAATTAACGAAGTTAATTTAAATTCCATTTATTAAAAATATTTTATTAATTGTTTTGCAAAAACGTTATATTTTTAAAAATTTAACCAGTTATAAACTTTTAAAACAAATATCATTAGCTCTTTTCGAAAAAAATATCTTAAACAGTTAAACAAATTGAAATATCCATAAAAATATCTAGTCAACCAATTTTTAAATTCTAAATGATTTAAATATTAAAATCCATAGAATAATCAGATATTATTATTTTCAAATCAAAGATTTAAAGAATATCAAGTATTATAAAAAAATATCTTTAATATTGATAAACGAGTTTTAGGCTCGTTTATGGTCTAGTTTTAGGTTGGTTTTCGTCAGTTTAGGGTTATTTTATTGCAGAATTCTGCTCGTTTTTTCATGTTTAAGATTTTCCATGATAAGTTGATGAAAAGGGTGGAATGAAGTGAAAGTGGAAGAAACTATAGTTAATTTGGAGAAAATTATGTTTTTCGGGGTCAATATGTACAAGTTTTGATGCTGCCAATAGCGCTACAGCTATCGAATGGGCGCCATAGCGCTAGGAAGGATATGAAGGAGCCTATCGAGTCTGGAAGTAGCACCCCATCGCTACAAAGCCAGCGCTACTGTGCTATCAATCACAGAATATAAGCGCTATAGCGCTGCATCAAGGGCGCCACAGCGCTAGTGAAACACTTTTTAGGAGATTTTTGGTTCTGACTATAGCGCTACAGCGCTCAATACACAGCGCTACAACGCTCAATACACAGCACTACAACACCATCAACATGTTTTTTTAGATTTTGAACCACTTTTTGGAGGGCAAAACTTGGAAGATTATTTAAGCAACATTATTCTGCGATTTTGAGAGGAGTGCTGATTTTGAAAAAAAAAACCTAGATCTAGAAAAGACTACTGCTTTAGATTGTTTTTCTGGTTTTAACTTTCTGGATTTTTTTCATTTGAATTCCTTAGATTATTTTCTATGAGTAATTATTTGAATGTTATTTCCATCATGTTATCTATTAACTAATTTCATTTATCTAGGGATTAATGTAGTCACTGTGATTTCTATTTAATTTTATTGTGATATTCTATTGATACTTCTTCTCTATTCTAATCTATATGATGTTTGTTTAATGATGGTAAATATTTGATCATTATTTACTTGATTTATTGGTTTTGATTCAAAATTCGAAAGATGAGAATTGAATATGCTATCATTATATAGACATAGGTTGCATATTGGATGAAAGTACCTGTATGATTTGTGTAGTAAATAGGTTTCTTTTCTTAATGCCTTCTATATGTCAAGTATATCACAGAAATGTAGAAAACCTGCATATAGATTGAGATCATATATCTTGAAAATGAATAGGAATTGATTATATTAACATGCTATTAGAATAGAAAGAAGAGATTTAGAATTGATTAGTAAAATTAATAGAATGAAATGTTGATGAAATTAATACTCGAGGACTTTTTAATATTGATTTCCATCTTTAGTTAATTTTGTTCATAATTATTTATAATTTTAAAATTAAAATTCATTCATCTAAACTTTTTTTGCCAAATAGAATTTAAAAGAACAATTGTTTATAATTGGAAAATAGTCTTCGTGGGAACGATACTCTATTTATCATCTATATTACTTGAATCGATTGCGTGTACTTGCGTATCATATTTTCACGATCAAGTTTTTGGCGCCGTTGCTGGGGACTTAAGTTCCAATATCATAGTTAATTTTTATTTGTTCTAATTTGGTAATTTTATTTTATTTTTATTTCTGTTTAACATTTATTTGGATCAAGGTTCTATTGTGTTTCAGAAATTGTTGGTATATACGAAGCAGTAGACAAAAAGAGATTATACCAATAGATCTGGAAATTGAAAGAACGTGTAGATAGAACTGGAAAACAAAGAGGAGATTGGAGTTTACCTTGGCTGATAATTTGGGAAACGGTGCTAATAATGGTCAAGGGGCTGCAGAGGTTCCAAGGGAGCAAGGACCAAGAACATTGAGAGACTATGTACTTCCTACTGTTACAGGAGTGCATTCATGCATCAGTCCCCCAACCATTGCTGCAAACAATTTTGAGATTAAGCAAGCAATCCTTCAAATGGTCCAATCAACTGTTCAGTTTGGAGGTATGCCAACGGAGGACCCCAATTTACACATAGCTAATTTTCTGGAGTTATGTGCTACGTTCAAGATGAATGGGGTGGGGGATGATGCTATAAGATTGAGGCTATTCCCATTTTCACTAAGGGATAGAGCGAAGAGTTGGTTGATATCCTTGCAGGTGAATTCTATTACTACATGGGAGGAGTTAGCTCAGAAGTTCCTTGCCAAGTTCTTTCCTCCAGCGAAGGCTGCAAAACTAAGAGGAGAGATCAATAATTTTTACCAGATGGAAGGAGAGTCACTGTATGATTCTTGGGAGTGATTTAAGGAGTTGTTAAGGAAGTGTCCACATCATGGTATAGAAAAGTGGATGTTGGTGCATAATTTTTACAATGGGTTGAATGGGACAACTAGAACAATTATAGATGCTGCGGCAGGAGGTGCTTTTATGAGTAAGAGTGCTAATGAGGCGTATGAGCTATTAGAAGAGATGGCAATGAATAATTATCAATGGCCAACTGAAAGGGGACAACCAAAGAAGGTGGCTAGAATGATGGAATTGGATGCTATATCAATGCTTACAGCTCAAGTAGCAGCCTTGACAAAGCAACTACAAAAGACTACACTCCCATCTCAAGTTATGCAAGTTCAAAACCTGTGTGAATTGTGTGGTACAACCCATCCACCCAACCAATGCCTTGCTCTAGATATGAAAAACATGCCCATGGAAGAAGTACAAGCTATAGGGAATTACCAAAGACAACCAAATAATCCAAATTCCATGTCCTACAACCCAGGTTGGAAGAACCATCCTAATTTTTCCTGGTCCAATACTCAAAACACTCAACAACCTTACCCTCCACCTCAGCTACAATATCAACCTTCCCAAAATAAACCACAATATCAACAACAACATTCATACCAACAACCTCCACCTAGATATTATCAACCACAAAATAGCCCACCACACCCAATTCCAACGAAACCAGCTGAACCCCAACCCGATGTACTTAACTAATTTATGACTAAAACCAGGGCGTCCATAAGGAGTTTAGAGACTCAAATAGGGCAGTTGGCTACTTTAATGTCTAATAGAGCTCAAGGAAATTTGCCAAGCACTACAGAAGTTAATCCTAAAGAATAGTGTCAAGCTATTACCTTGAGGAGTGGAACAAGGTATGAAGGGCCAAAGAAGAATCAGTCAGAAGAAGAAGGTCAGAAGGGAAATACACAAGGCATAGAAGAAGAGAAGTCTAATGAAGAAAAGGTTACTGAAGACCTTAGCAAGGAAGAAGAGGTACAACCTGTGAGTATTGAGCATCATGTTAGAATTCCATATCCACAAAGGCTTCGCAAGCATAATCTGGATAAGCAGTTTGCAAAGTTTTTAGAGGTGTTCAAGAAGCTACATATCAATATACCGTTCGCAGAAGCATTAGAACAGATGCCCAACTATGTGAAATTTATGAAGGAGATTCTGTCTAACAAGAGAAAGATGGGTGATTATTAAACAGTAGCGTTAACAAAAGAGTGTAGTGCGATTTTGCAAAGGAAACTTCCTCAAAACCTACGAGATCCTGGTAATTTTACTATTCCATGCACGATTGGGGAGTTTGAATGTAAGCATCCACTTTGTGATTTGGGGGCAAGTATTAATTTAATGCCTTTGTCAGTATTTCGTAGACTTAGTTTGGGTGAAGCTAGGCCAACCACAGTAACATTGCAGCTGGATGATAAATCTGTGAAGCATCCACGTGGTATTATAGAAGATGTGTTGGTGAAGGTGGATAAGTTTATATTTCCAGCTTATTTTATAGTTCTTGATATGGAGGAGGATGAGAATGTTCCTATTATCTTGGGGAGGCCATTTTTTGCAACTGGGCAAGCATTGATAGATGTGCAAAAGGGAGAGTTAAGGCTAAGAGTACAAGGGGAAGAAGTAGTATTTAATGTGTTCAAGGGTATGACTTATCCTAAAGCAAGTGACAAATGATTCTCAGTTGATGTGGTAGAAGAAGTAGTAAGGAGAAGAAAATTAATTGAAGATCCTCTTAAAATAAGTCTTATAGTTGATGATGTAGATGGTGAGGATAATGAAGAGGCGTTGAGTTATTTGAAGTGGATAATATCATATGAGCCGTGGAAGCATAAAAAGTTTGAAGAATTGGGCAGGTACCAGAAAGACCATTACCATTGATTTTAAAGCCACCTGTGTTAGAAATGTAGGCTTTATCGGAACATCTACGCTATGCTTATCTTGGAGAGAAAGAGACTCTTCCGGTCATAGTTTCATCATATCTTTCAGAAGTAGAGGAGGAGAAGTTGTTGAGGGTGTAAAGGGCTCATAAAACTGCTATAAGGTGGACTCTTGCTGATATAAGAGGAATAAGCCCATCGACAGTTATGCATAGAATTCTTATGGAAGATGATGCTAAACCGACTATTGATGCTCAACGAAGACTTAATCTGACAATGAAAGAAGTGGTGAGGAAAGAGATCTTGAAATGGTTAGATGTTGGAGTGATCTACCCTATTTCTAATAGTGCTTGGGTAAGTCTAGTACAAGTAGTACCTAAAAGGGGTGGCATGACCGTAGTGAAGAATGAGAGTAATGAACTGATTCCAACAAGGACTGTGATATGTTGGAGGATATTTATAGATTACCGGAAGTTAAATAAAGAAAATAGGAAAGATCATTTTCCTTTGCCTTTTATTGATCAGATGTTGGATAGGTTGGCGGGGCATAACTACTATTGTTTCCTAGACGGGTACTCAGGTTATCATCATATTGTAATTGTACCGGAGGATCAAGAGAAGACAACGTTTTCATGTCCTTATGGTACTTTTTCTTTTAGAAGGATGACATTCGGGCTATGTAATGCACTAGCCACATTTCAATGGTGTATGATGGCAATATTCTCTGACATAGTTGAGAAAGGAATTGAGATTTTTATGGATGATTTTTCGGTTTATGGGTCTTCTTTTGACAAGTGTTTGACTAATCTTGAGTTGGTTTTGAGGAGATGTGAAGAGTCACATTTAGTACTTAATTAGGAGAAGTGCCACTTTATGGTGAATGAAGGAATTGTATTGGGGCACAAGATTTCTAAGAAAGGCATTGAAGTGGATCGGACCAAGATTTCTACGAAAGAGAATTTGCCACCTCCAGTTTCAGTTAAAGGAGTGAGGAGTTTCTTGGCCCATGCGGGGTTTTATAGAAGGTTTATCAAAGATTTCTCCAAGATCTCAAAGCCGCTGCCCACCTTGTTAATGAATGGGGTTCCATTTGATTTTGATGAAAAGTCTCACCAAGCTTTTAAGATACTTAAGGAGAAATTGATTTCGGCACCTATACTTGTAGCACCTCAATGGGATTTGCCATTTTAATTGATGTGTGACACCATTGATTTTGCAGTAGGGGCAGTGTTGGGAAAAAGCGTTGACAAGGTATTTAGAACGATTTATTATGCAAGTCGTACCTTGAATGATGCTCAAATTAATTATGCAACTACGGAGAAGGAGCTGTTGGCCATAGTGTTTGCCTTTGATAAGTTTAGGCCGTACTTGATTGGGAATAAGGTGGCTGTTTACACAGATCATTCCGTGATAAAATATCTTATGAACAAGAAAGATTCCAAGCCTCGTCTTATTCGGTGGATTTTTTTGTTACAAGAATTTGATGAGGAAATTAAGGATAAGAAGGGCACAGAGAATTTGGTGCCTGATCACTTGTCTAGATTGGAGGTTGATGAGTATTTTCTTGATAAAGAAGTTCAGATTAATGATGCTTTTCGTGATGAGCAGTTGTTTGAAGTAAGTGTTTGTAAAGATGTTTCGTGGTTTGCAGACTACGTAAATTTTTTGGCTGCAAAGGTTATACCTCTTGAGATGACAAGGAAACAATTGAAGAAATTCTATTTGGAGGTGAAGAACTATTACTGGGAGGAGCCTATTCTGTATAAACATTGTCCTGATAAAGTTATTAGAAGATGTGTGCCCGAAGAGGAGATGTTGTCAATCTTGACTCACTGTCATATGTTGCATTGTGGCAGTCATTTCGGAGGAACAAGGACAGCAGCGAACGTTTTGCAGAGTGGGTTTTACTGGCCTACATTATTTAAAGATGCTAATGCTTTTGTCAAAAGTTGTGATCGTTGTCAACAGACTGGGAATATATCAAGAAGAGATCAAATGCCAATGACTGGTATTTTGGAAGTCGAGTTGTTTGACGTTTGGGGAATAGACTTTATATGACCTTTCTCGTCATCGTATAATAATAAGTACATTTTGCTTGCGGTGGACTATGTTTCTAAATGGGTAGAAGCTGCAGCAACTCCTACTTGTGATGGGAAAGAGGTACTTAGATTCCTTCACAAAAATATCTTCACTCGGTTCGACACCCCCAGAGCAATTATTAGTGATAGGGGAAGTCATTTTTGCAACAAGTTGTTCACTGTTCTTTGTGCTCGCTACGATGTTCATCATTGAAAGGCGTTGTTTTATCATCCAATTGCGAATGGCCAAGCTGTGGTGTCAAATAGGGAGATTAAATGTATTTTGGAAAAGACTGTAAATACGTTAAGGAAAGACTAGTCAAAGAAGCTCGATGATTCACTTTGGGCTTATCGTACTGCATTTAAAACTCCAGTTGGTATGTCACCATATCGATTGGTGTTTGGTAAGGCATGTCACTTACCGGTGGAACTTGAGCACAGAGCTTACTGGGCTGTGAAAAAGTTAAACATTGATCTCTTTATGGCGGGACAAAATAGGCTTATGGAGTTAAACGAGCTTGATGAATTCCGAAATGAAGCTTATGAGAATGCGAGGATTTATAAAGGGAAGTCGAAGGCCTTTCATGATAAGCGGATATTGAGGAAGGATTTTCAACCAGGAGATAAAGTGCTGCTATTTAATTCAAGACTTGAGCTCTTTCCTGGTAAATTGAAGTCGAGATGGTCAGGACCGTACACGGTAGTTGTTTCCCTTCCTTATGGAGCAGTGCAAGTTCATAGTGAAAAGACGGGACATTTTAAGGTGAATGGTCAGAGATTGAAGCATTATTTGGAAGGCCCGGTGGAAAAATGCAAGTCCATGGTGATTTTGGAACAAGTCTGAATTGAATACAAACAAGAGTCCGACTAAAAGACGTTAAAGACAATGCTCTTAGGAGGCATTCCTAAGTTATTTTTATTTCTTTTGTAATTTGTTTTTATTAGGTTCGGAACAATTTTTAGAGAATTTGTTTTAGTGATTATTTTTAGTTTTAATTAGTAAAATTTTGATGTATTGTATGAACCGTGAAAAACGTGAAAAAAACGCGAGAGTTTACAAGAAAAAAGTTAGAAAAATGTTAATTTGTGAGGCGGCAGTGCTACAATGCTTGAAAGGAGGCGCTATTGCGCTAGTTACAGAGAAGGGAGAAATTTTTTCCAACCAAGGGCGCTATGGCGCTATGAATGGAGCGCTAATCTCAGATGCAAAAAGGATTTTGGAATGGAAAGCAGTGCTACAGCGCTGTGTCTCAGAATTTTTTTAAAAAAGGGGTTGAGTTTCGATTTTTTCCCAAAACCCTCATTATTTCTTCTTCTCTCTTCAGGTTCTCTCTACCCCAGCACCCTCAACCTTCCATTAAAGCCTTCTCCAAGAATTTTGACCTTCATTATCTCATTTTTTCTTTATTTTCTCTGAACCTTATCACTTTTTGTTTGTTTTATTTCACCAATCCCCATTTCTTCCTCACCTTTTGGAACCCTAAAAATTCAGAGTTTTAATTTCTTAAAGAAGATTTAAATTTTCTAGGGGCTTTACTCAATCAAGCACAAGGGAGATCATTTCAAGGGTTAGTAAGTGTTTTCAATCCCTTTTATTCTAAGATTTTTTGTTGCATTTGGGATTGGGTTTGTGCATCCTAAGATTCATTATGAGTCTTTTATTTAGTTCGTGTACAACTGGCAAGTAAAGAATTGTAATGGATGACACATACGTCTGTATTTCCTCCACAAAGGCAGCACGGTTCCCCAGGATAATATCATGAGCTGGGGAATGCAAGGGAATCTCAACAAGCTTGTAATGTTTATAAGGCATGGCATCCGCGACACGAGCTCACAATGTACTCAGCTCGAGGTACGCTAGAGACTAGACGTATCCTTGGATCTTTAGAAACCCGGGTACGTTATATAGACGTGCATGGTCAGACATGGCATGTCCGTAAATCCCTGAAATCCCGGACACGTAATATAATCGTGCATGATCAGGCATGGCATGTCCGATTATCCTTAAGGATCCATGATTAGTTTTACCTAATCATCTGACCATACCTTAGAATAAATTGTAATATTTATAATTTAGTGTGGTACAGGTCACACTGAGGATTAAGTCACGTGATGACCTCAAGGCCTATCCAGGGATTTTCTCTATAAATACTAAGATCTTGGTTAGGGAAGATGGATGGTTTTTTTTTCTGTAATATGAAAACTCTGTCAAAATTTAGAGAGAAAAACAGTAATAATATAGACTCGTGGACTAGGTGGATTTTAACCCCCAAACCACGTAAAAAAGACAAGTGTTCTTGAGAGTTATTTTCTGGTATTCTTAAGTATTATTTTCTTATTGCAGTTTACCATTAAGCACTAATCTATCCTAGCTATTTTCATAATTCACTATTTGATAAAAACCGCGTCAACAATTTGGTACTTTCATTGAGAGCTGCAGATTAGTGCTTTCATCAAGATCCCAATCAAAGTTCATCATGGTGGTCACTCGATCGAGGCATGACAATGAAAAGGAAAATCCTGGTGGGCAGGAGGTTCACCATACTGCTGTTTCCGATGAGCATAGCCCTGAAATCCAACAACGGTCGAGAAAACAACTGATGGGCCACGACGACACTGTGAGTTCGACATCATTGCCACCAAATCAGAACCTGGATTACTTGACTGCGGTAGAGCTGGAAAACATGAAGTTAAGAAGCCATTTGGCCAAAGTAAACAAGCAAATCGAAGAGGTTTTGGCTCGACTACCCCCTTTTGCAACCAACGTTAACATCAGAAAGAGGCAAGGTGGGACTCATAAGTCCTGCTGGGATGGCCGATCCAGACCAAGTCGATCGGTTAGGACCTCGACCCCAAGTTCTGCGCCCATGGCACAAGATCACCAAAATGTTCAGCTTGATGGCCCTTCCAGGGGTCATCAGCAAGTCAGCCGGTCGGTTAGGACCTTGAACCCAAGTTCAGTACCACCGTCATATGCACCTGGAAACGCCCATGGCAGCCCACGAGGAAGGACTAGGGCAAACTCACAAAGACAGCATGTTCCAGCCAACCCTCCTCTGTCACGATCAGATCGCCAGACGCAGAGAGCTAGAAACGGTGGAGTAGAATGACTGCGGGCTAATTTGGTTTGTCTTGACGGGACAAGAATTTCCTCGCTCATAAGACATCCAACACTGCCTCGTTCTGTGCGAAATGTTCCTACTTATGGGGGCAGCAGGAGAAATCCTCCTCCCACTGCCTCTACTCGTGCCCTGCGGACACGCGACACTATCCTAGATCCTCATCCTCAGCCACGAGCACTAAGTTTCTCTAATGGGAGTTATTGGACTGAGGGCCATCGAAGTGGCAGGTCTGATACAGATTTGTGAAATCACCTGAGTTCGGCTCAGATCCCTCAAGTCGATCCCTGGACCGATCTTCGAGATCGCCTAAACTCATAGAGGAGAAATTCAGCCCAAAATGGAGTTAGTTACACTCGTCAAGAGGGAGGTCCTTTCGAAGTACATGATAACGGGAATGTCCCACCAAACCAAGCTCGAACTTGGAGGGACAACAACCCTTCGAACGCGTACGGTAGGATGAGAGCTGTTGAACAGCCCCAGAGTAACCAAGGAATCAAAGAACAAACCCTCGAAAGGTTAGCCCAGATGAAGGAGCTAATGAACAGAATCCTATCAAAAAAGGGAAAAGATGAATATGATTCATGGGATGAGTTCGAGCTTTTTCGCCCCAAACATAGCGGTAACCGCGTACCCGTCGGGTTTCAGAATGCCCCATTTATCAAAATTTGATGGAGATGGAGATCCGTTCGACCACTTGGGAATGTTCAACACCCTGATGATGGCCCACAACATTGGACCGATCTGGATCGCAAATCTTGTCCTGGTCTCGAAGCCAAATGGAAAATGGCAGACCTGCATCGATTTCTCTGACCTAAACAAAGCTTGTCCCAAGGATTGCTTTTCATTGCCGAGAATTGATCAATTTGTAGATGCCACTGTGGGGCACGAGCTCATGTCCTTCATGGATGCATATTCTGGATATAACCAGATCGCGATGAATCCTGCGGACCAGGAGCATACTAGCTTTATGACTCTAACAAACGTATACCGTTATAAAGTCATGCCCTTCAGATTAAAGAATGCCGGGGCTACCTACCAATAGTTAGTTAACAAAATGTTCATTGGTCAGATCGGAAAAAACATGGAAGTGTAGGTCGACGATATGCTAGTTAAATCCAAGACTGCCAACATCCATGTATCTGACCTAAATGAATGTTTTGAGATCCTGAGGAAATATAACATGAGGTTGAATCCCCAGAAGTGTACTTTCGGAGTGGCGTCAAGAAATTTTCTGAGATTCATAGTCAATACAAGGGCGATAGAGGCAAATCCAGATAAAATCAGGTCATTATTGGAGATGCCTTCGCCCAGCTCGCGTAAAGAAGTCAAGAGTCTGACTGGAAGAGTGGCAGCCCTTAATCGATTCATTTCAAAATCCACGGACAAATGCTTGCCATTCTATAACTTGCTTTGGGGGAATAAGAAATTCAAATGGACTGAGAAGTACGAACAGGCATTTCTCGATCTAAAAATGCATTTGGTCGAACCCCCAGTATTGTCTAAACTAGTGGTAGGGGAGCCCCTATTCCTTTATTTGGCTGTGACAGAAAATGCAGCCAGTGCCTTATTGGTCCAAGAAGAAGTCCGGGTTCAAAAACCAGTATATTATATCAGCAAAAGACTTCTTGGAGCTAAATCATGGTATCCCCTAATGGAAAAGATGGCATTCTACCTGCTATTAGCCTCCAGGAAGCTCAAACTGTACTTCCAATCCCATTCTATCCACGTCATGACCAACCAACCTTTAAGGCAGGTATTGCAAAAACCTGAAGCGTCAGAACGTCTTCTAAAATGGACTATCGAATTAAACCACTTCGAAGTATTGTACGTACCACGAACATTGATCAAAAGCTAGGCCCTTGCTGATTTCATGGCTGAATGCATTGGATTTCAAGAAGAGCTTTTGAAAGAACCAGTACAGATGTTGTGGAGAATATTCGTGGATGGCTCCTCTAATGAGAACGAGTTCGGAGCTGAGATCATATTAATTTCTCCAGAAGGACATCGACTCCATACCACACTACAATTCGGGTTTGAGGCATCGAACAATGAAGCCAAGTACGAGGCTTTGTTAGCTAGGCTTAGAGTGGCAAAGGAATTGAAGGCCAGGGCCGTTCAGTGTTATAGCGATTCCCAGCTCTTGGTCAGTCAAGTGTTAGGGGAATACCAAGCGCGGGGTACCAAAATGGCAGCTTACCTAGCTAAGGTAAGGAAAGAGCTATCAGAATTCGAGTTTGGCGCCATTGAACAGATCCCTCGCGAGCAGAACGCTAATGCAGACGCTTTGGCGAAGCTCGCCTCCTCCAAGGAAGCTGAGACTTTGAACGTAGTACCGGTGGAATTCTTGGAAAGTCCAAGCATGGCAGGAAGAATGATAGAGGTTGAGATGATTGACACTAGGCCGACCTGGATGACCCCCATGATAGAATATCTTACAACAGGAAAACTGCCTGAAGAAAGAAAATATGCGAGAAGGATACTCTATCAAGCTCCAAGATATGTAGTAGTGGATGGAACATTGTACCGATGAGGCTTTTCCTTGCCTCTGCTACGGCGTGTTCTGCCAGAGGAGGCTAAAACTATTCTACATGAGGTGCACGAAGGTTTCTGTGGGGATCATGCTGGGGGCAAAACCTGGCCTTAAAGATATTAAGGCAAGGTTATTTTTGGCGCACTTTAACAAAAGATTCCATCTCCTATGTTCGAAAGTGCGAAAAGTACCAGTGATTTGCCACAGTTGCACGAGCCCTGCCGATCGAG
The DNA here is from genome assembly GCF_963169125.1 of Humulus lupulus. NCBI lineage: Eukaryota > Viridiplantae > Streptophyta > Magnoliopsida > Rosales > Cannabaceae > Humulus > Humulus lupulus. The sequence continues at coordinate 131,858,110 of NC_084794.1, forward strand.
CTAACAATGATCTCATCCACATCGCCATTTGCGGTATGGGGAATCGATTTAATCAAAGCTTTGCCTACGAGAAAAGGAGGAGTTCATTATGCAGTGGTGGCCATTGATTACTTCACGAAGTGGGTAGAGGCCGAACCGTTGGCAACCATCACCTCAAAAAGAGTCCTCGACTTTGTGGTTAAGAGCAATGTGTGCCGGTTTGGGCTTTCGAAGAAGATCGTGTCAGATAACAAAATTTAGTTCGATAGTGATCTCTTCACTGAGTTCTGTGAAAAGCACGGCATAGTTAAAAGTTTCTCCTCAGTTGCGTACCCGTAGGCCAATGGGCAGGTCGAGGCCGTGAATAAGAACATCAAGGCGAATCCTAAGAAGAGGTTAGACGAGGCCAAGGGAGTCTGGCCTGAGCAGCTCCCGCAAGTGTTATGGGTGTACTAGACCTCCCACCGAACTTCTACAGGACACACCCCTTTCACTTTGACTTTTAGAAGTGAGGTCGTCCTTCCCGTCGAAACAAAAGTAACCATGCACAGGCTCCAGACATTCAACCAGGAGCAGAATGGTGAGTTACTCAGTGCGGCTCTCGACCTAATTGATGAGAAACGAGAGGATTCGCAACTACAGCTCGCGCATTACCAACAAAAAATCACACGTTATTTTAATTCCAAGGTCAAAAGGCGTAGCTTTGGTTTAGGCGACCTAGCCCTCCGAAGGGTCTTTTTGGCGAACAAGGACCCCAAAGACAGTGCTTTAGGTCCGAATTGGGAAGGGCCTTATCAAATAGTGGAGGTCGTGCGTGAAGGAACTTTCAAATTAGCTCGACTTAGTGGAGAAATAGTCCCACAGACCTAGAATGCCATGCACCTAAAGAAATATTATCAATAATGATACCACCCATCTATGTAAGGCTTAGCTATAAAATCCATCTGATTAAGAAATGAAGGGATCCTTATGTATTTCTTGTCTTTTGTATAGTTTATTTATGTATTAGTTCGTGTGATAACATTTATCCAAGCAACTGAGAAAGTTCACTTTCTGGTTACTTGGGAGGCATACAACCCGAGACGGATCAGAACATTTGAAGCACTTAAAATCCTAGATATAACCAGGTACAAAACTTTCCTGGATACAACCAGGTCCAAATCTTAGAAGTTAGTAAAATTGATAAACCGATGTTTTTTTAAAAAGAAAACACGAGGTGTCAATAAACCTAGCACGAATTGAGTTTTAAACCGTTTAAAATACTGGATATAACCAGGTCCACAACTTAGAAGTTAGCAAAATTGAAAATTCGATGGCATCCTTAGAAGCTCGAGATAGCAATAAACCTAAGAAGGACTAAGTATGAAATATTTAAAATCTCGGATATAACCGGGTTCAAGGCCTGATACTTAACAGGTATGATATAAATCAACAACTTAATTTTGGATATAACCAAGTTCAAAATATCTATCCTGATCTAAAAGTTGATTCCTAAGATTTTGAATGTGCAAGTCTAAAAAAGCATAAACATGAGAGACAATCAAGGAAAACACACGTAGATAAAAAGGTAGATATATGAATTATAAGTAAATTGTCTCGAGGAAAAATAACCTCACACCAGGCCAAATGGCAAATGTTTACAAAAAAAAAGATAAAGAAAAAGAAAATTAAGCCCCTCTAGGGTGCTCTGAGGATGTAACCTCTTCGGTCTCCTGCTCGCCTGTAGTAGAAGCATCCCCGGTCTCAGACTGCTCTTGTAGGATCCGAGCTTTGAACTTTTCGAGGTATGGATCCTACACTTCAGAAGCCAGGAAGGAGAAGTTGCCATCCTGGTTGAAAGCCCAACAGTGATACAACATGCTTTCCATGGAGGATAGCGAGGCCACCCTCTCCTCCTTAATAGCAACCTCGGCCTCCAGCTGTTTGGCTTTGGCCTTCATGATCTCGACTTGAAGAGCGGCCAAGGCAACCTTTGTAGCCTGCTCGCTCTCTTGAGATGATGCAAGGGCAGTCTTGGCATCAAGCTCGTCTTGTTGAGCAACTGCGAGGGCAGCTTGGGCAGCAGTCAGGGCGGTCTGAGTAGTCTGGAGCTCAGCTCGAAGCTCTTCATTCCTAGCCCTGACCCGAGCTATGCTACGGTGCTGAGCCAAGATCGACTGCAAAAAAAAAAAAAAAGGAAACAAGTTCGGCACGTACTCGGGTAAAATCAAAAGAAAAAATAATGTATGTATGTTCAACTGACTGGCTTACTGTGAGATTCATCCCCAAGGCGGACTCTAGGACGTTCTCCGGGATCCTCTCCTCAATTACCCTCAGGTCCTTTGCGTTGGCCTTGTATATGTGATCAACCATGTGGTTCACCGTCTCATAGAGAGTCCCCTGAAAGGTATCGAGGATCTTCTCCAAGTCCTGAGCATTGACTGGGATGTGTACGGTGGTGACGGGGACAATAGAAGCTATGGGATCAGCTTGTATTGTCTGATCCCGAGCAGAGGTAGATGGAAATCGAGGAGGAGGCAGAGGAGGACCCCTTTTCTCCTGAGCAGCAGCAGCCGGAGCTACCAAGCTCGGGCCTTTCCCCTTAGCTGGAGATTTAGAGGTAGTCCCTATCACAGGGGGCGTCTTCTTTGCTGAGAACCGGGGCTTCTTCACGACTGGCCCCGAGCTAGATTTTCCCTCCTGGAAAATCGTGCGGATATCAGGAACCCCTGGTTGTGCCATCTCCTCGCCTGAAAAGAATGAGAAGGATGTTAATATACATATAAAGTCATCAGTTTACATAAAATGTGTATACACATGCAGTATAATAAAATGTCCTACCCTCCAGGATAGAAGTGGAGTCTATTGTCACGACCTCCGACCTTGGAATTGCTGGAGGAGAGGGGGAGTCTAAGTCTACAACTTCTTGAATTAGGGGAGGTTCATGCTCAGGTTCTATCTCGGGGCTGGACTCCTCTACGTATTGCCTAAGTCCAGAGGCGAGGATACCCTGGAGCAGAGAGGGCCACGACCTGCGATTGGTCCCATACTCTTAAAAAAAGACCGACTTAAAGGATAGGGTATTATCTACGACAACAGTGCCTTTAGGATAGCCCATGTCATGGCGTAACACTAAGTGGTCTACGCACTGGAGCAGGGTTATATTACGATTTGAATCGACAGGGTGGCGATGGATGAGCTAGTTTGGATTAAACCTAATTAACCTAAGGTCAACGACAACCCTATCTAAATCCCTATAGGGATATGGGTTACCTTGGCTGAAGGAGCTAGCTGCTGCCCCCGAACAAGCTCTCTCTAGCTCAGGGTCCCGAGTAGCCTCGGGAGCCCGCCTCTTCTGCATGAGGTGTACTTCCACTTCTTCTTGCTCCTTGGCTTCAGCGGCCTCGGCATCCCCATCAGGGATAGGAGAGAGCTCACGGACCACCGGGAGATTAGCTCGTGTCCTTCTCAAGGCCAGAGTCTAGCCTTCAAAAATTAACTTACACGCCAGCATCGTGTCGTCAGTCACGAGCTTGCGGTAATCCTTCTCACTAGGCAGAAGCCAAGATAGCGTATCATATTGACCCCTGAGGGTCACGGATTTTTCTGTCCTCGCGAATATGGCTGCATAAAAATACTACTCAATTAGTATATACACGAGAAGTAGATCCAGGAACAAAGAGAATGATTTCACGAGGTAAGAAAGGAAAGGAGAACTTCCAAGGATGATTAAAGTACCGATGCCCACAATTGCGGAACCCATTCAACATAAAAATTTGATCTTTATTGTCGTTGGGATGGCTGGGGAGCTCGATGACTGAGGGCGAGTTCAGGAATTAGGTCAAATAGTAGAACCTATCACCTCACCCTCGTTGTTCCGGGCTGGCCTTGAGGCGGAAAAAGTAAAGACTATCCGCTGGAGTGGGGACCTCCCACTCGTGCTTCAAGAAATGATACTTCAACCCCACCAGCAGTTGGTATGAGTTTGGGGGAAGTTGAAATGACACCAACTTCACGTAATTGAGGAAGTCGTCGAAGTACTGGTCCAGAGGAAGGAAGGACCCTGCCTTCAAATGCTCGTCGCTCCAGGCCGCGAAGACATCCTGGCGAGGCGCACAGCTCCTTTCCCCTTCATACAAAGGTCAGGCTATAAGGATGTCGGTCTCGACCTCAATGTTATGGGAAAACATTATCTTATTGACCCTTCTTTGGGTCGTGATCTTGGAGACAATTGTCTCTGCCTCGAAGAATCAACCGCGACCTCTTTCTCCACCATGGGGCCGAACTGAGGGATAAGAGACTTGGAGGAAATCTCTTTTCCCTTGTTGATTTGTCAAGACGAGGAGCCGACTGCACTCTTCTTGGGTACGCTTTTCTTGGGTGCCATTAGATCGCCTAGCGAACAAGAAGGACGAATCACTAGTAAGCAACCTAACATTTTTATAAAGGCAAGAAAGCATGAAGGAAGATTGGTACTTTTGATGCCCGAGCTGAGTTAATCTTAGCCCGTTGTGTGGTGCCATGCGCTACCTATGCTACGCCCCAAGGTTTCCCAACAGACCCCTGGTGTTTAGGGATCTGTGTGTCAAAAAATTTGGCCACTATTGTCCTTGGGGGGCGATTTAGAGAAAAACCACCCGGAGAAAAAGAAAATGTGTTCACTAAGCAATCTGATTTTTCTTTGAACCCTAGCCTTTCATCTTCTATACACCGGATGGGTATTTTCCAAAGTTGTCAAAGGTTACCCAAATCTACCTAGAAAATATCCTATGTCATGAATATCATATTCTTAGGAAGAGTTCAAAACATTCGGTGTAAACCTAAAGTTGAAACCTATGTGCCAAAAAATTAAGAAGACCCTCTAATATGGACTACGGCGAAGCATGAAAGAACATGGTAAATAAAATGCAGAAATCTATAAGGAAAGAGCCCATAAGAAGTGATAGGACGTACAATATGATCGTCGATAGAAGAAGTGCGCTTTGTAAGGATTGGAAAACTCACTCCTGAGTAGCTGAACGACTGGGTCTTCAAAAGATTTTGGGAACAAAGGGTTTTTGAAGGTTTTTCTTTTCTCTTAAAAGGAAGAAGGTTTGAAAACACAGAAGAAAGAAGATGAGGAAAATTTTCGAATGAAAGGTGGTAAACTGTGGAATTGAGGTGTCCCTTTTTATACATAAAGGGCATAAAACAACGTAAACCGTCCGATCAAACCAGTTCAAGATCTAAGGGTAGTGTTTCAAGAGGCGAAACAGTGGCAAAAAGTTGGCCAGACCATTTTTGCAGTCCTCGAAGCCTGAACTGATGCCAATCGTGGTGTTCCACATGGCCAGTACTCAAATAGTGGGTAAGCCTGGGCAATCGCGACAGAATTTTTAAAGTCCCCACCGTGTAAGTCAGAAGATGACGTCGTAAAACACGAGCAGGGACTTGGAGGGCAAATGTACATCCTAAGATTCAACATAAGTCTTTTATTTAGTTTGTGTACAGCTGGCAAGTAAAGAGCTGTAATGGATGACCCATAAGTCTGTATTTCCTCCACAAAGGCAGCACGGTTCCCCAGAATAATATCACTAGATGGGGAATGCAAGGGAATCTCAATGAGCTTGTAATGTTTATAAGGCATGGCATCTGCAACACGAGCTCACAATGTACTCAACTCGAGGTATGCTAGAGACCTGGTGTATCCTTGGATCTGTAGAAACCTTGGTACGTTATATAGACGTGCATGGTCAGACATGGCATGTCCGCAAATCCCTGAAATCCTGGACACGTAATATAATCGTGCATGATCAGGCATGGCATGTCCGATTATCCCTGAGGATCCATGATTAGTTTTACGTAATGATCTAACCATACCTTAGAATAAATTGTAATATTTATAATTTAGTGTGGTACAGGTCACACTGAGGATTAAGTCATGTGATGACCTCAAGGCATATCCTGGGATTTTCTCTATAAATACTAAGATCTTGGATAGGGAAGATGGATTTTTTTTTTTTTTTCTGTAATACAAAAACTCTGTCAAAATTTAGAGAGAAAAACAGTAATAATATAGACTAGTGGACTAGGTGGATTTTAACCCCCGAACCACGTAAAAAAGACAAGTGTTCTTAAGAGTTATTTTTTGGTATTCTTAAGTATTATTTTCTTATTGCAGTTTACCATTAACCACTAATCTATCCTAGCTATTTTAGAATTCACTGTTTGCTAAAAACTGCATCAACAGGGTTCCATTGTTTCTTGTCTTTAGTGGATATTGGTTTTTGTTATTGTGTTTTGGAGAATTTGGGTGTTGTTTTTTGTGAAATTGAATTTGTAGTGTGGTTGTGAAGAAGGAAAGTAGTTAATTTAAGGGGAGGTGCTGTCAATTTTTTTTTTCTTTTTCTGGGTTATTGTTGATTAAGAGTGTAAATAATGGCTCCTAAAAGTAGAGTGGGAAGGAATAAGGATAAGGGGAAAGGCCAAGCTTCTGCTTCCCAACAAAGGGATGATAGCTCGGAGCAAGAGTATGATGAAACTAGGTTTATAAATTTTCAGGCTCAAGAGCGTTATGAAAAGTTTGTAAGAAAAACATTGATTCCTGAACGTGAGGTGGAATATCAATTTGACCCTTTTGATCATCAGATTTTTGAATTAGTGAGAGCTAATCTCGCGGCTCGGAAGTGGGACAATTTTGTGACAAAATTGGCGCAAGCAAATGTATCAGTAGTGTATAAGTTCTATGCCAATTTAAGAAATAAACACAATGATAATGTCTTTGTTAGAGGTAAGTGAGTCCCTTTTATTGCCGAAGCCATTAATAGATTTTCAACGTTCCACATATAAAAGAGCAAGAAGAGGAATATACAAGATTTTGAAGGGCTATATAGATTATAATGCCATGGCTAAAAAATTATGTTTTGAAGGTGCTCCTTGGAATTTATCTGGCACTTTACCTAAAAGTATATCGTCTTATCAACTAAATATTGAGGCTAGATTTTGGGCTTTCTTTGTTTGTGCTCGGTTTATGCCAGTAAGTCATGTGTCTGACATGACTAAAGATCGAGTACTACTGAGGTGTGCGCTCATGACAGGAATGACTGTTAATGCGGGTTCATGGATTAAGGAAAACATTGAGTTCATTGAAAAGGGCCATACCACTAGAGGTTTAGGCCATGGATCTGTCACCACAATGTTATGTTATAAGGCTAGAGTTCCAGAGTTTGTTACTGATATTTATCAGTCGTTGCAGCAACCTTTGTCGATTACTTTGATGAAGGATTTTCCTGAGCCTGCTCTATATGTGCCACAGACAAGAAAAAAAGGTAAATGTCGTGTGGAAACAGAGGTGGAAGAATAGGCTGATCCGGTGATGCAGAGAGGTAGTAGTGACCAGAGCATGAAGAATGTCAGTGATAAGTTGGATTATCTTATCCAAAAAAATCAATATATGATTCAGCAGCAGCACATGATGAATCAATACATGGGCCAATGGTACGAATACGAGGTGAACCATGTGGCTCACTTAAACAACCTGGTGAGTAGGTGGTCTTTAAATGAACCGGATCAAACTTATTTTGCTTCACCACCACCGTATCCACCGTATTCTCCATTTTACTCTCTGCCTCTGTCAATTGCTGGATTTTCCGAACCACAGCCTCCGTTGTCTTACCCTTTCGAGGGACCTTCGTCCCAGCCGTCACAACCGCCATCCTGGTGTGACTGGTCAGGTAAGTCTCTGTTCTCATACTTTAACATTATTTCTGGTATTTTTTTTTTGATGCGTTTGCGTTATACGGTTTGTTTGTTTTTAATTTTCACTAGTTGTTTGTTTTGAGTCATGTTTTAGAGTGTAAATTAAGTTGATAGTTATGGTCATTTGAATATTATTGACTGTTTTGTAGTATAATCCAAAGGAAAAATTCATGTGCTTTTAAAAAACAATCTGTGTGCTTGGTTAGATTACTTTATTTTTCACTGTGATTTGTTGACATTAGAGATCTATTGCTCATAAATTGCAAATATTATAATTAAGTTATTTTATGCATGTCAAATTTGGATTATGGATTGAAAAGTTAGAAAAAAAAATTCAAGAACCTGCTTGCTTACTATTTAAGATGAAATTTGAAACTATGCACATTTAGGAAAATGATATAGGCAATTTTTTTTTTTTTTTTTGGATTGGTTGTGCCTTTCAAGCTAACCTTATTAAATTTTATCCTTAGTCAACCCTTTTGATCCTTACAATTGTTTTCTTGTTAACACATTATTTTGAGCCTACATGTGAATTGGATTACCATTTACTCTTTTTGACCCATACCATGAGCATGAAAAATATTATATGAGGGGAGTGAATGTGTAATGGGATGTTTGTATTATGTGTTTTCAGAAAATTACTTGTGATTGAGAAAAAATTAAAGAAAGAAAAGGAAAAGAAAGTGAAAAATGATTATGCCCCCAACAATTATCTATTAAAAAATCAAAGTTTGGGGGAGTGTATTGATAAAAAAAAGATTCTCAATCATAGCACAGAAAAAGGGGTAACAAGGGATGAGTGGTTTGAAATTGATGAGAAAGTTTGTTAGTTGGAATGCTTGTGGTATGATTAAGCCTAAAACTGTTTCTTTATCTACCTGTACGTAAGCTTTCTATTACAACCTTTGAAAAGCCATATTGATTCTTATTTGTACATTTGTTTATATTAATGGAGAATAGTAAGTAGTGCAGGCATATGGAAATTTTGGTTTTGTGGTTAGTTGGTGAGAATTTCATGTGCATAAAGTGGTTCAATTATTTTATTTGTGAGTTGTGAGTAAATGAGCTTTGGTGTTGATAGATTACAGTGAAAGGGTGAAGTAATTGAGACTGAAAATCTAGATTAATTTTTTAAATAGCATGATTGTTTTTCCTGAGAATTATATATGCATAGCAGTCTTGAGTGTTTGAATTGGTTAGTTATGTCAACTTGGTTTGTTTAGATTTGAATCTAGTTAGATTTTTTACTCGAGGGCGAGTAAAAGTTTTATAACGCCCTGGGTAACCAAGACCGTTACACTGTGTGTTTAAAATAGTGCAAGACTTGCTAATCAAGTCATTAAAACAAACTGTGAATCTAAAGTCATCAACTAATTACGAATAAAAGATTTTGGTCATAAATAAGTTATTTTCGTTAAAAAAGAAAGTTTAATATATAGACTCTCAAAATAGGGTTTGGATGACATATTTACAAAATTCCAGAAGTTATAAATAACTCAAGCTACTCTAATGGAAAAATACGCATTTTAGGTTTCTGTCCCTGTACAATCCCTAGATCGTGGTGGTCGAGCAACTGACAATGTACACCTCGCCCGCAGAGCTCTCCAACTCATGGTCGAATCTACATGCCCTTGCCTTTACCTGCACCACGTAGCACCCGTGAGCCGAGGCCCAGCAAGAAAACGTAATAACATAGCATGATCAATATCAATAACCAGATATTCCACAACACATAATCAAGAATTTAACAATTCATAACATTTACCTATTCAGTGATAACAATCGACAAACTAACAATTTGTCATCCAGATAATCAACATATCATATCTATCAGATTGCAAATCATATGCATAAACAATAGTTTATCTCAATCACTACACAATATTTAGGGTCGGCACCCTTAGGATGCTCCCTCTGTTTAACCCACTGTCTTTGGCTCACTTAGGCCGCCCCCAGTGTAATACCCACTGACTCCGACCAGCTTAACCGAGCTCAGAGATTAATAAGCTGTCCTCGGCAACCAGTGTCCGAGCCGCGGCATGTGTGCAAATATTATTTACGGTACCCTTAGGCCGTTTATCTTATGTCCCATGGCATAATACCATCTATGACATCATACAGATATAGGGAGCTCTTAGTCCCTTCACAATCACATAATAATGCATACAAATATAGGGAACACTTAGTCCCAACCTAACCACATAATCGAGTGCAGTTTTCTTACCTCTTGTTTGAGCGAGAAACACTTTACGAATAACCCTCGAGAATGATCGATCTTTTAATCCCTTAGCGGTCACCTAGTCATAACCAAATATGGAATCCAATTAATGAAAATACCAATAAATGAGTCTTAACCTAAACCTCACTCCCGGGACCTCGAATAGTACCCAAACGGTGAGTAGATTCGATCCTGAGCCTTAAGAATTGAAACCCCGAGCCAAAAATCCTTAAAAACACCCAAAATATGCATCTGAGAAAACAGGGTAGCGCTACCCCCCTAGCGCCCCAGCGCTACAACCAAAGCCATTTTGCCCTGGCTAGCGCTGTAGCGCTACGCTCTGGGCGCTATAGTGCTAGGACCTGGCAGACATGGCCCTGCTTCTTCTTCCTTCGAGTTTTCCATTTTCAACCTATTTCAAAAGCTTCCAAACACCATTTAAACTCCCAAGTGAACCCAAATACCATATATACTAGTCCTAGGCATCATAACCTACCCAAACTTTGCCAAAAACCCCATTGAATTCTCTCCTTTCAAACCCAGATTTCCAACTAAACTCAGTAGCAAAACAGAGCAGAAAACTAGAGTTATAGTGGTTGGAATCTTACCTCAAGCTCGGTCTGAACTCCTCTTCTATGAAGGAACAATACCCTAGATCCTCAACACTTGATTCCCCAGCTTAATTCCTCAAAAGAAGCTTCAAAATTGAAGAAGAAAAATGAAGAAAATGGTGAACGGTGAAGGCAAGAGTTGATGCTCTGTTTTCTCCTACAACCTTCAACTATTTTCCAGCCTAATTTTTTGATATATATCCTCAGAGGTAAAATGACCTAAATGCCCTCAAGTTTAATTAAATTCCTTAACATCCACTAAGGGAAAAATCATCCTTTCGCACCTATCCTGTTAACCATAATTAACACCCTCCAATTCCCGTTATTCTCAATATTCTCGAATATCATTAATTCATGTCCCGTTACCCCTTAACTCTCGGCGACATTCTAATCACCAAATTACCCCGGGACTCACCCTGAGCCCCGAACTTAACCCTGTTATGACCAAACTGCTAACTAATACTCAACGATCGTCTCATGTCCAAAAGCTCGAACAAATCCACATTATAATGTGGCCTCAACAATAACTACCAATATACAGATAATAATACAATTACGCCCTCAACGGGCCAAATTACCAAAATGCCCCCATAGCAAAATATATACCTATATGCATGCATCCATCATCATATAATAATCCAAATTACCAAAATGCCCCCATAGCAAAATATATACCCATATGCATCCATCCATCATCATATAATAATATGATCCACATAAACATGCATATAATCATATAATAGCACAGATAATCATTTATGGCCCTCCCGGCCTCCTAATCAAGGTCCTAAACCTTATTAGGAAATTTGGGTCGTTACAACTATCCCTTCCTCATAGAAATTTTGTCCTTGAAATTTTATCTGAACTGCCCAGAATATAAATTCCGCACTACTGATTCCAGTTTCCTAGGTCATTCCTTGACCCCACCGTTTCTAAAACATTTCCTTAACTCAAGGTACAATCCTGTTCCTCAAAACCTTATTCTTTCTACCTCATAACTGAACTGGTCACTCCACATGGAATAACTCCCTCTTCAACTGCAGATTCCCATAAATCAACACATGAGTTTCTCCAACCCATGTCCTCAACATGGAGTACAAAATACACCGCGTATGGCCGACAGTGCCAAAACTGTTATCAACTTAAAAATAACCTCACTAATCCTTTCCCGGATCCAAACAGTCTTAATACTCTAGGGTCCAACTTGCTCTTCACCCCTTTATCCTTGGTGATATCCTAAGGAAGATACAATCTTCTACTTGGAGCTCCATATTCCTGTTTTCCAATTCAGTAAAACTTTTCCATTTACTTTGAAAAATGAGCCTCGAAGCTCTAACCTTTTAATAATCTCAACGATCCCTTGAACTACCTCAAGATCCAAATTCAACATCTCACTTATCTCATTCCAACAAATGGATGATACATTTCTTATTATATTCCATCTCATCAAGTGTTCTTCCAATAATTGGATAACTCCCTTTCTCTCTGATTTACCATCAGTCTGAAAATAATGAAATGCACCAGATTTCAATTATCTATTCATCGTCTTCCTTAATCCTCCCAAGACCTGAGAGTAAAACAAAATCCTCATTCGATGAAATAAACCATGAATTCCATGAAGGCTTACCATCCATCTCGCATAGAGTTTTGAATACTGATCAGCTGTGTAACTTGTTCTTACTAATAAAAGCAAGTTCACCCCAAATGTTGGTCCATAATGACCCAACCGTCCCGCGCTGACCAACCATCTTTGCAGCCCCCCTGCAATACCCATCGCGATATTTCCTTATTTCCATTATAACATACTCAAAGGCTGCAATAGCCTTACCGGTTTCTGATACCTTGTCCTGACCCTGCTAACAAGTTAAGAGCTTCGTCCTATATTCCATTATGTCTCTCTCGCCATCCCAGGCTATTACTATAAAACCTTCAAATTCTGGCACCTTTTCCTGATGCCTAGATGAAAAGTCCAAGAGAGTAGTATAAGATTCATCCAAAGTTTCCATGTAATTCCGTGGTCCATCAGATTCCAGATCTGATCCTCGTATTTTAATAAACTTATACCTGACACTGTAAAATCCAGCTAAGACTTTGCCTTCAATTCTTTCCATCTGGGGTTTACTTAACTGTCTTTCTTTGATCCTTTATGAGATAAAAATTCCTAGTATCAAACTGGCTATCTAGCCCACTAGAAACTCCACTCTAGTTCTAGTCGGATCCTCTAACCAACATCATGCATAGACCATCACTTCCTCCTATCTTTGAAGTGTCATAGCAACTCACCAATTGATTTTAACCTATAAAAAGACGTAGAACTCAACCCGAAATACATGCACCACCATGCCTGCCTAAGGAAACTCCTACTCCTAAGGCATTCCTTAACCTTGGCAAAGTTCCAACCGGAATACATCACTACACCGTCGATCAAGACCATCACAAATCTAATTCAGATAATCTTTGAATACTCTGTTCACCCATTTCACAAAAACAATTTGGCATTGACCAAATCCTCAACACATGACTCAACATCCTCAGTGCCCTTATCTAATATAATAGAATCTCCTGCCTATCCTTTTCCCTGATCTCCAGCTGGTAATAACCAGATCAAAGATCCCTAACTGTCCCTGATCTCTAGCTGGTAATAACCAGATCAAAGATCCTTAACTGTCCCTGATCTCTAGCTGGTAATAACCAGATCAAAGATCCACCCTGAAGAACATCATCCTACTCAACAATTGAGACTTTAATTCTCACAACTTTGTTAAAACCGTTCAATACAACATCTTAGATCTGATTCCATCCCTGACACCAATCTAATCACCATTCCATCTCTTTATGCAGATGAACTCCTTGACAAATTCCTTGGAAACTTATCCGGAAACTCACAAACTAATCTAGTCTGTCCTTGTCCCACTGGTACAACTCAAGTAGTGTCCATCACACTAGCTAAGGTTCTAACCATCCCCCTGCAGTTGATCTCCCACTCTAGGTACAAATGCTAACCACTGCATGGGTTACTGTTCCTTTCTTACAACCCATCACTGTTCCCATACTTGACTAACTCTTCATATTCAAAATCCTTACGTTGTAACTGTCTTCGAAGATACTTCAAGTAATAGCTGATATGTTCACCAGTCTTAACATGCTTCCGATCAACTTCCTTCATACCTGATCTCTTCCATTCCTATATTATAACCTTGAGTACCCTTGAGAAACGAAGTTAATACCTTCTCAAACCTTACCTCTAACCCTGCTGCTTTAGTCGTAATATCATTAGTGTAGTAGTCGCTCACATTCTGCTTCTAACTGGGGAGTAGTTCAACTCATCGCTAGTGAACCTGAATGCAACCCATCCATATCGTTTCTCTATTCTCTGCTTGTCGGACTTACCCATGTCATTGAAGTATAAAATTATTAGGAACCCTTACTATTAATGCATCACACCCCACTCGGTACAAGTAATAATTCCTGAGATGTCTTTTTCCTTGATCCTTATCTGGTAATAACCAGATCGATGATCAACTCCCGAAGACATTGTCCTATCTTGTAACGGGGCATTTAAACTCTTCATCCCTAGCAGGTGATATCCACGAGTCCCATGATACATTGTTCTGTCCAATTCACTTATAAGTCACATACTTCTTCAGGTGATCCAATAATTCCTTAAGCCAAACTAATATTATTCTTCATAGCGTCCCTGATACCAAATCCTTCCATACCCAAGTTTTGAACCGTATCCAACAACCTCTTGCATACTCAGTTACATCCTTACTGACCAATTTAAATTTTCCTAGTCTACACTATACTTTGAGAGATTTCCTCGACAGTCCAGGGTTGTCCCTTATGTAATACATTAACTTTCCCTCAAGCCCATACCAAAACTCTCATATGACAAGCTCAACCACTTCCCTATGAACCCCTTTACTACTCTTATTCCACTTCTTCCTTGTAGAGCTGCTAACCCTTTCTTAACAAGTACTCATATCTCGAGCCCTTCATATAACAACTTTGTGGTATGTACTTCATATCTAAATCTTTCCTGGTGACACGCAACACTGAATTCTTCAAGCTTGTTATCTAACCAAAAACAAAGACTATCAAATCCACTAGTCACTTCCGAGTAACTAGCCTTGAGCTCTGAATGTACAAGGCATCCCAGTCTTCCCTTCTCTACTCTTGGGAAATCAGCCCTAGCGTACAAAATCATCCCATATAGAGAATGTGCCCCTATCTGGCATCTTTCTAGGTAGTATCTTCTTCTTCTGATGCATACTAAATGACATCACTATGCCTCATCCCTGTCTTGATGACCAATCTGTAAACTGGACCCCCTTCTTGTCAAAACCAGGAGCCTTAGAACCATCAAAGGTTCTTCTTTTCCGGTATCCAAGTATCCATCCTTACTAAATCTCACTAACAAGAATATAATCACTTTACATGTTAAATAACATAGCCTTGACCCTCCAACTCATTTAAGAGTTTAGTCCATAAATAAATCATCATCTCTGATCTACATCAATCTGTAACATAATCCAAAGTGGATTGACCAACCCACCAAACTCATTGACATACACTATCGTTATCTTACCACTTTTGGCATCCTTCTGCCACAAATACTTAATACAACTACTCTGCCTCAATTTGTCCTCCTCATATTATCAAGAATGGGACTAACTATACCCATTTACTAACCAGTTCCTGAACAAGTCCAAACCTTCCTCAAAACTAGAGGATAATGCTTCTAAAGCCTTACATACAATAATCTGTATATGTTTCCCCCTCGAGCTAAACCAACCCTAGTGCCTAAAACGATCATGGTATACAAAGAAGCTTGTTTTCCCCCAGTAACCTGCTGCAAAACTCAAGGGCAGATGAAGGATTCCAACCCTGTTTATTATCTGCAACCCTTACTAAAACAAAACCAGGTCCAATTAACCATTCTGAGCAAATACAATCTGAATTAATCTGTCTTCACCAACTAAACCCCTCAGCCCTGACATTTATACCCAAAACCATCCCAAGGGCAAATCCGAATGACCATAATAATCAAACACACATAAAGCATACCAAACACCAATATTATGCATAAATTAACAGATTTCATTATCACTAGATGCACTCATACCTACTATGCCTTCCATACCGATAAAAAGGTATAGCATATAAGTTCAATTTAAACATATAATAACCTGCAATCCATATACCATCATTATCCCCGTATTCATCCACATGCAAGAGCAATGCTAATCAGCATGCCTTAATATCATCACACAACAGTCAAGGGCCAAGCCCTATCAGTATCTCATGCTCCCTATTAATCATACCAATTAATACACTCATATTTTATTCAAGTACTTAAGCATACAATTTCATGTATTGCATTACAAACCCTTGAGTCGAACTTGTCTTTAGCAGCGAGTGTACATGTCCAGCTAGTCTTTAGGAACCCATAAACATAGACCGCTCTGATACCAAGTTGTAACGCCCTGGGTAACCAAGACCGTTACACTGTGTGTTTAAAATAGTGCAAGACTTGCTAATCAAGTCATTAAAACACATTGTGAATCTAAAGTCATTAACTGATTAGGAATAGAAGATTTTGGTCATAAATAAGTTATTTTCGTTAAAAAAGAAAGTTTAATATATAGACTCTCAAAACAGGGTTTGGATGACATATTTACAAAATTCTAGAAGTTATAAATAACTCAGGCCACTCTAATGGCAAAATATGCATTTCAGGTTTCCATCCCTGTACAATCCCTCAGCCGTGGTGGCCGAGCAGCTGACAATGTACACCTCGCCCCCAGAGCTCTCCAACTCATGGTTGAATCTACATGCCCTTGCCTTTACCTGCACTACGTAGCACCCGTGAGCCGAGGCCCAGTAAGAAAACATAATAACATAGCATGATCAATATCAATAACCAGATATTCCACAAAACATAATCAAGAATTCAGCAATTCATAAAATTCACCTATTCAGTGATAACAATCGACAAACTAACAATTTCTTATCCAGATAATCAACATATCATATTTATCAGATTGCAAATCATATGCATAAACAACAGTTTATCTCAATCACTACACAACAGTTTAACCCACTGTCTTTGGCTCACTTAGGCCGCCCCCAGTGTAATACCCACTGACTCCGACCAGCTTAACCTAGCTCAGTGATTAATAAGTTGTCCTCGGCTACCAGTGTCCAAGCCGTGCCATGTGTGCAAATATTATTTACGGTACCCTTAGGCCGTTTATCTTATGTCCCATGGCATAATACCATCTATGACATCATACAGATATAGGGAGCTCTTAGTCCCTTCACAATCACATAATAATGCATACAAATATAGGGAACACTTAGTCCCAACCTAACCACATAATCGGGTGCAGTTTTCTTACCTCTTGTTTGAGCGAGAAACACTTTACGAATAACCCTCGAGAATGATCGATCTTTTAATCCCTTAGCGATCACCTAGTCATAACCAAATATGGAATCCAATTAATGAAAATACCAATAAATGAGTCTTAACCTAAACCTCACTCCCGGGACCCCGAATAGTACCCAAACGGTGAGTAGATTCGATCCTGAGCCTTAAGAATTGAAACCCCGAGCCAAAAATCCTTAAAAACACCCAAAATATGCATCTGAGAAAACAGGGTAGTGCTACAGCGCTACCCCCCCTAGCGCCCCAGCGCTACAACCAGAGCCATTTTGCCCTGGTTAGCGCTGTAGCGCTACCCTCTGGGCGCTATAGCGCTAGGACCAGGCAAACATGGCCCTGGTTCTTCTTCCTTCGAGTTTTCCATTTTCAACTGTTGTGAAAATTATATGTGCAAGTGTACACAGTCCAACACAAGTAATATAATGATAAGTGAATCGTCTCCACAAGGATTTGTATTAAAAAGTTCAATGTAAACACCAATTAATTGCAACTTAGTAATTTAAGAAACTGAATTGAGTGGTTGTTGAAACTAAAATAAAATGAAAGAAATTAAAATATGCTTAAAATTAACCATAGTTTCTCGAGAAATAACAGCAAGAAGAATTATCAATGGAAAAATTGGACTTGAATAGCTAAATCCCCCTATGTCAAAAACTGCCCAAAATGCTATAGCATTAAATTTAGCAAATCGCACCAGAGTTAACTAGAATTCTCAATATGCTCACCAGATTTTTCCAAAACTCGTGAATATAGTTCTACCATCCAATCAAATATATTCCTATATCAAATCATACTTAAGAACACAAATAACAGCACCAATTCTCAGAAGTTATGCAAGGTAAGTAAAATATTCCTATTCTACTCACTAAGAACAACCTAACAATGGTTATGCTCTTGCATCATTCAAGTACAACCTACTACATTCAATCTTTCCAGAATTAAATCTAGCTTAATAATCTGCCATTGTTGGCCAAACAACAACAAACAATAATCATGAACAACACTTGAATGAACAATGGTGAATTTACATAAATATGCATTTAAACGTTAATAACTATGACATAGGGTTCTTTAACCATTCATGTCTCAATCAGCTTAGCTCATAGCTAAATTCGTATCCAAAATCCAACACAGAGAATTGATATCCATGGGTACTAGAGTAGCTATTCTAAATTAGGAAATACAAAAATTAAAGAAGAAGAGTAAATGGGAGAAATCCGATATAGTTGGTGTGTGAATCCTCCTTGTCCTTCTCGTTCGCCTTCAACAATTGTACTTCTCTATTTTTCTCTCTGTTTTTCTGCACTTTTTTTTATGATAAGTCTTCAATGGTTGCCCTTCTAAGGTGATACGGCTGGTACTCTTTTTTTCCCCAAATTAGGGTACAAACATGATGTCTCCAATTAGAAAACCCACCTTATTTTCCTCCACTTAGGCCCACTAAATTGGACCACTTTTCTGCCCCAAATAACTCCAGCTGGCGCCATTTATGGACCCATGCCACCTGACCACGAATTAAAAGGAAACGACATAGCTGCCTTTAATTTTCCATGTCAGCAAGTGAGCTCCAGCATGCTGCAGCATGAATTTTAGCAATCTGGAAAGTTTCAGCTTTTGCTTCCAAACCAAACTTCCAATTTTTCTTCTTCAATCCTTCCATGGATTGCTTGATTCCCGTTTTACACAGAAAACTAGAACAAGATTAGTTATTTAATTTCAATTTAAACCCAAAATATTGTAAGACTCCAATATTAGATCAACTAATTATATAGATAGATAACAACTTAAAATTAACAAACAAACACCAAAATCATCACTCTTTTTATGCATAATTAAGTGTAAAAGTCAAATAAATAACTCTATATCATAGAGTTATCATCAACCTATTTCAAAAGCTTCCAAACACCATTTAAACTCCCAAGTGAACCCAAATACCATATATACTAGTCCTAGGCATCATAACCTACCCAAACTTTGCCAAAAACCCCATTGAATTCTTTACTTTCAAACCTAGAATTTCAACTAAACTCAGTAGCAAAACATAGCAGAAAACCAGAGTTCTAGTGGTTGGAATCTTACCTCAAGCTCGGTGTGAACTCCTCTTCAATGATAGAACAATACCCTAGATCCTCAACACTTGATTCCCCAGCTTAATTCCTCAAAAGAAGCTTCAAAATTGAAGAAGAAAAATGAAGAAAATGGTGAACGGTGGAGGCAAGAGTTGATGCTCTGTTTTCTCCTACAACCTTCTACTATTTTCTAGCCTAAGTTTTTGATATATATCCTTAGAGGTAAAATGACCTAAATGCCCTCAATTTTAATTAAAGTCCTTAACAGCCACCAAGGGCAAAATCGTCCTTTCACACCTATCCTGTTAACCATAATTAACACCCTCCAATTCCCATTATTCTCAATATTCTCGAATATCATTAAATCATGTCCCGTTACCCCTTAACTCCCGGCGACATTCAAATCACCAAATTACCCCGAGACTCACCCCAAGCCCCGAACTTAACCCTGTTATGACCAAACTGCTAACTAATACTCAACGATCGTCTCATGTCCAAAAGCTCGCACAAATCCACATTATAATGTGGCCTCAATAATAACTATCAAGATACAGAAAATAATACAATTATGCCCTCAACGGGCCAAATTACCAAAATGCCCCCATAGAAAAATATATACCCATATGCATGCATCCATCCATCATCATATAATAATATGATCCACATAAACATGCATATAATCATATAATAGCACAGATAATCACTTATGGCCCTCCCGACCTCCTAATCAAGGTCCTAAACCTTATTAGGAAATTTGGGTCGTTACAAGTTTAGTTTGGGGGAGTTTAATAATCGAGTTTTAGGCTCGTTTATGGTCTAATTTTTAGGTTGGTTTTCGTCAGTTTAGGGTTATTTTATTGTAGAATTATGCTCGTTTGTTCATGTTTCAGGTTTTCCATGCTAAGTTGATGAAAATGGTGGAATGAAGTGAAAGTGGAAGAAACTATAGTTAATTTGGAGAAAATCATGTTTTTCGAGGTCGATATGTACAAGTTTTGATGCTGTCAATAGCGCTACAACGCTGTCAAAGGGGCGCCATAGCGCTAGGAAGGATATGAAGGAGCCTATTGAGTCTGGAAGTAGCGCCCCAGCGCTACAAAGCATGCGCTATCAACATCAGAATATAAGCGCTACAGCAATGCATCAAGGGCGCCACAATGCTAGTGAAACACTTTTTTTTGGAGATTTTTGGTTTTGACTATAGGGCTACAACACTCAATACACAGCGCTACAGCGCCATCAATGCATTTTTCAGATTTTGAACCACTTTTTGAAGGGAAAAATGGTCTTTTCACTTGGGAATCTTGGAAGACTATTTAAGCAACATTATTCTGCGATTTTGAGAGGAGTGTTGATTTTGGAAAAACCCTAGATCTAGAAAAGACTGCTGCTTTAGATTATTTTTCTAGTTTTAACTTTCTGGATTTCTTTCATCTAATTTCCTTAGATTATTTTCTATGAGTAAATATTTGAATGTTATTTCCATCATGTTATCTATGAACTAATTTCATTTATCTTGGGATTAATGTAGTCAATGGGATTTCTATTTTATTATGATATTCAATTGACACTTATTCTCTATTCTAATCTATAGGATGTTTGTTTAATGCTGGTAAATATTTGATCATTATTTACTTGATTTAATGGTTTTGATTCAAAATTCGAAAGATGAAAATTGAATATGCTATCATTATATAGACATAGGTTGCATATTGGACAAAAGTACCTGTATGACTTGTGTAGTGAATAGGTTTTTTTGCATAATGCCTTCTATATGTCAAGTTTATCACAGAAATGTAGAAAACCTGCATATAGTCTGAGATCTTATATCTTGAAAAAGAATAGGAATCGATTATATTAACATGCTATCAGAATAGAAAGAAGAGATTTAGAATTGATTAGTAAAATTAATAGAATAAAAAGTTGATGAAATTAATACCCGAGGTCTTTTTAATATTGATTTCCATCTTTAGTTAATTTTGTTCATAATTATTTATAATTTTAAAATTAAAATTCATTCATCTAAACTTTGTTTGCCAAATATAAATTAAAAGAACAATTGTTGGTAATTGGAAAATAGTCTTCGAGGGAACGATACTCTATTTATCATCTATATTACTTGAATCGATTGCGTATACTTGCGTATCATATTTTCACGATCAAATATCTTATAACTTAATTATAATATTTTAATATATTAAAATGTTTAAAATTAATTAGTTAATCTATTTTTAAATTTGAATTTGAATCTTTGTAGAAAATATCTATTTGTTAAAGATCAAACAACAAAAATATCGTATTTAAAAAAAGAATTTTAAATAATAGAAAAAAATATAATATCTGTGTATTAACCCATTAAAAAATACATTCATAATTCAAATTTTAGAAAAAATTTATCCCAGGCTGCGACTAGTGAAAGTTGGTGGCCGCGACCACGAGACTAATCTAGGCAAAATACGCGCGCTGGCCGCAGCTAGGGGTTTATGGTGGCCGTGACCACTAGTCTTGGACCCCCAGGCTGCGACCACAACCAAAAACATATTTTCAATTTTTTTTTGTGTAATTTTTCAACCCAAAAATATTTTCTAAATAATTTTTACCATGTTTTACATTAAATAAAGTATTTATAAAAATTAATTGCATAGAAAACACAACAAAATAACCCAAATTTCCTAATAATCACATAAAAATCAATATGCTTAAAAAAACATGAAATCCATCCAATTATTCAACACATCAAATAATTCAATTTTTACAATGTTCATGCATGAAAATAAAGATTACCAAAGGCTCCGAGGCCAGTTGTTGAGAAAATTTATACAGGATCTTATTTAGTTTCATGTAAATCATATATTAAACAATTTAATATAAGGAAACATAGAACATGTTTCTATAATTGACTTTAAACAGAGATAATGATAAGAACACTTACATTATACGCAACGGAATGAATAAGTCATTCCTTCAGTTTCTCTAACCCCTGTATCCTTTCTGTCGCAGGGTATCACCAAGAAACTGAACATATCTTCAAATTTCTTCACAGTCTTCCAAAGTATCCTTAGAATCGCCTAGACTAGAGTGGGTAATTCTCAACACATGAGATAGATAAAAAGAGAAGAAGAGAAGAGAATACTGAGGTTTAGAAAAGGAATTTTGTTGTAGAGTGAGTCTAAAACCCTAAAGTGTCAAAACTAGATTTTCTGTCCTACTCCAGATCTTCTTTCTCAGCTCTCACTTAGCATTCCTTTTATAGGATCAATTAGGTCATTTATTTAAATTAAAAAATCAATAAAATATTAGGTAATATCATCCATTAGGTCGAAATTATCATGGGGTTTAGGCCCGTGAAATTTTCCATTTAATTATAATCCCGTTGGACTTACATTCAAGGCCTGTATTATTTTCTACTGATTAATTAATTAAATAATTCTTTAAATCCTTTATAAAATTAATTATTTATAATTTGAACCTTGATTTAAACTTATTTATTTGTTGATTCCCTTTTTCGCTATCAACCTTAAAACGATAGGTTAAAGAAAATAAACAACAAGAACACAATAATGTTTATGTGGTTCAGGCTATAAAAGAGCCCTAGTCCACGAGTCTCTTGTATTAAAAGAATTGGCAGCTTGTTGAGGCAAGCTCCAATAAGTTTTCTCAGGCAGCATTTAGATTACTCTAAGTACAAGGTCTTTTTCTCTCTAAAAAACCGAACTCTTAACAATGAGACTCCAAACCCTATTTATAGAGACTGGGTTCATTAATACTAATCATCTGTAATTAATACACATTCTTCTCGTTATTTAGGGATTAATACCACTTTAATGCACTAGACTACATTGAATAGAGACCATGGCCTAGGCGAGATATGCGGGGCCCATTACTGAAAGCTACCTGCCTTATGGGGAACATGCCCCAGGTACTTTTAAGGCGTGCACACACTTCTCCATGTTAGACGGCGTAATGGGAATGCAAATTGTTTAATCATACAACTCACGACATTGTGGACAGATCGCCAAAAAGGTTGTCAGACGATCCTTTGGTGCTGCAAATCTGCATTGGCTGACACCTGGCATCTATCTTAGGTTCAAGAACCAGAACCTTGGACCTGGGGGACGACTGAGGGAGGAGAGCAATTTTTGATGTTGTTTCACCTAGGGAACCCCCAGCTTTGAGGGTAGACCTCGGAGGGTAATCTACCTTGAAGGCACTCACGACCTACTAGCTAGCACAGACAGGTGGCCTCACCTAGAAGAAACCTCGCTCCGAAGAGAGACCTTGGGGGGTAACATACCCCGAAGATGTCTGCGAATGTCTGAGTCAGTCACTATGAGTTACCATGTGTCGGGAGGTGAAAATACAGACAGCATTTTCCCCCCAAGTATCTACTCGCCCTTAGGTAGTGGAGGCTTAGATTAGGAGGAGTGATTTGAAAAAGTGGAGGGAAAAACATTTAGGCTTTCCTCTTACATCATTGTGAAAAGTAAACCCACGTGTTAACGCCCCATTGCTGGGCCCGTCAATTCGTGCATTTAACGAGGGGTCAACTCCACGATCCCAAACGTCCACTTCGTACCCAAGATGTCTTTTCGAAAAGAACAATGATCACGATCCTTGCCGCTTGGACCCTGACCATTGGATCGCCCTCATGGTACTATCAGGGTAAATAATCTGACGGTTGTGGGAAGGTTGCTTCCCCCTAAGCTCTACTGGGTATAAAACCCAGAGAACCATTCTTTAACCTCCCACTGTTGCCATAAGAAGAATCAAAACCCTCACACAAAAACATCTCTTCTCTCTTGCCCTTCCTTTACCTTAAGCCATTTTCCACAGCAGCTTTGGACAATTGGCATGAATCATCCTACTTCTGGGCAAACGGCAGGCGATACTTCAGAGGTAGGACTCGCCTTAGCACTTATCTGCGCTTCATCTTGAGTAAGTGCCTTTGACCTGTCTTTCTGTTTTTGTGTATGTTTGAGGATTTAGGATGCATGCTTAGGAACTTCAATGATATTGCATTTGAGAGAATGTTTTTGGTTTTAAGGAGTCATTTTAGGTACATTTCGATATTAGGAATGTTGAAAATGGCCCTCAAAAAATTTTATGTCACTTTTGTGTTTCTTGACCTGCGACTGGAATTTGGGGATTTCCCAGATTCAGGTAGGTTCATCACCTCCGCCCTGTCCTTAGGCACCGAGGACACCCTGCATTTCAAAAAACTTTCCTCTTCTTCCTGAGCAGTATCCTTAGAGTCATCCGTGTTTTGGCCATCTTTCCTTCGGTCAGAATACTAACTGCCTGGTTTTTGTCTCAGATGTCTGAGGAACTTTGATAATTGCACGAGCATGGTTTCTCCCTCTTTGACCAGGAAATCTCTGACATGGCCTATGAACAAGGTGCCTCCGGGGATGGTGCGAGGGCGGATGTCCGAGAACTAGCCAGGGAGTTGGTCGTTTGTGTCGACAGCCCAGTAGCGGAGAGGCCCAAAATGCTCATCTACAGGGGTTGACCGTGGAAGAAGTCAATAGAGCTCTAATTCCACACCCTACTTAGACGGACGAGGGTGATGGGTTTGAAGCGGAGGATTATCATACCCTGCTCAGACACCCCAATGCCTTGGAGGCCATCATAAGGCACTACTCGGTTCGGGAAAATTGTCTCATGTGTCTTTGTCGAGAGTTCGAGAGGGCACATTGTAGCATCAATGGCCTTGGCGTCTGGAGCCAGGCCTACCTGATGGCTGGGGCCACCCTTCCCCTAAAACTGTACTTCATAAACTTTTTGAAGTTTGTGGGGATAACTCTTTTCCAACTCTCCCCCAATGCCTACAGGGTGCTCGAGGGGATGCATGTCTTATATTGGAAGTAGAAATGGCCCAAGCCTTCACAGGCAAAGATCTTGTATTTCTACAGCTTTCGCACCACCCCAAGGAAGAAGAAAACCAACCGAGTCGGGTACTATGCTTTGGTGAAGTATGCTGCCTCTTCTCTCGACTACAAGGCTCCTCACCACAACGAGAACCATTCTCAGGACTTCAAGGATGCCTTTTTCTTCACGAATGGTTTTCTGACTCGTAACAATCCAACCCTCATTGGAATTCTGTTCTTGCGACACCTACTGAATAGTGAATCTTCTGAAGCTATGCAACATTTCTTGAGCCTTTGCCATATATGCTACCATTTTTGTTTCTCAGGCCTGGTATTCTCCGAGTACTTGGTTTACCACCAGTTGAGAATTTTTGGAAATCTCGAGGCCCTCGGCTTTGAGCTTAAGTGCAACTCGGAGCCCGGCGATTATGGCTTCGTAATTCACTTCATTCTTCATTGTTAGAGGCGTTGAACCCAAAGTGGACGGCATTGTGCACTCTGTGCCCCTTGGGGGAAACCAAAATGAGTCCAACTTCGACACCATTTTCGTTTTAAGATCCATCCACAAACAACTTCCAGAATGGTTTGACCACTGGGACACCTTCAGGCTTCTCATTATTCCTTGTGCACTCGGTGATGAAATCGGCAGGTGCCTAACCTTTTATAGCAGTCCTCGGATGGTAGGTGATGTCGAACTGACTCAACTCAACCGACCACTTCAAGAGTCTTCCCGATGACTCTGGCTTTATAAGGACTTGCCTAAGGGAATGGTTTGTGAGGACCTTAATTGGATGCGCCTAGAAGTAGGGTCTTAGCTTTTGAGAAGCCACCATTAGGCAAAAAGTTAACTTCTCCATCTGTGGGTAGATAGATTCTGCACTGAGGAATCTTTTCCTAATGTAGTAGACGAGGTGCTGAACTTGACCTTCGTCTTGCATCAATGCAGCACTGATAGCATTCTATGAGATAGCCATATAGAGTAGGAGAGGTTCTCCGTCTACTAGCTTTGACAGAATTGGGGAATTTTTCATGTGCGCCTTGAGCTACTGGAATGCATGTTCGCACTCTTCCGACCATTCAAATCTCCGACTCCCTCGGAGAACATTAAAGAAAGGGATGCACTTGTCCGTTGCCTTGGAGACAAAACGAATCAAAGCTGCGATCTAATCCTGTTAGGCTCTGAGCTTCTTTATGCTTCCGAGGAGATGACATCTCGATTAGGGCCTTGATTTTCTCAGGGTTTGCCTCAATTCCCCAAGCACAGACAATAAATCCTTGGAACTTTCAAGAGGTAACCCCAAATGTGCACTTTTGGGGATATAATTTCATTCCGAACCAGCGGAGCACCGAGAAAACTTCTGCCAAGTTGCTCACATAGTCGAGAGCTGTCCTAGACTTGACCAGCATGTCGTCCACGTAGACCTCCATGTTCCACCCTAATTGGTTCTTGAACATCCTGTTAACCAGCCTCTGGTAGGTGGCACCAACATTCTTCAGTCCGAAAGGCATAACGATGTAACAGTAGACACCCTTATCGGTCTGAAAAATAGTATGCTCCTGGTTCATGACGTGCATGGATATTTGGTTATATCTTGAGTATTTGTTGATGAACGACAACAAATCGTAGCCAGAGGTGGCATCAACCATATGATTGATCTTGGGGAGCAAAAAGTAGTCTTTCAAACAAGTCTTTTTAAGGTTCAAGAAATCGATGCATGTCCTCCACGTGCCATTTGGCTTGGGTACAAGAAGAGCGTTAGATAGCCACCTAGGATATTGGGCTTCTCATATGAATCCATTGGGGAGGAGCTTGTCTACCTCAACCTTGAGAGCCTCTTTCCGACTTTGATCAAACACCCTTTGCTTCTGCTAGATGGGAGCAAAGTGAGGATCAACATTCAAGGCGTGGCATATGATGTTCAGATCAATGCCAGTCATGTCAGAATTCGACCATGCAAACATGTCCTGGTTCTCTTGGAGGAAGTCCACTTATGCTTTTTGGACTTTTGTCTTCAAGCATCCTCCAACTTTTATTTTTCTATCGAGGGTGAAGGTATCAAGAACTACCTCATCCACCTCCTCTAGTGGTTCAATGGCCCTCTCCTCTTGAAACTTTGGGTCTGATTCGTTGGGCCCGGACACCTGGACAACTTATACCTCTGACGCCTTGGGCTTCTCAGGGACTTCTTCCTCCACCACCATTACGGGAGTTTTGAGAGATACATTGTAGTATTGCCTCGGGTCTTTTTGGTCTCCACAAATGGTACCAATTCCTACCTCCGTGGGGAACTTCATGCACAAGTTGCAGATGGAAGTAATGTTGGGGTTTTATGCCCTAATTAAAAACCAAATTATTTGTAATCTTATTTTATTATCAATAAAAGAATAGAAATCAATTTTTGACTTGATCAATCACTTTGCTCACATGTTTTATTTTCATGATTATTTGTTTAATATAAATATCTATTAAATCTCGAGCATATAGCTAATCGTATTTATAGTGACGTAATCACAGTGGAATATAAGTATAATTATATGTTCAAAAAAAGTTAGTCCTAAGATTAGTCAGTGCACATGATTTACATTGACTTGCCAATTTACGATATGATCTACTTACATATTGCAGTGTTATGTTCTTTTTAGAACATTAGCAAAGTAGATAAGATAAGATGTATTTGTTATATTGGACTGGACCGATATTGACAGTTGATAAGATAAGTAAAGATACCGTTATTATCTATTCTAGTCATATCATATAGTTGACCATAGGTCAATTCAATCTCAATTCTGAGTGGAAAGTATTCTTACTGATTGTATTATTTGAGTTCTTTGACTTGTTCGTTACCAGCTTACCCTACGGACTAGCCCATACTTACATCTTGGGAACTCGGTAGTATAATTGAGTGGGAGTGTTAATCATAGATATGAACATCTATAGCTTCTGATGAAGAAGTGAAATGATGGTTTCCTTTTAGTTTGGCTCAAGGTGTTAAATGATAGAGATCTCATTTCAGCAATTAAATTAGTTTATAGAAATATTATGTAAAAGGAACTAAGTATTTTAAGGATAAAATAAAATGAGGGGTAAAAAAATATTTTAGTCCCATCTCATTGTAGACCGTCTATAGAGGATTGAGTGAAAATTATGGTTGTAACAATGGATAATTAATAGCATATCTATGTTTGTTATAGAGCATTCTATGAATTCAAGAGTGCAATTCCGAGTCTTTAGTGGAGTCACGAGGAATTAGTAAGTTAGTAAATTTATTTGTTAAGATTTATGATAACTTATTGGGGCCTGATTTCATAGGCCCATGGTTCCCATTGTACCTTGGATAAAATCATCTAGATAGTCTCAATTAATTTATTTAATTATCAATTAGAATTATCAAAGTTGACCAAGTCAATTTTGGATAGTTTCAGAGAGTTATGTAATTTTGAGAAGAAAAGAGAAATATGGAAAATTTATTAATTAAGATAAATTGGTATCTAAATTAATAAATAAGTTTAAATCAAGGTTAAAATTATAAATAATTAATTTGATAAATGATTTAATTAATTTAAATCAATAGAAAATAATACATGCCTTGATTTTAAGTCCAATGGACTTATAATCAAATGGGAAATTTCACGGGCCTAAAGCCCATGATAATTTCGATCTAGGGCTTCAAATTGGATATTATTTTATTAATTTTTTAATTAAAGTAAATGGCCTAATTGAGTCTATAAAAGGAGTACTTAGAGAGAGTTGAACACACAAGTCTAAAACACAAGTTCAGAAGTCAGATTTTTTGATAGTTTTTAGATTCTCTCTAAACACAAGTCATTTTCTATGTCTCTTTGTTATTTTCTCTTCTTCTCTTTGTATCTATCTCATGTGTTGAGAATTTCCCACTCTAGTCTAGGTGATTCTTGGGATACTTTGGAAGACTGTGAAGAAAATTGAAGATCGGTTCAGTTTCTTGATAATACTTTGCGACTGAAAGGATACAAGGGTTAGAGAAACTGAAGGAATGAATCATTCATTCCACTGCGTATACTGTATGTATTCTTATCGTTGTTTTTCTTTGAATTTAATTTTAGAAACATGTTCTAGGTTATCTCATATTAATTTGTTTAATATTAGATCTACATGAAAATAAATAAAGATCATGTATAAGTTTACTAACAACTGGCCTCAGAGCCTTTGGTAATCTTTATTTTCATCCATGAACATGTTAAAAATTGGATTATTTGATGTGTTTGAATAATTGGATAGTTTTCATATTTTTATGAATCATATTGATTTTATGTGATTATTAGTAATTTTTAAGTTATTTTGTTGTGTTTTCTATGCCATTAATTTTTATAGATGCTTTATTTTGTGTAAAACATGTTAGAATTAATTAGAAAATTGTTTTGGTTTGAAAAATTGCTCAAATTTTTTTTTAGAAAAATTGGCCTGGCTTCCCATGCACGTGCGCACCAGCGAGCCGCACGCGATGAACAGTACCACGTTCATTCGATTTTTTTTTTAAATTAAAGAAAAATAAAAATTATGAAATAAATTATTTATAATCAAAACTAAAAATATCAAATTTGTTTTTGTATTTAATTTTTTTTTTTAAATAAGATATTTTTGTTAGTTGAGATTTAAATAATTAGATATTTTGTACAAAAATTCAAATTCAAATTTAAAAATAGACTAACAACTTAATTTTAAAATTTTAATATATTAAAATATTTGAATTAAGATATCAGATATTTCAGATATTTTCTTTTAAATTCTTGATATTTTTATTAAATCTTTATTCGAAAATATAAATATATGTTTATTCTATAGTTTTTAATATTTAAATTATTTGAAATTTGAATATTGTTAGTTAGATATTTTTATGGATATTTGAATTTGATTAACTATTTTGAGATATTTTCTGATTGTTATAACTATTAATATTTTTTTAAATGGTTAAAATATTAACTAATAGTTGTAACAATACAATATATTTTTTGAAAAACAGTTAAGATATTGATTTTAAAATTTAAAATTGGTTAAATTTTGAAAAGTATCATTTTTTTAACCAATTAATAATATTTTTTTAATAAATGGGATTTAAATTAACTTTGGTTAATTGTTGATAAATCATATTTAAATTAAATTAATAATTTTTTTCAAATTATCCTAAAACCAAGTTGATTGTTGATAAATGAAATTTAAATTAACTATTGTTAATTGTTAATAAATTTCCTTTAAATTGACTTATTTTTTGTAAAAAATTTAATTAATTTGAAATTTTTGATAAATTCTAGATAATTAATTGTGGTATTTTTGTATGAATTCATAGAATTGCTCATACAATAACATGATTAGGCCCATCCAATTATAACATGTCTGGTTGCACTATATGTGGTATTTTTGCAATTGGGCTTAGATGCATATAGTGGCCTAAAATAATAGGTTTTATTTGGGCCCATTAGAAAATGTAAAGTTTAAATTCCTCTCTTGTGGGTGATTCCACTTGTGAAGGCCCATTTGCTTTGCATGACTATAGTGGGCCTAATCAATTAATAACAATTAATAAAACGAAAGTTTAAATTCCTGTTTTTTGGACCTTGTATGGAAGATAGGGTTTGTAGTGGGAACGACATACTGGACCCAGCCCTCCTCCTTACAAGCCCAATTGTTAAGGCCAATTTACCTGAGTTAGACTTAATTGTATAAGTTCATTATATTAGTTAAACCTAAATATTGATTAGCAACAAATTAATTCTAAAATAATTGAATTTGTTTCAATGTGACACTTTAGAATTAATAACAAATTATAGGACTTTGGTTTTAAAAATTCTAATCTTACAATTTTTTGGAGAACCAGTCATTAATTTTTGAAAAATAATAAAAATACTATTTTTTAATTTTATAATGAGCTTATTTTAAGACATTTATTCGATCTCCACCATTGGTTTAACATAATTAATAGCTTAATGGGGCCTTGAGGCGCTTTGATTCGTCCCCCTACGGAAGGTGTTCATTAGTTATTTTGACAAGGTTAAATCTCGAAAGATAAATAATTATAGGACAAATTCTACTAGACTCACCCCTATGGTGACTACTAGGACTAAATCTATGATTATCGAAACCGTGGGTCTAGCTCATAAAATAAGAGATTTGTTTTCTTATTTTGATCGAATAGTAGGTTGTTAATAGTGGTGTCTATTATTAAATGAGTTTACAACTCAATTTAACTAGTGGTATTTTTGACTCTCGCCAACCGGGACAAGGATATCATAGATTATTTAAAAACCTAAAGAAATAGAGATATGATTATTTTGGTATTTTTTTTCTCATATATTACATATTTTTGGTATATGTTGTGCTATTTCTTGAAATTTGTGTGAGTAGAAGTTTTTATTGAGCAAATGGATTGATTTCTATTTTATTGGTAATTTGTAGTATAAATTATGGCTATGTCTACTCCCATCCTTTCTCATTTTTCAATGGAGAAACTCACCGGAGAAAACTTCCTTAAATGGAAGCAAAACATCAACAGTGTGTTAATTGGTGACAACTCCAAGTTTGTCATGACTGAGGAATCCCCGGAAGTTCCAGTTGAAGAAGCTACCAAATCTATGATGGACAAGTATGAGCGTTGGCAGGAGGCTAACAATAAGGTGCGGTACTACATGTTGTCTAGTATGGTCGACACTCTCAAGACAAAGATGGAGAATGTCAAGACAGCCTACGAAATCATGGATCAGCTCCAAGACATGTTTGGTGCCAAGTCAGCGCAGACTCGTTTTGAGGCCACCAAGAAATATGCCAATACTTGGATGACACCTTCTCAACATGTTCATGATCACCTGATAAAGATGACAAACTACTTTCAGGAAGCTGAACTGCATGGAGCCATAATAGATGAGGAAACTCAAGTTGGCTTAATCCTCAACAGTCTCTCTCCAGCTTTCCTGCCATTCACCACCAACTATGTGTTGAATAAACTCAACTATGGTCTGACGTAGCTCATGAACGAGCTTTAGACTTTTGAGTCTATCATGGGTGGACCAAGTAAGGGTGGAGAAAAGAAGACAACTACTACTGCTGCTGCTGATCCAGCTAAGGCTGAAGCTAACCAAGCTTTATCTTCGAAAGCTGGAAACAAGAGGGCAGGTGAGCAAAACACCAACCCCAAGCTTGCAAAGGCTGCAAAGATGAGTGCACAACCAAATGCACATACGCCTAAGGGGAAGAACAAGAAAAACAAGAAAGGTAAAGGTAAGTGTTTTCACTGCAAAGAGAAGGGGTATTGGAAACAGGATTGCCCCAAGTTTCTAGCTGCTAAAAAAAGGTAATGACTATAGTTCATTTATCTTGGAAACATGTGTTTTAGAGAATGATAAATCCGTTTGGATTATTGATTCTGGATCTACTAACCATGTTTGTAATTCTTTACAACTTCTTGAATCATGGGAGGAAGTGGACGAAGGCGGCTTAAAGCTTAGAGTTGGGAACAGAGCGTTCGTTGCAATCCAAGCTAGAGGAAGAGCTCATCTGAAGTGCAGAAATAAATTTTTAATTTTAAATGATGTATTTTTTATTCTGGATTTTAGTAGAAATTTAATTTCAGTTTCCATGTTGCAATTAAAGCTATTTGTTATGACTTTCACAAGTTTCAATATATCTATTTCTTTCAACGGATCACAATTGTGTATTGCATGTTTGGAAAACAGGCTTTATATTCTACGACTTAACAAACCCCTCGCTCCTAACAATGATTTATTCAAAGTAGCTAAGCCTAGGACCAAAAAACGTCAAAAGACCGATAATGATAAGATGATGTATTTATGGCATTTGAGACTAGGTCACATTGGCTATGACAGACTTCAAAGACTTACAAAAGATATTCCTTTGAGGGAACTCACCTTAGGTAAATTACTTGTCTGTGAATCTTTTCTAGAAAGCAAATTGACCAAGCGTCCATACTCTACAAAGGGTGATAGAGCCAAAGAACCACTTGGACTTGTTCATTCAAATGTTTGTGGACCTTTGAATGTACAGGCCAGGGGTGGTTTTGAGTATTTCTTCACTTTCATTGACGATTGCTCTAGATACTCATGTCTTTACCTAATGCATAGGAAATCAGAAACATTTTCAAAGTTTCAGGAATTCCTAGCAATGGCTCAGAACCAATTAGGTAAAACGTTAAAGATCTTGTGATCTGATAGGGGTGGAGAATATTTGGATATGCAATTCCAAGATCATTTAACTAAACCTGGGATTTTAGCACAACTTACTGCCCCAGGTACTTCGCAACAAAATGGTGTAGCGGAACGCCGGAACAGAACTTTATTGGAAATGATTAGATGCATGCTTAGTTACTCAACTCTACCAACTTCGTTCGGGGGACATGCAATTGAAACCGCGAATAACATTCTCAATGTCGTGTCGTCTAAATCAATCCCCAAAACACCTTTAGAATGCTGGAATGGTCGTGAACGTAGTTTACGCCATTATAGAATCTAGGGGTGTCCCGCTCACGTCCTAAGGAAAAAGGAGGGAAAGCTAGAACCGCAAACTGAAGTTTGCATGTTTGTTGGCTATCCTAAAGGTACTCAGGGTGGACTTTTCTATAGTCATTCAGAAAAGAAAGTGTTTACTTCTACAAAGGCTACTATCCTGGAAAATGACTATGTCCAAAACTTCAAACCTCGCAACAAAGTAATTTTAGAGGAGATGGTTAAAGATTTGACTCCAACCAATGTTCCATCGTCATCAATGCGAGTTGATGATGAAATTCCCACTCTTCATGTCCAACCGATGCAAGTCGATTTAAATGAAGAAAGTACCATTGTTCCTGAGCAAACAGTCACAGAGCCTCGTCGTAGTGGGAGGGTTTCTAGGAACCAGTTCGCTATGGTTTGGATGGTGAAACCAATATGGTTGTTGGTGACACTAGTGATGATGATCTATTGCCTTTCAAATAGGGAATGGCTAGCCCTGAAAAGGAACTATGGCTCGAAGCCATGAAACAGGAAATGGAGTCCATGTATTCAAATCCCGTCTGAGATCTTGTGGAAGCACCTAGTGACTTAAGGGTCATTGGGTGCAAGTGGATCTAACAGAAGAAATGAGGTGTTGATGGAAATATCGAGACTTATAAAGCTCGATTAGTGGCAAAGGGTTATACCCAAAGAAAAGGCGTGGACTATGAGGAAACTTTTAGTCCGGTAGCCATGCTCAAGTCCATTCGCATCCTCCTATCCATAGCAGCCGCTCTCGACTATGAGATCTGGAAAATGGAAGTCAAGACAACTTTTCTTAATGGAAAGCTTGATGAAGTCATTTATATGGATCAGCCAGAAGGATTTATAGTAGCTGGACAAGAAGGAAAAGTTTGCAAGTTGAATAGGTCCATCTATGGACTTATGCAAGCTTCTCGTTCCTGGAATCTTAGGTTTGATGAAATAATTAAAACCTATGGCTTTGAACAAAATATTGATGAGCCCTGTGTAACCAACTGAAGGAAAATCAAATAGTGGTATTCTTGGTTCTTTATGTAGATAATATCTTACTCATTGGAAACAATGTTAAGAAATTATTAGATGTGAAGAATTGGCTGATCACTCAATTCCAAATGAAGGATTTGGGTGAAGCAAGTTATGTTCTAGGTATCCAGATTATTAGGGATAGAAAGAACAGACTCTTAGCTCTATCTCAAGCAGCTTACATTGATAAAGTGCTTGAACGTTTCTCAATGAAAAATTCCAAGAACGGGCGTCTACCGTCCTGCCATGGAATTCATCTTTCAAAGAGGTAGTCTCCCCAAACTCCTGAAGGGGAAGATGCAATGAGAAAAGTTCCTTATGCATCTGCAGTTAGAAGTCTGATGTATGCCATGTTGCGTACTAGACCAGATATCTGCTATGCAGTGGGAGTAGTGAGCAGGTATCAGTCAATCCCAGGATCAGAACATTTGATAGCAGTTAAGCATATCTTGAAGTATTTAAGGCGGACTAGGGATTATATGTTAGTCTACAAGGGTGGTGTTCTAAACCCTGTAGGCTACACCGATTCAGATTCTCAGACTGATGTCGATGACAAGAAGTCTACTTCTGGAATGGTGTTTACTCTTGGGGGTGGAGCTGTGATATGGAGAAGCGTAATGCAGTCTGCAATCTCAGATTCCACCATGAAGGCTGAGTACATAACCGCATCAGAAGCAGCTAAGGAAATAGTCTGGCTAAAGAAATTCTATTCAGATCTTGGTGTTATTCCAGAAATGGATAAACCGCATATGTTGTTTTGTGACAATACAGGAGCAATTGCCAAATCGAAAGAACCTCGAAGTCACAAGAGGAGTAAGCATATTGAAATGAAGTATCACATTATTTGATGAAGAAGTGAAATGATGGTTTCCTTTTATTTTGGTTCAAGGTGTTAAATGATAGAGATCTCATTTCAGTAATTAAATTAGTTTACTGAAATTTCATTTACAAGGAACTAAGTGTTTTAAGGATAAAATACGATGAGGGGTTAAAATGTATTTTAGTCTCATCTCATTGTAGACCATCTATAAAGGATTGAGTGACAATTATGGTTGTAACAATGGATAATTAATAGCGTATCTATATTTGTTATAGAGCGTTCTATGAATTCAAGAGTGCAATTTCGAGTCTTTAGTGGAGTCACGAGGAATGAATAAGTTAGTAAATTTATTTGTTAAGATTTAAGATAACTTATTGGAGCTTGATTTCACAGAGTTATGTAATTTTGAGAAGAAAAGAGAAATATGGAAGATTTATTAATTAAGATAAATTTGTATCTAAATTAATAAATAAGTTTAAATTAAGGTTCAAATTATAAATAATTAATTTGATAAAGGATTTAAATAATTATTTAATTAATTAAATCAATAGAAAATAATACATGCCTTGATTTTAAGTCCAATGGGCTTATAATCAAATGGGAAATTTCACGGGCCTAATACCCATGATAATTTCGACCTAGGGCTTCAAATTGGCTATTATTTTATTGATTTTTTAATTAAATTAAATGGCCTAATTGAGTCTATAAAAGGAGTGCTTAGAGAGAGTTGAAAACACAAGTTCAGAAGTCAGATTTTCTGATAGTTTTTAGATTCTCTCTAAACACAAGTCCTTTTCTATGCCTCTTTGTTATTTTCTCTTCTTCTCTTTGTATCTATCTCATGTGTTGAGAATTTCCCACTCTAGTCTAGGTGATTCTTGGGATACTTTGGAAGACTGTGAAGAAAATTGAAGATCGGTTCAGTTTCTTGATAATACTCTGCGACTGAAAGGATACAAGGGTTAGAGAAACTGAATGAATGACTCATTCATTCCACTACGTATACTATATGTATTCTTATCGTTGTTTTTCTTTGAATTTGATTTTAGAAACATGTTCTAGGTTATCTCATATTAATTTGTTTAATATTAGATCTACATGAAAATAAATAAAGATCCTGTATAAGTTTACTAACAAGTAATGACTCCAAATTCAACAAGTGCAGGTCGTCCTAAGATGGCATCATGGCTAAAGAGCAATCTACCACCACAAAGGTGTAGTATTTGAAGGCCTGCCGAGGCACGGATGCTAGCCTACAAGGCCATCAACTGCTGTCCATCATCAACTCTCTTGATTCTTGCTGCTTCCTCCTTGAAGCATTTGATGTATACCTTGAGAGTCTCGAAGGTCCCTTGTTTTATATTTGCCAAGGCATTGACCTTGAAGCTCACCTTCTGAGCTCCTATGAATTGTCTTCGGAAGGTAGATGATAGTTGGTGCCATGATTAAATGGATCCTAGTCGGTGTTTCTTGACCTACTCATCTGTCGATCCAGTTAGAGAGTTTGGGAACACATGACATTTGGCATCGTCGGATACACAATGTACCGACATCAATTTGTTGAACTTAGAAAGGTAGTCTGCGGGGTCCCAGCCGCCATCATAGGGCGGCACGGTCGACATCTTGTAGCCCTGCAACAGAGGGGCCTCCATAATGTGAGGAGCATAGGGATCCCCTACTTTGTCCTCCGAGTTTGAGTCGTGGCCTTGCTGCCTGGCCATTCTGAGCATGCTCTACTTCAAACTTTCTTGCTCTGTGCGGAGCCGGTCGCGATCTCGGTTGACGCTCTGCGCCAAGTTATCTCTTCTCTGGGTGTTGAGATTTTCGTGTAGGTCTAATAGACCTCTCTTGGAAAACTCACACCATGGGTCTTATTGCACCTTCAGGAATTAAGTTTGTCCTAACCTCGGGACACACCGTTATCCTCTGGTCGAGCCACCTCGGTCTCACCGTCGGACTCGATATTATCATCATTTACCGAGACATTGATGCCACATTCTCGATTCAATGAGAAGTTCCTTGGGTGGGCCCCCGGACCATTTTTCCTACGAGGGTTGGCGAGGTCATGAGGGTACACCACCTCCAGGCCTCAAGCAATATGTATGGGTGTGTCGGGGCGGAACACCTCGAGCTCCATGGGCGCTGACAGCCTGACAGTGTCCTTGGGCCCCTAGGCCATTATCCTTACCAGTTTGCTTTGGAATCTGGGGCTTCTTGAGATCTTGATGAGCCTTCTTCTGCCTTGGGGCAGGATTCTCATCAACTTTTCTTTTGCCATAATCCTGTGGTGGTAATGGGGTTCCAACTCATGTTGGGTGTTTTGTGGTCACTCCAACTTGCAGATCTTGTGCCTTTGCAGCCGGGTGCTCGGGGGGCACTCCGGCAGTATTGATAGGTGGCACTCCAACAAGGTGCGCAGGTGGTATGCCAGTTGGGTGCCCAGCTAGCACATTTCCATTATGGTTCACTCGTAGCCCTTAGGCTACAAGAATGGCCTTCATGGCTAGTACCATCACATCGATCTTTTGCTGCTTGGTGGCCACTTGCTCATCGAGCACCACCACCTCCAGTGTCTCCTCCATGTCCATGGGCTGAGGGTATTCTTCCTCATAATACTCATGGTCACCACTGTCGTACTCGGCGTCTTCGTCATAATCGTCCACCATCTTAGGCATGTCTTGAGGTGCCTGCCAACTGGGTTCCCCTCCTTCAACTCCTAGAGGAGGGAGTACGTCATCTGTAATAATTCTTCGAGTGGTTACCATGGATGTAAGTGTTCTGAATGCTTTCTTCAATCTCTCAATGAAAGCACCAAAATGTTTACTGCCTTTTTCGCTATCAACCTTAAAACGAGAGGTTAAAGGAAATAAACAACGAGAACACAATAATTTTTACGTGGTTCATGCTATAAAAGAGCCCTAGTCCACGAGTCTCTGGTATTAAGAGAATTGGAAGCTTGTTGAGGCAAGCTCCAATGGAGTTTTCCCTGGCAGCATTTAGATTACTCTGAGTACAAGGTCTTTTCTCTCTAAAAATTCGAACCCTTTACAATGAGACTCTCAGCCCTATTTATAGAGACTGGGGTCATTAATACTAATCATTTGTAATTAATACACATTCTTCCCATTATTTGGGGAATAATACCATTTTAATGCAATGGGCTGCATTGAATAGAGACCACAACCCAGGCGAGATACGCGAGGCCCACTGCAAAAAGCTACTTGCCTTATGGGGAACATGCCCCAGGTACTGTAGCATCCCAAAATTTGCTAATAAGAGTTAGGGCCTTGATTAGTTTGTTGGGAGGGCAATAATTGATTTAGTTATGAAAATATATGAATTATGTGGTAATGTGATTAGACATGCATGATTGTGTGTATTAAATGTGCATGTGGGCCTATTTATGTGATTAGGGGCGTGTTTGTAATTTTGGTCCATTGAGGGCATAAATGTAAATATGCATGTGTTGTGAGTGTGACCCCAGTGTTATGGGGATATATTTGAGATGTGTGATCCGAGACGGTTCTAGGGAGCAGATTAGCGAAATAGTCACAATCAAATACCCGGCTTGGGAGGAGCCCATGGGTATTTTGGGTATGTTATATGTGTTTGGGGATGAGCGAGTAATGGGTAGTAGTAATTGTTTGGACATGTAAGGATTAAATGGGAATTTATTAAGGACACTCGAGGAATTAGCGGGATGTGGAAAATGACGGGATTGCCCTTGGTGGCATTAAGACATTAAGGATGGATTTGGGGGTATGTTGCTCTTTTGGCCAAGGGATAGACCTGACCATAGAATGACTCAGCTATTCTGGATAGTTGTAGAACTTAAGGGAAACACTTAGAAGGAAAAGAAAGACAGAACTCCTCAGTTGTGCCTCTCTCTTTTGGCTCTTCCTTCCTCTCTTGGTGGCTGAGATAATTTTGGAGAAATTCTTGTGGTGAGGCTCTGAATTGAAGATGTGGAAGCTTGGAGACTGAGGAATCAAGCTAGGATCAGTTAAGAATGGGTTTAGGGTTGTCATTTGCAGAAGGAGTAAGTGAATTCTTGTGCTTCTCTATTGAATTATGAGTTTGATATTGATGTTCTTGAGTTTCAAACTCAAGGTTTGAATTTTGGGTTGTGATGGAGTTTTGGTTTAGCTATTACTGTGGTGGTGTTGTTTAAGGTACTTGGGAATACTTGCGAGACTTAGTTATGGCTGTAGTTCATGTCTAGGGTGGAATTTTGGTGATTTGAGTTCAGGAAAAACGTAGAAAATGGTAGGATTTCTGGGTTTCAGGCTTGAGTCGCAACCTTGTTCTTCAGGCGCCGCGGCCCGTGTGTTCGAAGAGGCTGGAAAGCCTCTTGCAGCTAGGCACGCTGCGACCCAAGGAAGGGAATGTCGCAACCCATGTCCCTCAACCAGTGAGGCTTTTGCCTCTGACTTGAGCGTGTCGCGACCCTTAAGGGGCTGGCCTGCGGCTCAAGTGTTAGATGTTGGCCATTTGAGGGTTTTAGGTTTAGGAACTCAATGTTAAGGCTCGGGAAGGATTTTACCACCCAGATTGGTAGAATCCAAGGTCCTGGAGACAAGAATTGTAACCCAAAGTTATTTAATGGATGAGAACTTGATGGATGGTTATTGTTGATGCATTTTGACTAGGTCTTACCGCTCAGGCTCGGGATTAGGATTGTGCTCGGGATCACATTGGATTGTCAGCTCAGGACACCAGGTAAGAGAACTGTTTGTACCCATAAAGCTATGTGGTGTGTTGTACTGTGTGTATTGTTTTACGTTTGTTATGTCATACATGTGATTATGACTGATCGACAAGAGCCGGAATCAGCAAAATACGAGAGAGGCAAGGGCCGGGAGCGGCAAGAGCTGGAGTCAGCAAAAGCTGGGAGAGGCAAGGGCCAGAATTGGCAAGATCTGGGAGCGGCAAGGGGCCGGGATCGGTGTTAAGCACGCAGAGTGCAAAGCCGAGAATGGCAAGGGGCCGGAAAC
The DNA here is from genome assembly GCF_963169125.1 of Humulus lupulus. Classification (NCBI taxonomy): domain Eukaryota; kingdom Viridiplantae; phylum Streptophyta; class Magnoliopsida; order Rosales; family Cannabaceae; genus Humulus; species Humulus lupulus. The sequence continues at coordinate 131,898,348 of NC_084794.1, forward strand.
GACGTTGAGCACGTGGAGTGCAAGCCGTTAGGGAGAGACCCTCCTAGGATGCTGGAGTCATCCTCTCGATATAGACCGCGAACCCAGGGCCTGGTAAAGCGCTTGGTACGGCATGGCCGCTATGTGTTTAGCCTATTGGCTGCTTTGTTATAAGATGATGTGATATTGAGTTGTTGTGTGAATATATTGTTGTGTTATTATGTCGTCATGTTAGAGTGCTAATGTGTTATAGTACTGCTGTACTATTAGGCTGTTACGCCATTGTGCTTGTGAGCTGGTCTAGATGTTGTGTTGTTGAGTATGCTAGTAGGATTTGGTATCTATTTGTTGCTCTGATTAAATATAATTTGTGAGATATATTTTTATTGTATTTTGTGCTTGAAGTTCTCTTGCTGGGCCTCGACTCATGGGTGCTCTGTGGTGCAGGTAGGAGCAAAGAAGTTGGATCTTACAACCATGAGTTGGAGGGAATGGAGTGGTGTGTACATGATTGGCCTACTTGGCCACCATGGATGGGGTATTTTAAGGAACACGTGGTAAACGTTCGATTTTGTTGCTTAGGTCGACTGTACTGTACTTCAGATTGTAAATGTATTTCAAAATAGTATTTTGGTATCCCAATGTAATATTTTTACAAATTTCATAAAATACCAACTTTTATACTTAATGTTTATTAAATGAGTCTTTATTTTTATCCGGACACACTTTCTAATCTTAAACCTCGATTAGCGAGTTAATGGCACATTTATAAATCACTTGGTAACGACTCTAAGGAAGTAGGGCGTTACAGGTACTGTCAGGGCGTGCGCTCACTTCTCCATGTTAGACGGCGTAGTGGGAAAGCGAATTGTCGAATCATACAATTGACGACACTCTGGACAGATCGCCAAAAAGGTTGTCAGAAGATCCTGTGGCACTGGAAATCTGCATTGGCTGACACTTGGCGTCTATCTTAGGTTTGAGAACTAGAACCTCGGACCCAGGGGATGACTGGGGAGGAGAGCTATTTCCGACATTGCTTTACCTGGAGAACCCCCTGCTCTGAGGGCAGACCTCGGAGGGTAATCTACCTTGAAGGCACTCATGGCCTACCAGCTGCCACAGATAGGTGGCCTCACCTGGAAGAAACCTTGCCTCAAAGAGAGACCTCGAGGGGTAACATACCCCAAAGACGTATGCGAATGTCCGAGCTTGTCACTGTGAGTTGCCACGTGTCGGGAGGTGAAAATACTGACAACCTTATTAATTTAGACACCAATTTTTCTTAATTAATAAATCTGCCCTAAAATCTATTTTCTTCTCTAAATTGTATAACTATGTGAAACTATTCAAAATTGACCTGATCAACATTGATAATTAAATCAATTAATTGAGACTATCTAGATGATTTTACCCAAGGTACAGTGGGGACCATGGGCCTATGAAATCAAGCTTCAATAAGTTATCATAAATTTAACAAATAAATTTACTAACTTATTAATTCCTCGTGAGTCCACTAAAGACTCAGAATTGCTCTCTTCAATTCATAGAACACTCTATAACCAATATAGACACGTTATTAGTTCTCCATTGTTACAACCATAATTATCACTCAATCCTCTATAGACGGTCTACAATGAGATGAGACTAAAATACCATTTTACCCCTCATTGTATTTTATCCTTAAAATACTTTGTTCTTGTAAATAATATTTCAGTAAACTAATATTAATTACTGAAATGAAATCTCTATCATTTAGCACCTAGAACTAAACTAAAAAGAAACCATCTTTTTACTTCTTCATCAGAAGCTATAGATGTTCATATCTATGATTAACACTCCCACTCAATTATACTATCGAGTTCCCATTATGTAAGTATGGGCTAGTCCGTAGGGTAAGCTGGAAACGAATAACAAGTCAAAGAACTAAAATAATACAATCAGTTAGAATACTAGCCACTCAGAATTGAGATTGAATTGACCTATGGTCAACTATATGTTATGACTATAATAGATAATAATGATATGTTTACTTATCCTATCTACTATCAATGCCGGTCCAGTCCGATGTAACAATACATCTGATCTTGTCTACTTTGCTAATGTTCTAGAAAGAACATAACACTACAATGTGTAAGTAGATTATATAGTAGATTGGCAAGTCAGTGTAAATTATTTGCACTGACTAATCTTAGGACTAACTTATGTTTGAACATATAATCATATTCCATTATGATTATGTCACTATAAATACGATTAGCTATATGCTCGGGATTTAATAGAAGTTTATATTAAACAGATAATCATGAAAATAAAACATGTGAGCAAAGTGATTGACCGATTCAAAAATTGATTTCTATTCTTTTATTGATAATAAAATGAGATTACAAAGAAATTGAGTTTTAATTAGAGCATAAAACCCTAACACATACTATATTCTGTCTAGAAAGCTTTGGCTGCCACCGAGGACCAACTTTGATAGCTTATGTATAATCATGCAAAGAAATATAAACTGATGCAGTAACATTGTGCACTAAAAACTTTTGATTTTTACCAAAAAAATATAGAATTCCTGCAATTCCAGCAGCCCATAGAACACCAAGAAACCACTGCATAATGAAAATATCATTAGTTTTCCAAGCCAACAATATAATATAAAAGATACATAAATGTTTATTAGCAAGAAGAAATGGATAAAATTGTGAAGTCTTCCAAAATTTTAGAGCCCTAGAACAATGCAAAAGTGCATGAGTTATTGATTCAAAGTGTGCTTGAGATAGCGTACAGATAAGAGAATATAAAGTATTTTTTGGAAAACAAGTTTGAAGCAATTGGAAGAAGGTGATGGAAAACTCTCCAAATAAAATGTTTAATTTTGGGGGGAATTTTGAGATGCCACTGAAATGTCCATTTTTTCAAGTGAGAAGGATTAGAAGATGAAGGAAGGGAAACATATGAAAATGCTAAATGGTATCCTGATTGAACTGTATAGACTCCAAAAGAATGTAAGCCCAATATTAAAGCATCTTTCCTATTAGTAGTAAGAGGAGCAAATAATGTTGAGTTAACACAATATGAGATGGAAAATAATTCCTCAACTTAATAACATCCCACGAGCAACTAGGAGTAATAAAAAATGAAACTTTATCAGAATTAGGATCCTCAACTACACAATAAGAAATATGACTAATATTGGGAATCCAATAATCTTGGACAGTGCAAACAGTTTCCTCATTTCCTATCTTCCAAATTAATCCCTGTTTAAGAAGTTCCCATCCCCAAAGAAGACTTCTCTAAGTGAAGGATGGGTAATGACCAATCTTAGCTGCTAGAAAATAATTTTTAGGAAAATAACGAGCTTTGAGAAGTCTTGATTAATAGAGAGTTTGGATTGGAGAAAATGTATCAAGCTTGTTTAACAAGCATAGCTTGATTTATGTGTTAGGGATTGGAAACCAAGTCCATCTAGAAATTTTGATTTACAAAGGTACTCCAATATATTCCAATGTAGTTTATGTTTAGGAAAAAAATCACCCCACCAAAACCTGGTCATAAGAGATTCTAGACTCTTACACAAACTTATTGGTAATTGAAAACAAGACATAGCAAAAGAGGGAAGAGCCTGAATAATAGCTTTGAGGAGAACCTCTTTACCAACCCTAGAAAAATATTTCTCAAACCAAGAGTTTAACATACCTAAACCTTTATCTTTAATATAATTAAAAGTTTTTTTTTTAGAACGATCAAGACATTGAGGCACCCCTAAGTATTTACTGACAAAAGGATTATTCTTTAATACTAAATATTGAAAAAGAACTGACTATTAGCATGTGATGTATTAGGTGAAAACAAAATAGAGGATTTATTAAAATTTACTAGTCATTACAACAAATTCCCCTTTCCAAAACACATGATTATAAGCTTTTTAAAAAATTATTATAATAAGTCATATTAAAAAGTGATAAAATTGGGTTTTTGAAAATGAAAGGCGGGACCAAAAATTTTATGCAGATTTTGAAAAAAATGTGTTATACTTTTTACCCGAATCCCTTTTTTTTCTCTCTCTCCTCATTCTTTTATCTCGCCAAAAATCACTTTGTCTGATAGCTTGCCCATCTCACAACTCCACCTCTATCTCCATCACAACCTTTGTTTATATTCTCTCCCCTTATCTGAAAAATTTATCTTATCTTCTCTATCTAGATATGTAAACCTTTCACTGAGATATGTAAAGACAATTGAGTTAGAGATTCGCAGAGAGAAAGATTAAGTGATAAAAATGATAATACTTTAGAAGGTAAGCTAAGCCTTTTTTTCTTCAATTTTCTCTACCAGAATCCCTCATTCATGAATGGGTTGTTTTGTACGGAGACAACATCATATTTATAATTTTTCTGTCATTATATTTTGGATTTTTTGTTCTTTGACTTTTTTTCAAGTTCTACTAAATGATATCCACTTCACGTCGTGAGTTTTACTTGCTTCTTATTTGTGGAAGCTGGCGATTCTATACACTTATAACGTATTATGTAGTACTAGTTTGATTTGTGAGATTTTAGCTAATTGGACTTTTTATATGTTCAAATGGTTTCCCTGAAAAACTCCATTTTCTAAGTTCTCGTCATTAGTTTTTCTTCTTAATTTATGATTTTATTTTATTTTATCCTTTTTTTAGTTATTTTTTGAAGTGGGGATCTATTATTGGGTATATTATTGTGAGTGTTTATTTACTCTGGTTCTTCTATGCTTTGTGTGGAATAATTTATTTCCATATTTGATTTTGTGAGAATATCTCATACGAGATTTTGTGTTGGCATTTTGGGCATAAAAACTTGGGGCATTCATTAAGTATTTAAGATTTGTTTTTTCACATTTTCCAACCAAGAATACAAATGCCATTGTTTAATGTTGAATTTTGTTTTTCTTTAAGAGACTTTTCAAATCTAAGCTTGATATTGTTGTTCAATGCAGATATCAAATTTGTGTTGATTGCCAGAAATTTGAGTTCAGTGTATTACACTTGGAATTTGTACTAATTTCAATAACAAGAATAATAATTGGTTGGTTATTGAGTTTACTTGCATTTCGAATGCATACACATATTTTAAATATATGTTTATATATATAATAATTTTCTAAGAGTTATGTCAAGCGCTGTCATCATAACTTGTTTTCTAGGAGTTTCATTTCCTACCCTCATTTGGATAAATAGAAAATATATTAAATATATATAATAGTCTTCAAACCAAAATAATATATACACAATACTCAATATATATCTCAATTCCTAAAAAACGCAAGAGTCAATGACTCAATATTATATATATGCAATTCTATATATAAGAACCATATGTGTCTTAGTTGCTTTATTCAGAATTTCAATAATGTGGTATGCTTTTTTTATTTTTTATTTTAATAATCTCCTTGTGTAAATTTCGTCACGTTTACATTTTGACTTAGATAATGTGGATACCACGTACCACTGTATTTGCTCAATCTCAAGACGAAGCTTAGCTCAAAGCCTCACTTTGAATCTTTATAGATTTGTCTTATTTAGTCCAGTAAATAAACTCGTGCCACATCCTCGACACTAAAGTGATGGAAAAAAATAGTTGATTATTTTCTCTTTGGATAAGCTATAATTCTCTTTCACTATCTATAATTTTGTGGATTTTAATTATTAGCATATTTATTCAATTGATCTTTCTTGTTTACATAATGCACTCAATGTGGATGGAAAAGTCCCTGACTTAATTATTAACATATTTATTTTGTTGATCTTTATTGTTTATAATGAACTCAATATGTTTGTGGAAATGTCCCAGACTTTATTGAGAATCACACTCTTACCACATTATATAAGAGTTATATATTATTAATGAGAATCGTTATGAAAGTGAATGCATGGCATAACTGAGAATTTTGTGATTTGGATTTTTCTAGGCAATACGAAATGATGTTCATCTTCCAGTGGTAACCTTAGGAGATGACGTTTTGGCTTCGGTTATAGAGGTAAGTGTGGACTCTTGTTATGGCCCTTAGTCGCATATAGCTTATTGCTGCAAAAGATATTAATATATATGTTTAATATTAATTGATGTTACAAAGGTTATTGAACTGGTTAAGATATTATTTTGATATAAGTACATAGACTACTCTTAGTGCAAAAAGAAAATTGTTGGAAATTCATTTGCATCTGTAGAGACTACTTTGAGTGCATTGAATATCAAAGAAATTGTTGGAAAGCATAATATACTAGAGCCAAGTTGTCTTAGGAGCACAAAAATTTGGTAATTTTCATGTAGTATTATGACATCTGCAAGGACACTTTTGAGTTTTTTTTTTTTGTATAACAAAAGTTTAGAATCTGCAAAGCCTCAAAAGAATATATCCAAGCCTCTAAATTCAGCGAATGTCAATTAAGACCTACTCCTGAGGTCCAATTTGTCACTTTACAAATCCCTCCTGAATTTATTCCCGAGTGGATTGCGCAAGGATTTACCCATATACACTGGTGCCATTTGCTTAGCTATTTCCCTTCATGGCCGAAAAAGCCTTCCAATCGGCTGCCGAATGGGTCTGCTCGACACCCGAATGAGGAAATACCAACATGCAAGCATTGCCACCATAGAGACTACATTAAACGCAGGAACAGTAATAACTACGCTGTTTCCTAACTTTAATATGTCTCTCAAGGACAACCGTTTGACTGATGCTTTTAAAGTAGAGGTCCAACTTTCTGGAATTGACCAAGATCTCACCTCCATTGGAGCTACCCTTCATTACCAGATGGCGTACAGACTCCAAGATCACGCTCTGGATCTTTCCTTGCCAACAACTGATGAAGCATTACTGGTCACAGTGGACTTTACCCAAGTTCCAACATGCACTCATATTCCAAGGCAAATTTCTACAGATGATCTTATGAAGATTTTTCCTAGTTCATAGATAACAAATTATGAGATGCTCCATCAACCTCAAAAAGCTGTCCAGACTCTTACTGAACCATCTTATCATAAACGAGAGGATGGCTCTGTCGAAATAATCTTTGACAGAACTCAAACCAAGGCTCCCATTTGCTTTACCACCTAGTATATGATGACATCCGTCACACCAGCTAATGTGGAAATCCAATGCTTCAATTCTCAAGGCAGTCCTATTTATGCTTTCGAATCTTCGGATGGACATAAGTATTGGGATGTTTGCGACTGCAAAAGTTGCCTGAGATCGGAAGAAGACCTCCCAAAGCCAAAGCAACGTCCGAGCCCGGGAAAACGACTTAAGCAGCGGCTAAATCAAGGAGAAAAGGAAATAGGATTGTTAGGCCAACCCTCTGGAAAGTTTGACTATATAGTCAAATATTGTACTCCCAAAGGCTTACCTGACTCTCCTCCAGAACCAACTGGATGGGACATTGAGCTTCCTCCCACGGGCTCCCAAGAGCCTCCACTTTCGGCTCCCTAACACAACATTTTTCCATGCTACAGAAAGGCAGCAAAATGGATGCAACATCATGGCGAAGCTTTTCCTACTCAAAATCAGTTCCAACAAATTCCACAAGTATGTATGATGACTACTACTGATTATGAGTTAGATTTTCCTCCACTCAAGAAATTTGACAAGCAAGATGACCAAGGTACAGTCTCTCACCAACCAAAGGTTCAAAACTCTACAACCAGGAATGCAGACGAGACTCTCAAAAAGATATCTCTGGCTGAAGAAGTTCTCAATTGGCAATCAGAAAATATGATTGCCCAAAACAAGGTCTTGAAACAAGTTGAGTTACAGAATACCAGAACAGAGACTGCAGTTAAACAATCCCAGAATACTATCATTGACAAACTCACTGCAAAGATCCAATAGACTCATAAAGAGCTTCTAGCTATCATCAAAGCAACTCAGTTCCAATGCCAGTATTTGTAGCAAAAGAAGTTGAGATGAAGAGCCTCAAAACCCAATATGAATCCCTCAAGAATCAGTTCTGCCAACAAGAACCGACAAAGACACCTTCAACTAGCTACTTGGGAACTTCGTCCCCGTTCGGGATAACTACGATGCCAGTCCCTTGGCAGTTTGCTACAATACCAAAAACCTCTCAGCCTTTTCCTATTACTAGATTTGTACAAGAAGACTCTGTTGTAAGACTAAGGCGCATGCTTGATGAAAACCAACAACAAAAGATAAAAAAGGGGAAGAAGAAAGAATCACCGAGCCAAATGACAGATGAACTCAAACAACTTATGGTTCATCCAGCCGCAAACCCTCTGTCACAAATGATTCGCCATACAAGCACTCTCCACATCGCAGATAATGAAACAGACTCAGACGATCAAAGTTCTTCGACTAGTTCAGACAATTCTTCGGGTGACTGGTCTGAAGAAATAAGCTCAACTTCTGATGATTCCATACTGAGTGACTCCGATAGCTTATCCAGTAAAACTTTGTCTAGCGATGACGATGAAACATTTCCACATCTGATGGTGCAACCAGTTGAATCAAACTCACAGACCGAACCAATTATCACAAGCGAAGACGAAGGTGGAAATGAATCAACAACACCACATGTTCCCCCAAAACGAAAAAGTAAAGGTTCAAATTTTCAAACTTTTACTTTAGATGACCTCCCTCCATCAAAATGGCGCGAAAGGTTCCAGGAGTTTCAAGCTTGGCTCAGCCTAGAATCACAAAGACTGGATGCACAGACAAGAATGATTCTCCTCAGCTTTGTTTCCCGTTTTACAGGCACCCTACAAGATTGGTGGACAAGTCTGGGTGATTACAGACAAATGACATTTTTAAAACTTCCTTCTGTCACAAATTCCCTGACCTATCTGTATATTGAGTTCTGTGGATAAGATGCTCAAGCCACTGAAAGACTTCGCGCAGAATTCTTTAAATTAAAGTGTTGTTTAATGGATAAGAGAGATTTGGAAAAACATTATAAAAAGATGACTCAACGATTCTACCAAATAGGTGGAATTGATGACCCAAATCTAAAACATGCGTTCCTCTCTTCCATACCAGAACCACTAGGAGAAGAAACCTTCAAACTTCTCTCGGGAACAGGAAGAACCTTAGCTGATGCTACGATTGGAGAAATCTACCAACTAGTTCTAAAGGCATTGGAAAAGATGTGCTCTCAGCACAATTTTATCCAAGAATTCATTAAACAATCCAAGAAGCTTGGAAAGGTTTGCAGCCAGAAAGAACTACGAATCAAATGCCAGTCAGAATCAGCATGTTCCTATCTTCCAGAAAAAAGGAAACACAGCAAAAGGTTTAAAACCTTTAGGGCCTTTAAATCCTCAAAGGGAAAAGGCCGCTGCTCCTTCAAGTTTCTAAGGAGGAAACGCTCTTTCAGAAAAAAGTCGGACAGATGTTTCATCTGTGGTAAAAAGGGACATTATGCCAAACAATGCCCCAAAGAGAAAACCGCCAAAATGATCTCCCACATTCAACAAACAACGGGCATATCTCTCGAAGAGAATGATCTAGAATCCATCTTCTCTACTGATGACGAGATCAATTCAGAATCCCTCTGTGCATTCGAACAACAGAAGACCCCAAATGAATTCTACCACATGGCAACAATCAATACAATACAACCATCACCAATCATCTCCATGCAGATCCTCCCTACAAAATATGCTCGTCCAGTCAAAGTAGCAGCCTTCTTCGACACAGGAGCATCATACACCATGATGAACTGTGTTCTCCCTCCAGAATACTGGAAGAAAGAAAAGCAATTCTTCCACGCTGCAAACGGAAGCATCTTCTATACAGAGCTCATCAGTAAACCAATCAAATTACAGTTCTTCCCAGGATGCTCTATCATTCATAGAGTAATTGGTTCAAAATTACCAGGGAAAGATTTAATTATTGGTTTTGATGTCTACACTAAGAAAAAGGGTTTGAGAATCCTTCCTGATGGCCTTGGTTACAAACAACATTTTGCTCCATGAGAATCTATACCAAACTATTTTCTCATGCCTCCTGATCCATTCTCCGAAGTCAAACAAAGGCTCATAGAAAATTCTTGTGCCACAAGTCATGCTGAATTCCTCCAGAAATGTGAACACCCTCTTTGGAAAAATCATCAGTTCTTCATCAGTTTACCATTTAAGCTCAATGAAGATGTTAACCCTACCAAGACAACCCACCCAGGCATGAACCCAGAGCATGAGAAGATGGCAACTGAGGAGTGCAAAGAACTACAACAACAAGGACTAATCGAACCAACCACCTCTTCATGGGCATGCCATGCCTTCTATGTCAACAAGAGATCAGAACAGGCCCGAGGAAAACAGAGGCTAGTCATCAATTATAAGCCTCTGAATGAATTTTTGGCAGATGATAAATTCCCCCTACCAAATAAAAATTCCCTATTTGCAAGCCTGTCAAAGGCCCAAATATTTTTAAAATTTGACCTCAAGGCAGGGTTTTGGCAATTGGGTATTAAAGAAGAAGATAGGCCAAAAACGACATTTTGCATTCCAAACCACCATTATCAATGGACTGTCCTTCCCTTTGGTCTCAAAACAGCTCCATTACTGTTCCAAAAGGCCATGACTAAGATCTATGGTCCTATTCTAGATAAGGCCCTAATCTACATTGATGACATATTGCTCTTCTCACAGGATGAACAAGCCCATCAAAATCTTCTGGCCCAGTTCATTTCTCTCACAGAAACCTATGGGGTCATGCTATCCGAAAAAAAGATAATCATTGGACAAGCCCAAATTTAATTTCTGGGGATGAAGCTCATTAAAGGTCAATATGAAGCCTAACCGCACATAGCCCAAGAGTTATTAAAGTTTCCCGAAAAGGACATCACAAAAGTCCAAATTCAATAGTTCTTAGGAATTGTAAACTATTTACGGGATTTTGTCCCGCGACTCTTGGAACTGACAAGACTACTCAGCGACATGCTTAAAAAGTAAACTCCACCATGGTCACAAGAGCAAACTGTAGCAGTCAAAAAACTAAAAGAGAAAATGCAGACACTGCCACCTCTGCAGATTCCTTCTGATGGGAAAAGAATCCTACAAACAGACGCTAGTGATCGGTATTGGGGAGCGGTCCTACTTGAACAAGACAAGACAGGGAAAAGAAAAATATGTGGATACAAAAGTGGCCACTTCAAAGACTCTCAGCTCCATTATCACTCTACCCTTAAAGAATTATTGGCGATAAAGATGAGTATCACAAAATTTGAATTCCATATGATAGGACACCATTTCTTGGTAGAAATAGGCTTTGCCGCGTCAAAAGGAATGCTTAGCCTAAAAAAGAGCAAAACGAAAAATGCCCAACTGTTGAGATTGGCAGTTTGGTTTGACAACTATTCTTTTGACATTAAACACATTCAAGGCAAAAACAATACTGTGGCTGATTTCTTATCCAGATCACCCCCTGCTATAAATCTAGCCTTAGGATACTCACCAAGAACCATCCCCATTGTCATCCAAAAATCACCACATACCATCCCAATCATATTCATGATGGCCTCTTTCTCTTCTGTCACACACACCCAATCTTTTCCCCGGGATGCAAAGAAGATCCTTTCAAAAACATCCAACAAATCAGCCAGAGAAAGAACAACCCACAGAGCAATCTTCATCCAGAATCTTATGATCTCCAAGCTTGGCCCTTCTATACAAAATAACTTTGGAATTCATCCAAAGTATCCATTTGCCCAAATCCTACCTCTCCGAGATGCTATCTTCACACCAAAATCGATAGCCCACCTTTTCTGGTACCTGACCAGTGTCTTCACCATAGCTGTCGAAGTACAAACTATGGCCTTGCACACATCCATAAAATCATTCATGGACCAAGATAGGTTCAAGCCAGCCTACCAAGTCCAAATGGATATTTTGTCCTGGTTTGCCCCGTTGGAAGAATGGAAAAAGGTCCAAAATAACAGGCCCACTTTTATTTACCCACCAGGCCCAAATGTTGCCAGCCTAATGAGCTGTTATACTGTTCTCTTCCTTAGCCTCAATGCCAAGCTCGATACAGAACATAATATAGTTACTAATCCAACATTCGAAGTCTACAGGTCAAAAGAAGAACCATTATGCGGTATTGGGGGCCAAGAGTACATGGACATCCAAAAGAGTCTGTTTGAGAAAAACCAGATTATACCTCCTGAATTGTGGCCCAAGCCAGAAGAAGATGCTCCTTGGGAAACATTCCCTTCTGACTATACTCGCAAAATAACAAGGGCCCTTGAAGCTTTCCATACATCAAAAAATGAAACAGATCAGGCCACCAAACTTGAAGAAACACTAGAACAAAAATATCCGTCTCTGTACAAATTGACCGATACTGAAGGGGTTGTTTTGCGGAAAAATGACTACTTTGAAGATTCACATAACTCATATGACCCTACAGATATGCAAGACCCCTATCTCTTCCATTACACAGGAGACGAATGGAACGTGATGTACACAGAATACGACGCCTGTCCTCCAGCTGGCAGTGACGAGGATGAAGAACTGACAGGATGGAACCCACTTCATGAAGACCCAACATATGACTCTGACTATGAAACTAATCATGAGCCAATATTTAAATAACTATTTCAGCCATAAGTTTTTGTTGTTTAGTCTTTTGTCTTTGTCGGGGAATCTTATCCCTTACCTATGCTTTTGTCCTTGTCGGGGAATCCTATCCCTTATCTTGTCTAGGGAATCTTATCTCTTATCCTATCCCAACCATGGTTGGTTTTGACTAGGATTGGTTAAGTTTGTATGCTGAAGGATGTGGCTATATAAGGCCATCATCCCTCCTTGTGTAAAGCAGAGAATTTCGAAGTAATAAAATACTAGAGTGTTTATTATCAAAAATGTTCTTCTAAATCCTTCCTTCAGAGATTTTTGAAGTAGAGATAGCATGCAATATGGATCATATCTGAAGGCAACTACTGTTATAAGTTTTTAGATTAACTTTCGAGTTAATAAATCTAGCAATCTATCCTTTATGATCGTAAGTCACGCAATTCTGAGTATGTAAGTCGTGCAGATTGGTGTGAGAAATTGTTGGGTTTATTGATTCGTTAGTTTGTTTAACTAACTTATAGCAGGAACACCTTAATATTCTAATCTGTTAGTTAATTTGTTCTTTTAGTTTGTAGCCATAGTGTTTGATCATTTGGTGCTCTGCATTTGTACAACTTTTGGTTTCTTTTTATATAGTGTAGAACTAAAATCCTTGAAGTTGCATTATGATACAGAGCATTTGCATCCTTAATAGCTATACAAGAAGTTGAAGAAATTGTTCAAAATAGTAAATTATCATCAACAAAAATAAGGTGAGATATGGAAGGGGCTGATCTAGATATGGACAAACCTTTAAACATACCAGAATGTGCTTTTATTTTAAGTGCAAATGAAAGAAGAAACAAGTAAGGGGAGAGATGATCACCTAATCTATTACCTCTAGTGGGAACAACAATACCTACAATTGATTCCTTTATTGAAAAACTAATAGAAACATAGTTTAAACCTTTTAAAATAAGAGAAACAAAAGAAGGAAATTGCATGTGAAGCATTAATTTAAAAAGAAATTCCCATTCAGCATGGTCAAAAACTTTAGCCATGTCAAACTTTAAAGCAGCCCAACCTACAACTCCATTTTTGATATTATGAATAGCATGAACTAGTTCTTGAGCTATAAAAATATTGCCATATATAATTTTTGGTTTTTGTTCATGTGATTGACAGTGCAGCGGAAACATGAGATAATATTTTAATGCAATAATAACAATTATTAAAGCATAAGAACAAATCACTCTTGGAACAATAACTAGAACGAGATCTTTCTCATGCGCATGAATCTGAATAAAAAGAAAAATACAAATACCTTTTGTAGATGCAGAATACGTGTAGATCAAGTAGTGTCTTGGCCTCTTAACTCACCATCTTCCATACTATGGCTTGCACAAAGAGAAGGAGACAGATGGATGTCTATGCTATTTGGTAGGATACACAAGAACACACTTTTGAATCTCAACACATGAGCGAGTGTTCTTCTCACAATTCAGAGTGAACACAATTCTCTATTTTTCTCTCCTGGCAAATAATGTTAAATTAATCTGTTGTCTATATTTTTTTTTTCTTGATGTCATATTTTATTAATATAACAATGGAAATAAGACCTAGCACTAATCTCATTGGGTCTCTGTGTGAGCCACAGTCCATTTGGACTGTGGTTGGCACCAACTACAAGGTTTTGGGCCTTGTGTTATTTTATCTCTATAAAAAATTATTTATTGGGCTTTAATTATCATATTATTTTATGTAGTAGACAATTATACCATAAAATTAAATATGATTAAATTAACTTCACAAAATTATCAATATAATTTCATTTTCCATTAAATATAATTTCACAAATAATATTTTGAATATAATTTGACAAATAATATTAATTCGTGAGATTAAAATTATTACTTTATTATTTTTAATTATTTCTTTTTAATACCAAAATTCTACCCCCGGTGGTATCGAGCTAGTACGGGGACAGTATGCACTCGTAGTTCTACTCTCCAATAATTTAACTAATATCACTAACATTTAGTTTAATTAATTAATTTATTAGCTATGAATTATTCCACTAGAAATTCATAGTTGAACTCTCAAACCTACAATCTTATATTATTAGAAGTTATAACTATAAAGTCATCCATTGATTTAGTCATTGCATGAGTTATGACCCTCCACTAGTTGTTCATAATTAAAGCTAGGTCTTAATTTTCGTTAACCTCTATAACTATGTCTTTATCAATTAAATCCATTGATCCTCTAATGAAAATTAGTCTATAAATTTAATTATATAATGAAATTTCTATTCTCTATTCAAGTAAGGAGCAAATTCCATATCTGTGTAGTATGTTCCCAGCCAATTGTAGTTCTATGACTCCAAGATATGAGGAATTCTATCGTAGGAATATTGAACCTTACCCGATAAGTCAAAAATTATAAAAGCACAAATAGGAGTTCATCACTCACTTCAGGATTGAGGTCAAGTCTCAAATGACCATTAATTGATGAATGTTGAACTTCTATATTTAAACAGAGATTATTAGAAGTTCTTTCTTTTATCATGTTCCAGTCCAATACAATATATATTGTATACGGTACCTCTATCTTTTGTGTCGCTACACTTAACAATCTAGATAAACTACTATGTTTTAAATTGAAGATAGACCGTATTTAAAAATCTTTATTAAATAAAGCTCCCACTTTATTTAGCGATTACTTAAAAAATTTATATTATTATCTTGAATTAAATCCAATTGTATATATATATCATTATACATATATTTAATTCAAGACCACATCAATAATGTTGGATCTTCATGACAAACGACACGTATAATTAAATACAAATATGATTGAAAAATATTAACTTTATTTAAGTAACAACAAGAATACGCTTTCAGAGCACAAATCCCAATAATCTCCAACTTTCCCTCAAGCAGATGAGAAATGTTGCGTAATCTTAAATCTAAGAAATGACTATCAAAACTCATAGTAGGAAGTGTCTTCGTAAAGGGATCAACATGGTTGTTTGCTGATTCAATCTTGTGAACAATTACATCCCCTCTTTGTACTATCTCTCTTATGAGGTGGTACTTACTCTCTATATACTTGGTTTCTTATGGCTTCTCTATTTTCTTGACTGCTTCGATGTTGTCACAGGGCATCCATCCAATGCATTCTATTCTATCTTGCCCCAGTGTTGATGATCTACTAGTTGATTCAAGTACCTTATGTTATGTGTTAGGTTCATTTTAGGTTTGTTTTAGAGATTGTTTTATGTTATGTTTTTAGTTATTTAGGATTGTTTAGCGCATATTTATGCTTGTTTTCTTCTTGTTTCAGGCTTTAATGGTCAAGTACATAATATGGAGTGAAATGAGAAGAAACATGTTAAATATGATAAATAATATGGATTTCGTGTTGATTGTGGAGTTTCAAGACATTATGTGTGGAAAATACTACATTGAAGATGCTCAACACACGTCGTTTATGCTCTATAACGCAAGTCTGAGACTTCAAGCCGCATTTTGACCATGATTTATTCACTTTCTGGAAACACTTCTAGAAATAGAAGTTGTAGATATTTCCCTTAGCTTTCTATATATTTTTGAATCATTCAATTCGGAGTTATATCGAAGGAGTTATGATCAAAATACGATGAGCTGACGCTGCAGGTTGTTCGAAACGAGTTTCGTTCTGTTCTGACTTTAGCGCTACAGTGCCATAATAAGAGCGCTACAGAGCTAGTGCACCAGATTTTGAGGCATTTTGCCACTGTTAATAGCGCTACAACTCTCCAGAAGTAGCGCTACAGCGCTAGTGACGCGATTTTCACATTTCTGACCACTTTTTGAATGGCAATTTGGTCTTTTCACTTGGAACTTTGGAGGGTTACTTAAGAAACATTATGTTGCGACTTTAGCAGTTTTTAGAAGAGGGGAGATTGACAAGAACCCTAGATTAAGCAAGGAGGCTAGAGAAGAAACAACAAGAAAACTCAGAGTTCTTTTTCTTTATCTTTTGATTCTATGTTTATGTTTGATTTAGTCATGTTTATGAACTAAATTTCTGTTTAGGTTTTCTAATTGACTCTCTTGAAACTTTATTATGATTTAATGCATTTATCTATTTCCTCTTCATTCTGAAATCTATTCAATTTTTGTTTATTGTGTATGTATTTGACTGCGCATCTTTTACATATGATTTATGAATTTGAATCAAAATCTAAAAAGTGAGATTTGAATATGCTAAAATTGAATAGACAGACTTCAATTTAGAACGAGAGTATCAAATTGGTTTATGTGATTGAAGGTTGTATTCACTGCTTCCTATTGTTTGAATTTACCATAGAAATATAGGGAATTCACACTAGGTCGAGTTTTCTATTTCTTAACTCGAATAGTTAACACTTTTGCAAACCTATCATTTCAGTGAAGAAGAGTTTCAGTAGTAATTGCATTAAAGATTAATAGAGTGGATAGTAGAGAAGATTAGGATTCCTATTTGTTTTACAGTGAATTCAATCCAAGGTTTTGTTATTATTTGTTATTTGTTTAATTTTTAATTATTGCTTCTGAATATTATAGTTTCTTTTGCAGTGTCTAAAAGAATCAAGAATTTTAATTGATCAAATAGAAAGAGAAATTAATTGACTGGTAATTGAGAATTCAGTCCTTGAGGACGATACTTGGTTTTTACCATATTATTACAAATTGCGACTGTGTGCACTTGCATAGCTTAAAAATTTCGTAACATTATGTAAAAAAAAATCAAGGAAAATAACGTCAAGTAGAAATGAACAAGGAGAGCCTCATAAAAAAAAAGACTCTAAACAGACTGTATTAGATCAAAAGTCAGACTTGTTGCATGAAAAATTCCATCTAGCTAGTCTTGGTACTCTCTCTTGCTGCTAGTGCGCGAATAGATAGGGCAGGTGAAGCGCAAAGGGGATGGATGCCTGAGCGGTTGAAAGAGTCGGTCTTGAAAACTGAAGTATTGATAGGAATATTGGGGGTTCGAATCCTTCTCAATCCGTGAAGTCATAAGTTCTTTATTGCGTTCGTACACATCTTCTATTTGTTTCTCGAGCCTATAGAGTACAATTGGTTTATCCATGTCTGGAACAATTTCCAAATCACCCAAAAATTTCATAAGCCATACAACCTCCTTAACTGCTTCACTTGCAACAGCGTATTCTACTTCCATGGTGGATTCAACAATGCAAGCTTGCTTGTACTCCTCCTTATAATTGCTCCACCCCTAAGTGTGAAAACAGATGCAAGCGTAGATTTCTTGGAATCTTTGTCAGATTGGAAGTCAGAATCTGTATATCCAATTGGAATCAAATTCTCTTCAGAATATACTAGCATATAGTCTCTCGTTCTCCTAAGATACTTGAGAATGTGTTTGACTGTTATGCAGTGATCGAATCCTGGATTTGACTGGTACCTGCTGATTATACCCACAGCGTAGCAAATATCAGGTCTAGTACATAACATTGCATACATTAAGCTTCCTACTATGAAGGCATAGGGTATCTGTCTCATTTCCTCTTCCTCTTGGGGTGTCTTAGGACATTGGTTTTTTGAGAGGTGAACATCATGACGAGATGGGAGGTTTCCCTTCTTGGAGTTCTGCATCGCATACTTCACAAGTATTTTATCTATATAAGATGATTGAGATAGTGCCAACAACTTCTTCTTGCGGTCACAAATTAATCATATCCCAAGAACGTAGCTTGCCTTTCCCAAATCTTTCAATTAGAATTGGATGGCTAGCAAGAATTTTATGTTAGATAATTTATTCACATCATTACCAATGAGTAATATATCATCTATGTATAAAACTAGAGAGACCACTTTGACCTTGTCAATTTTCTTGTATGCACATGGCTCATCGATATTTTGATAAAAACCATAAGATTTAACAGCTTTGTCAAATCTTATGTTCCATGATCTAGACACTTGCTTAAGTCCATAAATGGACCTTTGCATTTTACAAACCTTTTTCTCTTTGCCTTAAACTATGGAACCCTCTGGTTGTACCATAAAGATACTTTCATCAAGGTGCCCATTCATAAAAATTGTTTTAACGTCCATTTTCCAAATCTCACAGTCAAAATGATTGGCAATGGATAAGAGGATCCGGATGGATTTTAGCATGGCCACAAGAGAAAATGTTTCTTCGTAATCCACACCTTCTTTTTTAGTGTAGCCCTTGGCTACTAGCCTCGCTTTGAAAGTCTTTATTTTCCCATCAACTCCTCTCTTTCTTTTGTATATCCATTTGCACCCAATGGGTTTTACATATTGAGGTAGATCTACAAGTTCCGAGACTGAGTTGGAGTGTATTGACTCTATCTCGAGCTTCATAGCTTCAAGTCATTGATCCTTATCAAGATCATTCATTGCTTGACCGAAAGTCAACGAGTCATCAGCATTGTCATCAGATATTGCAACTTGTGCTTCTCCGAATCCAGTGTAACGAACAGGTTGTCTTACAACCCTCCTACTATGATGAACTATTGTAGTATCCTGGTTTGTAATTGTGGTCTGTTCTATTCAACCTTCTAAGTAACTTCTCAAGTACAACCTCACTTAAAGGTTTGAAGTCCCTCATAAAGTCTCTTATAGAAAAGTAGCATTTGTTGATACAAATATTTTCTTTTCTGTCAGACTATAGAAGTAACCTCCTCTAGTGCCTCTGGGGTATCCAAAAAATAAACATAATTCATATCTCAGTTCCAACTTCCTGGTCTTAGCTTTTAGCACATGTGTTGTACATCCCCATATACACACATGGCTCAGACTAGGTTTGTGACCTGTCCATAATTCAGAGGGTGTCTTAGCAACAGACTTAGATGGAACTAGGATTAAGATGTATGTAGATTTTTTGTAAAGAATATCCCCAAAATGATAGGGGCAACGATGAGTAACTGAACATTGATCTCATCATGTCCAAAAAAGTCCCATTCCTCATTTTCTACAACACCGCTTTGTTGCGGAGTACCTGGTGTAGTGAGCTATGAAATAATTCCATGCTCTATCAAGAAATATTCTAATTCCTTGTCAAGGTATTCCATGCCTCGATCTAATCGTAGCATTTTAAGGGTTTTGCCTAATTGATTTTCAGCTTCGGCTCGGAATTCTTTCAACTTTTCAAAAGTTTCCAATTTCCTTTACTTTAGGTATACGTAACTGTATCTTGAGTAGTCATCATTGAAGGTGACCTAATACTCATAACCACCTCGAGCTTGTACATTCATTGGACCACAAATGTCTGTGTGAATTAACTCGAGAGGTTCTTTGGCTCTGAAACCTTTAGAGGAGAAAGGTATTTTGGTCATTTTCCCTTCTAAACAAGATTCACAAACTAGTAGAGTTCCGACCTTTAACTCACTTAGAGGCCTGTCCTTAACTAGTATTTGAATCCTTTCTAGGTTAATATGACCTAGTCTTAGGTGTCAAAGATGTGTATCATCTTGAGGTACTCTCTCTCGTTTTGGCTTTGGTTGTTCAGATTTGAACATTTCAGTATTGAGTAGTGAAGACATTTCAGATTTTCAGATTTTCAGATCTTATCTCATATAGACCTTCCTCTAGATTTATGTCACAAACATGCGAACCATTTCTTGAAATAATAACAAAATTATTATTAAAATAAATAGAATAACATTGTTCTAAGTATTTTGAAATAGAAATTAAATGCCTTGTGAAATAAGGAATAAAATAGATGTCTTTTAAAGAACAAAAAATTATTTTTAGTAAAATAAAATTTTGCTTCTCCCACTTCTTTGGCTGAAACAAAAGTCCCTGTCCCCAATCTCTGTGTGAACTCCCATTCTTGGAGATCTCTCCATGAGCTAAGCATTTGCAAATCAGAACAAACACGATTGGTGGCTCCTAAATCAACTATCCAGGTATAATAATTATTTTCAACTAAACAAGCCTCAGTGTCTAGCAAATCAAATTTACCTTCCTTTTTGTTCTTTAACTCCTCGAGGTTTCTTTTACAATTCCTCTTACAATACCCATATGTATGATAGTGGGAATCATTCCCATTGAAGTTGGAGTGGACAACTTATTTTCCTTTGCCTTTGTTAATGCTAGGCTTTTGAGGTATGTGCTCACTCGTTGGAAATAGATTCTTGTTACTTTTTAATATTACCAGTTAATTTGTCATTAGCAAGAATGGACATATTAAAGTTTCCTCCAGTCATTGTATTATTGTAATTAAACTAAAGAAAAATAATAAATACAACCATACACTCATACAACATAAATCATAGTATTCGTACAGTGAAATAAAAATAAACATGATGCATGCTTACAAAATCCTATTCATATAAGTACAACATTGAGATAACCAACACAAGTAAGTGTCGTCGATAGGATAGGTCAAATACTTGCTAGTTAAAATGAGACACTCTCAATTTTTATTATATCAAAATATCTAATATCTTTATAATAAACAATTACCATTATTTTGGTAAAAAATATACCTAGCTAGGGTAGATATATTTTTCGTGAGTGTAACCTACTATGTCAGGTTTTTTAACTTAACCCATGAGTTTCATTGATAATATAGCTCAAACATGGAATACATCTTAAAACCCTATCGCGAAGAGGTCTACCTGTTAAAATCCTAGCCAAAACACCTTTTGATAGGGAAGACGAAAGCAAAGTCATCTCTAGGCCCTTACTAGAACCAACGTTTTTCAACCAACAGTAGAGATCGTAGGTTATAGTGCCTTATAACCTTCTTCCACTCACTATTTTAAAAATGAAAGGTTTTCTATTAAAATATCTCATACATTAATTACTAAGTGATTATTACCAAAATTTAACTATTAAATCTAAATCACTTATGCAATCCAAATTAACTCTAAAAAATGTAAGATTACCAAATTTAGAATAATTACTAACAATTAGTAATTAATTCTAAACTATGTTTTTCCTAGGTATTAAACTCATTTTTAACCCTACAACATATTAAGGTAATCTAGACATGATATTAATGTGTTACCAAATTTAACTAAAATTTAATTCACGTTATTTGTATCCATTTATGGTAGAAAAAGAACTATACTACTTTTCTATCCTAGGAGACATGTTAATTATAAAATTAACATTCATACATAACATGCCATTTTAATGATGCAATGAGTGGGCATTCCTATTCTATATGGCATGTGAAGTGATCATATCAACATGTTACCAATTATACAATATAATTAAACATTAGGGTATTGACTAGGTTCTCTTTGTTAAAAGAAATTATAAAATACACGAAGGAATTCTTTCAGATTCATAGCTTCTTGTAATCTCCATGGGCTTCGTCCTTTGTTGTGGGCCTTGGTGATTGCACACTCAAACCCTAACCCTAGTGTTGACGCGGTTTTTCGCCAACAGTGGATTAAGGAATTTGACAATAGAGATATTAGTGCTCTCTTTCTAAACCGCAATTAACCAAATGAACAATATCTCAAACACTCATACTTTAACGTGATTCAGTGGTTAAAATTCACCTAGTCCACGAGACAATCTTATTAATCACTTTAAGGTTATGGATGGAATCGTTTCTTACAATACAATTTCAGCAGAGTTTCTGTATATAGAGAAGCAGCCCCCTTCCCTATCCATTACCTTAATATTTATAGATGGTTTTCTTGGACAGCTTTCGGTAATCGCGTGCATAAATATGGTAAATAATCAATCATAATAATCTCTCATTTACATAGGGATATGAATGCCTAAGAAATTTACATCTACTATATCGGGTAATAAATGTGTAATAAAATCTGGGGATTAAGCGTATAAGGGATCTCCAAGTCCTTTCAGATCCTTCATTGTTTGTCATGATCAGGCTTCTGCGAACTGAACACTTCCCTCGACCTTGATGTTGAAGAGCTAATGGAATTTGACATGGGCCAAGTTCAGTGTATCTAGAAGGCGATCTAGCCATCATGCATCTTGAACTAGGTTATTGAATCAAGAGGTGACCTAGAGATTATCTGGTTTCATAAGGCCGAGTTTAACTCGAACTGCTCACACTAGAGTTAGCTATATGTTCTATCTGTTCATTTTCTCCATGAGATTATCTGCTAGTTGTACCACGTCCTGAGTGATTCAGTTTGTGTTTATTTTGGGGTACACCATTTTCCCCCCAAGCTCCTTCTCGTGCATGATGTCACCTCTGACACACACAATAGGGGCTTTTAGGCTTCTGTTATGTGAAATCGTGCTCACCCACTACTCGAGTGTTAAACATGTGTTTGTTTGGAATAGGTACCTATTTGGGTTTCAAGTATTATGAAACTGTCCTATCAAATTTTTGCCCCACAGGAATTATTTAATCTTGGCCTTTGGATCCTGAGCTAACCTAATCGAGTGGGCGAGATTGGTTCCCAAAGTTTACGTATAAATAGGAGAAACAGGCGTGGAACTCATCACCTTTGCATTCAAAATTTTTTTCCCTTTTCTTCTCAGAGCACTTTCAGAAACCATTGGCATTCTCCCATTCTTCAGAAGCTCTCAGGCTACTCTCTTGGAACTATCATTACTCCTCTCGATAAAACATCTAATATGTAAGTATTTCTATGCCCAGTTGAAATTTCTCCCCCTTATTTTTCCAATAACTTTTATGGAATTTTCCAGTATAGTTTCTTACTTCAGCCATGTTTGAGTTTAATAGGGGTTTTTAATAGGCGAAAACAACAATACTAAGTTTGATTAAAAATAATGTGCTTAAAAAGTGGGTAATTTCTGGGTTTTGAAAAGGGGTTGCCTGTGTATATGTAGAAATTTGAGGATTTTTAGGCTTAGTTCTGGGTAGCTTAAGGGTTACGATTCCCCGAGCGGTTTTGCATTAAACCGCCTTCAACAAGGTATTGGGCCTGACACGTGAATCCTGAATTATCAGGGGATTTCCCGAGTTTATAGCATGTGGCTACTGAACGCGTGTGGACACACATGTTGTTGCTAGGAGATATCTTAGCTTATGTATATTTTTTAGGTTGAATAAATCTAATTCAAATCCTCAGGTCGCTGTATCTTTATAATTGTAGCAAGGTTTTGTCTTAGGTCGCCTCTAACAGGCCGCTTTGTCATCAAGCGAGCTAGATCATGGCCCATTAAAAGAAGTCAGTCGTGAGATCCTCTTCTCAAAGCAAGAGTAAGGGAAAGTAAATTGCGTCTGAGACCCCTATACCCAACTTCGGCCCAGTAGTGGATAGGGAGATCATAGTTGACCCCAACGCCTTTTTTGAGGCTGAGTGCATCGAATCCTGAGTAAAGACTCAAGGCAAGGTGAATAAATTTTTGTTGAGCCACATGATTGAATTGGGTTCTGAGGGCCTGTGTAACGACCCGTATTTCCAAGACTCGATAATGCAGAAAATATAAACGTTTTCATTTAACCAAATGTCTTAAACACCCGTATAAAAAAACTTTTTAAAAGTCGTATGGCCATACTTAACATTTAATACAAACATAATTTATGAAGAGTACATTGAGCCTAGTTTATGAAAATAACACAACATTTTCCAAAAGCAAAACGACTTCCCAAAAGGTCGGTCCACATTGCAAGGTAGACTCCAATGCTCACTGCTCTGCCTTGCCCTTGTTCTTACCTACAACAGGAAATAACTAGGTAACAAAAACACTTAGTAAGTTCAACTTTAAAAACAAAAGAATGTAGAGAAGACAGGTGGTCATTGACCAAGTTACTGTCCACAGATAACAATAGCTCACAAAAATTAGGGTTCCGGATCCATCCGGACCCTATGCAACCAATTTCAAGAACGCAAAAGCATCCTGGCAAACTTATGGTCATGCCTGATAACCAATGGAAAACTATTTCCTATAAACAGATAAATCCCTGCACTAAAAAAAAATCACAGAGCAAGCAAATATAATATATCACAACTATTTCATATAAACCTATAAATCCTTGCACTCAGAAAATTCCAGAGCAAGCAAATATAATATATAACAATATAATTCGAGACCAACGCTCGACAATTTCCAACAATTCGAGCATAACACACCCTCCAGCATAAATGCTAATCTGTATAAGAGAACCAAGTCTCAACACTAAGATCTAGCCAATAAATATCCACATCAAGGGTAACTATCGCGTTACCTAGGGCATCGCTACTTATCCAAGATTAAATCCCTCACAAGGGTAACCATCAAGTTACCTAGGGCATCGCTACTTATCCAAGATTAAATCCCTCACAAGGGTAACCATCAAGTTACCTAGGGCATCACTACTTATCCAAGAGTGTAATCGAAGTTACACGGGTTTATAGAGACTTCTATGTTAATCAGTAGTGCTGGTGAGCAGTTGCCCTTAAGGTGTTCAACCACACTCAAACTTGGAAACCCCTAGTATCTCAAGGCACTCTCACTGAATGGCCAATATTCACGGCTACTATAAGGGAATAACTTATCAGAGCACTTGCTCGGGTTCTAACCGTTCACTGATTAAGTAAGCATGAGGGACCCTAGGTCCCATTCATTTTGGCGTCCCTAGGTTCAAACCAGCAATCCTCACCTCTTGGCCACTCATCGCGATAATGAACCAGACATAAATAAAATCAAGCAGTGTGACGGGGATCAGCCGTCTAGAATATGACAGATATCTATCGGACATATTTTCTGAATCAGCACCAACTAGACTAATGTCTCTAAACAAAATTTCTACGACAGTGTATATATGTGCATGTGTCTCTATACTAACATACAATACAATAGTCGTTTCATGTTGCAGCCACAAAATAGAAGTTGACTTACTTGGAGTCCTTAGCTCTCAGCATGATTTCACCCTCCAATGTATAGTCCAGTTATGCTTAGCTGATAATGTAATTATCCATACAGTATACTCGGATTAATTATGGCATTCATAATTCATTATTATTATTTTGGGCAGTTTGGTCATTTTCAAAATCATTTGTAAGGATTAAAGATCCTTATTTGGTTTTAAACCCATTCAAGAAATTCATACTAAAAAATTTGAGATTAAACCCTAAGTCTCCAGAAGACTTATCCTATGGTCTTGATACCTAGGCTCGGGTATCACAATAGTATTTTCCCAAAATTTGCTAAAAATCTTATTCTTTAAAAGTATCGCTAACGGTTAAATATATAAAAGATTTTAGCCGGTATTATATCCAAAAAATACTAATTGAATTCCTTAATTATTTTTCAAGAAAATAATCTCTTAATTAAAATTTTATTTTTCTTAAGGTTTTACTCTCTAAAAACCGGTTTAAGGAAATAGCCAAATTTTAACTTAATTAGGAAAACCGTTAAAAAATTCTTATCTTGACTAGTTAATTTTTCGAAGTCAATTAATCAAGTTTACTTACTAGAAAAATAATTTACTTAATTATTTTCTCAAAATATAGGGTTTTAAAACCTCTTTTAATTTATTAACTTATTCATAAATAAAATCTTTTATTTTTAGAAAGAATACAAATTCTTTAATAAAAATAATTCTCACTAATCTCAAAGTGGTATTTTAAGTCATAATATGTTTTCAAGACTTACCAAGTTTTTATCTTGCAATAAGCAAAATTTTACTTTTCACCTTAAGTTCCAAAATCCCATTTTTACACTAAGTGTGAAAACCTCATTTTTCACATTTTTAACTACATACTTTTTTAGGTCATAACTTGAAATTTGATTACCCAATTGTTACCAAAAAATTTTAATTCCATTTTTTGTATGCCATTTAGGTCTTTGTAAAATCTTAGGTAAAAAGGAGCATTTTTTATTGGTGAAAATATTTTCCAAACAATGAGGTAAAAATAACCTTATTTTCACGTCGTTATTTTTTTTTCCAAAATTTGGCACATAATAACTTTCAAACTGTTTAGTATTTTGTTACCAAATTTTACAGTGGAATACTAGGTTATTCCAAGAATATGTCCACCAATTTTTAGAAACAAATGGTTTCATTTTACCTATACAGTGGCTATCTAAACTTGGTCCGAAAATTAAGAATACGAAAAACAGTTTTTACCCATACTTTGAAATAGCATAACTCACTTATTTCTAAAAAAAATTTAGTGTTTGAAAAGCTCAATTTTATGCACTCAATATCAACAACATCTCAGTACAATTTAATTTTACAAAATCAATATACAGTGGATGCTTGACCCCTTGGAAGTCACAACTCAAAACTTTGAATTTTTGTTTTAGGGTTTTCAACAAAACCCTTGGGGATTTTGGTTCCTATTTTCAAAAATCAACACACAAGCATCATAAATATTATAAAGCAAACACCATAGCCTTATTACATAACCAATAAGAAACTTGAAACATTACATATACAAAATAATGCTTAAAAAATAAAAACCATACAATAACAACCATAAAAAGTAAAAAAATTACCTTTTGTTGTTCTTGCTTAAGGTTTGGATCTTTCTACTAGCTTTGGATCCTTCAAAAGCCTTTCAAAACCTTAACCAACTCCCCCAACAACATATATAATTAACTATTGAAAAATCTATGGTTAAAACTTTACATGAGTCTAGTTTTTTGAAACTTTACCTTAGGGAAACCCTTCTTAGACAAAGTTAAGCTTCAAAGCCTTCTTAGTGTTCTTAAGGTTGAAAATGGAGAGAAAACTTGAGAGAGAAGTTTTTTAAGAAGATGAGAGTGATAGAAGAGTATAGGGTCAGTTGGGTGAGGGTTTGGATGAGCATATCAACTAAATAAAAATATCTAAACACTTGAGTGTTTTTACCTTTATCACTTTGTGTCATTATCATATATATATATGATTTAAAACTTAATCAATTTGGTCCAAAAATTTTAAAACCTCACATGGCCAGCCACTTCTTTCTATATATGCTTTTGTATTATTTTTTTTAATTTTTTTTATAAAGGTTAATAAATATTTCCTAAGAAGAAAAATCCAAATTGACTTTCTATAAGCTTTTGCACTCTTCTAATGTTTTAAAAGCAAAAATTAACACATAATAATTAAATTAAATGTCTCTCACATTTAATTTAATTAATCACACAATAAAATTTAACCTAAGGTCCATTCATGGAATAAAATTCCTCAATTCGGTAAAATTAAGCATTTAACACTAAAATGCCCTAAAATTTCCATTTTCTCTTCGATTATTATTTTTGACCAAACTTTAATTTGTATGAATGTATTTTATGCCCAAAATATATTTGCCATAGTTTTTCATTTTATTTTTCGAGATTATTACTTTATTAGGGTTTTTGTGTCGATCCAAGACCAAAAGTCTTATCTTGACTTTTAATCACAAAATTCATAATTTAGCTAGCAATAACTCATGGAAATAAGTTCCAAACAAATATAATATTATTTAAAATAATATTCTTAACTCGGGGAAAATAATCCCAACCATAGTCATTTAAAGGTACCCGAAAGGACGTTACAATACCTACAAATTATAGAGGTTTCGTCCTCGAAACTTAAAACAAATGAGGATACAGCTCCGTCATCTTGTCTTCTGTTTCTCAGGTTGCCTCGTCAATGCCATGGTTACACCACTGCACCTTTACCAACGACACCGTCTTGTTCCTCAACACTTTTTCGTTTCGGTCTAGAATCATCACCAGCTTCGCCTCATAGACGAGTTGAGGATCAATACTCAGCTGCTCATAGCTGAGTACATGCAAGGGATCACGCATGTATTTTCTCAACAAGGATACATGAAACAAGTCATGAACCTTAGACAGGGCGGGCGCAAGAGCTAAACGATAAGCTACTTCCCCGATCCTCTCTATGATTTTGAAAGATCCAATGAACCTTGGGCTAAGCTTTCTTTTCTTCCCAAACCGCATAGCCCTTTGTAGCAAAGCTACCTTCAACAACACATTATTGCCAACCTCAAACACCAGGGGTCTCTTGCGTCAGTCGGCATATTTGCGTTGTCGATCAACCAAAGTTTGCAAGCGTTGCCTTATCTATCAGATGTCCTCGGTAATCTGATCAACCCCATCCGATCCGAGAAACTTTCTTTCACCAGTCTCATTCCAATGAATCGGTGATCGACATTTCCTTCCGTACAAAGCCTCATATGGAGCCATCTTTATGGAATCGTGATAGCTATTATTGCAAGGGAACTCTATCAGTGGAAGCTTCTCATTCCATGGCCCTTGAAAGTCGAGTACACAGGCTCTTAGCATATCTTCCAGGGTCTGAATTGTTCGTTCGCTTTGACTATCTGTTTGTGGGTGGAAAGAAGTGCTGAACTTCAGTTTAGTACCTAACCTCATTCGGATTCTATCCCAGAATGTCGAGGTAAAACGTCCGTCGCGATCTGATACGTTGGAGTTGGGTACACCTTGCAGTCTCATTATTTCTGCAATGTAAATATCTGCTAACTTATGTGCCCCATAAATTACCTCCATCAGCAAGAAATGACCAGACTTAGTCAGCCTATCTACGATAACCCAAATGGCATCGTGCCCCTTGGGAGTGGTTGGTAGACCTATGACAAAGTCCAAGATCGAAAGTCTTTTCTTGACTTTTAATCACAAAATTCATAATTTGGCTAGCAATAAATCATGGAAATAAATTCCAAACAAATATAATATTATTTAAAATAATATTCTTAACTCGAGGAAAACAATCCCGACCCGAGTCATTTAAAGGTACCCGAAACGCAGGACGTTACAGCCTAGTTGCCTGACATCAATTGGAAGGAGAGCAAAGATGTCCTCCACTCCAGGATGGCTTCAGGGCCTGGAGTGACGAGCATCTGAAGGCGGGTACTTTTCTCCCTTTGGACCAATACTTCGTGAATTTTTTGAACTACGTTGAAGTTGAGCCATTTTAGCTTCCCCCTATTCATATTGGCTTTCGGTGGGGCTGAAATATTTATTTTTGAAACATGAGTGGGAGGTCCCCACCCCTGCTGACATCATGTACTTCTACCTCAAAGCCAACCCTAAATAGAAGCGGTGAGGTGACAGTTTCTACTACATCACCAAATTCCCCAATACGGCCTCCGTCATCGACCTCCCCAGCCACCCGAATGACTACAAGCATCAATTCTTCATGTCAAACGGGTTCAAGAATTGCACCCATCGGTATTCAAACCGTCCTCGTAAGTATCTTAGCTCTTCAAATTTTGTACTTGAATTCCTTCTTGATTGAGTTTAAACATATTTTTATTGAGTTGTTACTTTGTGCAGCTATATGCAAGAGAACAGGGCGATCAGAGACCCTTGGAGGTCAATATGAGATGTTGTCTCGTATTCTTGACAAGGAGAAGGAGTTCCGGATGGTAGTTAATGACACTACCACGGTGGCCTGCAAACTGATTTGGAAAGACCAGACACTGGCCATTAGAGCTTGAGGTCCTCCCCCCGAGCTCCCTCCTCCAGAAGTCTTCCCTGCCTTCGAAGACACCAAAGAGGAAGAAGAAGTTGCCCAGCTAGTGCGCAAAAGAATGGTCCTTGTAGATGGGCAACATCCTGACTCAGACCGAGCTGAATCGGGGGCAACACCCAACACTTTCAACCAAGGTAACCAATATAGAAAATTAAACCAAGCTACTACTAGTTTTAGGCTAGTTTGATTCAATCCACGACAGCTTGTTGATCCAGACCTAAACGCGACCCTCCAATGTGTGGATCACTTGGTTGTACGCTATGACCATAGCTGTCCCCGATGTACTATAGTGGTAGATAACACCCTTCACTTTAGTTCCACCATCTTTGAGGAGTATGGTACAAATATTTTGTCATGGTTTTTCCTCCGTTAGGGTGTTTTTTCCGCAGGTATTAGGCAGACTGCGCATGAGTCTAGCTCGAATGAAGAGCCTGAACCCCGTAGGACCCAAAATGTAATAATATTAGAGCCCCCCTCCTTCGCTAGTCCATGAGTTAGAGGTTTTACCCAGTCTGGTTCGTAACCCAGAGTCGATCATAGTACTTTCCTCCTCTAGCTCGGAGGGTAGGGTTCTTGCTCTATTCTTTTCCTTGCATTACCTTGACTAACTGTAATGACTCAACTATTCTAAGACCTTGGACCATTAGAACTACTAAACATAGCTATTACTCTGAAGAACGTATACTTAAGAAATAATAATAACTTTATTAAAACTTCAACATTGTATTGTGGAAATTACAAAGTAAAATAGAATTTTGGTATGGGTACCCATTGTTTAAAACATAAAACATAATTTTAAACTAAATAAAATTGTTTACAAAACTAAATGCGGAAAATACGTAGAAACATAATTTAAAAAAAAACTAAAAAAAATAACGTCATCCTCGATCGACTCACAGCCCATTCATTCCATTCGTTCTCAATACACAAGTCAAGCCACCAAGAATCCTCCCGCCTCCGTATCTAATTTCCTGCATCACACTAAAAGAAAAAGGAGTGAGCCTAATGCTTAGCAAGGAAAATCTACTATCATATATATATAACATTAAATGTAAACATAAACATATGCTATAAAACATATATCACAATTCTAACTCATGTACATGGTAAACATTGGGGTTTACTAGCTAAGCAACTATAAGCCTCAAAATACATTGAGGTTTGCTAGCTAAGCAACTATAAGCCCCAAGAAACATAAAAGTATTGGGGTTTTCTATTTAAGCAATTATAAGCCCCAAAAACATATATATCATAACATATAATAACATATCATAACATAACATATTATAGCATAATCATAACATATAAGCATATAATAACTATCCTATTTTCCTTACCAAAATCGGGATATTTGAGAAAAAATGTGGGACATGTAACACTCCTACAACCAACAATAAGAATGGTTAGTAGTTCTAAAGAGTAAAGAATAAATGTGGAAACTAAACCTTCAAGAAGAAACTTACCAAGAAAGATCGTTAAGTTTCAAGAACCTAATCAAAAACCAATATCAAAAGTTAGGATATGAATAAAAAGAACTAAAGAAAACTAAAGAATTTTGAAGAACTGGACTAAAGAATAGGAATACCTTAGTTGACCTTATGGATTGGTCTAACTTCAATACTGAAATACACTAAACCTCACTTCCCAATTATTTTTTAAAGCTTAAAAATGACAAAGCTTTTTCCCAACCCAAGTGTTTATCACTCTATGGTAATACTAGCACCTTGGAGTCTCGGATCACAGCTTGAAGAATGA
Source organism: Humulus lupulus (assembly GCF_963169125.1). Lineage (NCBI taxonomy): Eukaryota > Viridiplantae > Streptophyta > Magnoliopsida > Rosales > Cannabaceae > Humulus > Humulus lupulus. Next base: position 131,930,015 of record NC_084794.1, read on the forward strand.
GAGGAAGGGCTGGGTACTAGGTCCTATTTATAGAGGTAAGGAGTGAAACTAACCCCTTTTTGATTTGAATAAAAATAATGAATATAATTGAAAATATTTGAATATTCGTCAATCAGAGGCTTAAGACTCGGTCAAAAACATTCAGAGGCAGGTCTAAGTAGTTAAGGCTTATTTTTAAATTTAAAAACAAAAGAAAGAAAAAATATCTTACTAAGGGCGATATATCGCCCCTATGTGGCGATATATCGGCTCTGCCCTAGTCCCGAGCTTCCGTTTGTACGTTCGTGCAACGTCAACGTGTTTTCCGTATCCTTCGTCAAGCGATATATCGGCTCCATGCTGCGATATATTAGCATACGTGAATATTTTAAACGCGTAATTGCACTTTTTCAGCATAATTTGATTGGAATAACCGCTTTGACTGAGTCATAATACGACCCTAATAGTTTCTGGTAGGTGCTAAAGCTTCTATTTCTTTATTTTATCATCAAAATACTTTATTCCTTAATAATCATGCTTATGACAAGTGTCATGTTCTTATTGGCTCTATCTAAACCTTAGGTTATAATAAATAATATATTTAGGACCAACAATATTAATCAAACATTATGTTATAATTAATATTCTTAAACTATAGGTTAAACTTATAAAATCCATAATTGTTGCTATGAGTTTCCAACTAAGTCCCGGTTTGAACCAAAATCTAGGAAATCTAAAATACTACAACTACTACTAACTATCTAGCTAACTAAGTAAACATTCTGAGACTCCATACTAAATAAGTCTTATATCTTAATTTTCTACTCGTCCCTTTGCAGGAGAAGATATGGACCTAACGGGTGCCTTCAAATCTGATGAGGCTAGAGATAGACCCGTAATCAAGAAGGACTAGGTTGTTGAGGTGGGCTAGCGACGGGATCAGCTGCAGGCCGAGGTCAAAATCCTTAATAAGAAACTTAAGGAGATTGATGTACTGAAGAATAAACTGTCCATGGTCGAGGCCAAAGCCAAGGAAGATGCTGAGAAGGCAAAGCTGGATGTTGCAGAAGCAATGAATGCCCTAGAAGAGATGCTTTATCAGTGATGAGCTTACAACCAGGAAGGGGATTTCTCCTTTATGGAGGCGAAGCTTTTGGGGCGTTATCTTGCCAAGTTTTGGAGTCGATTCTTGCAAGAGCCCTCTAAGACCACAGATGCTTCTGGAGCTGCTGAAGGGGATGGTGAAGAGGTGTCATCACATGGGAAAGTTGCTAGAGATAAGTGACTTTTTAGTGCGAGACCATTTTTTTTCTTTGTAATTATGCTTTCACAAACTGAAACTATCGCTTTCGGGCTTAGCTTGAGGTTAATTCTGCACATGAAAATCATATAGTTATTAATACATGTTCATTATTTTATGATCTATTTTTGTTACCCTTAATCTATTATCTTGTCATGCTTATGAATTTCAAATTCTTACACACTCGCAATCATAGGGGTTATCTTTAGATTGAGATAGGTTTCTAGTGGCTTGACCAAACAATTCTAGTTGACATCCTGGTTATACCCAGGAATTTTCTTGCCTAATAGCGTTATACATGTTAGGAATCAGGTCTAGGACTGGGTTATGTCCAGGAGTTTGTCCGTTTAATAGCACTATACTTGTTAGGAATCAAGCCTCGGACTTGGTTATGTCCAGGAGTTTGTTCGCTTAATAACATTATACCTATTAGGCATTAGGCCTCGGACCTGGTTATATCCAGGTCTGTGGGACCAAATCTCCTCTTAACCGAGCTAGTTTGAAGGTTCCCTCTCATAGGATTTCCATGATCCGGTATGTTCCTTTCTAGTTCGGTCCCAATACACCTTTTTTGGGATCTTTACTCGCCAAATACACCCTTCGAAGCACTAAATCACCGAGTCTGAGTTTGCGACCTTTTACCTTCAAGTTAAAGTAAAGAGTGATTCTTTGATTATAATGGGCAAGTTGTAATTGTGACTCTTCCCACTTTTGCTCGATTAGATCTAGAGATGCATCGAGTAATTCGTGGTTTTGATCTTGAACGAAGGTTTTATGTCTATGTGCCATCACTAGTGCTTCAATTGGGAGCATAGCCTTACTTCAAAAATTCAAAGAGAAGGGAGTGTGCCTCGTAGAGGTACGATGTGAGGTCCTATAGGCCCAAATTACTTGCAGGAGCTACTCGGGCCACAATCCTTTGGCTTCATCTAGTCGCTTCTTTAAGCTCGCCATTAATGTTTTATTTAGAGCCTCCACCTATCCATTAGGTTGCGGATACACTAGTGAAGAGAAACTCTTGGTAATATCGTATTTCTCACAAAAGTTTGTGAATAGATCGCTATCAAACTGAGTTCTGTTGTCAGACACAATCTTCTTCGGGAGTCCAAAACGACAAATGATGTTCTTCACAATGAAATCCAATGCTCTCTTTGAGGTTATGGTTGCCAAAGGCTCGGCCTCGACCCACTTAGTAAAGTAGTTGATGGCGACAACTGCATAGCGAACTCCTCCTTTTCCTGTTGGTAATGAACCAATCAAGTCGTTTCCCCATACAGCAAATGGCCAGGGGGATGAGATCATGGTTAACTCAATGGGAGATGCCCGGACAATTGTGGCAAAGCGTTGGCACTTATCACATTTCTGTACGTACGAGGTTGAATCATTTTTTAGTGTAGGCCAAAAATATCCCTGTCTCAATATCTTTAGAGCTAAGTTTTGCCCCCAAGCGTGGTCTCCGTAGAAGTCTTCATGTATCTTCTGTAGGATAGTTTATGCCTCCTTAGGCAGAACACACCGTAGAAGGGGCAGCGAATGCCCTCGTCAGTATAGAATTTCCTCAACCATAACATACTGTGGGGATTGATATAACAATTTTACTACGTCCTTTCGGTTGTCTGGTAGTGTATCAATTGTGAGGTATTCTACTACGGGGGTTATCCAGGTATTCTTCAACCAATTCTTTCGTTATGCTTGGTTGGTCTAAGAACTCCACTAGGACTACGTTTAGTGTATCCGTCTCTTTGGTTGTGGCAATTCAGGCTAAAGCATTAGCATTGGAATTATTCTCCCAGGGTAACTACTCAGTGGAGCAGAACTCAAACTTAGATAACTCATCTTTAACCTTAGCTAGGTAAGCCTCCATTTTGATACCACGAGCTTGATACTCCCCTAATATCTGATTAACCATGAGCTGGGAATCCCTATAACATTAGATCGCCTTTGCTTTCAGTTCTTTTGCCACCCTTATTCCTGTCAATAGAGCTTCGTACACTGGCTCATTGTTGGATGCTTTGATCTAACCCTTAGGGCTGTATGGAATCAATGCCCCTCAAGTGAGATCAGAATTATTGCAGCTCCAGATTCGTTCTCGTTAGATGATCCACCAACGAAGATTTTCCATAACTCTTTCACTAGTTCTCTTATTTGCTCGTCCTGAAAACCTATACATTCAGCCACAAAGTCTGGGAGCGCTTGACTCTTGATTTTTGTGTGTGGCATATACAATATCTCGAACTGGCTGAGTTCAATGGACTACTTAAGCAAACGTCCCAATGTTTCAGGCTTTTGCAAGACCCGCCTTAAGGATTGATCGGTTATGATGTGGATGGTGTGGGACTGGAAGTACTACCTAAATTTTCTTAAGGCTAAGATTAAGCAGAACGCAAAATTTTCTATTAAAAGATATCTGGACTCAGCTCCTAGAAGTCTTTTACTCATGTAGTACACCAGTTTCTGCGCCCGATTGTCCTCTCGAACAAATACGTCGCTGACCGCATTTTCTGTCACAGCTAGGTATAAGAGCAAACATTCTCCAGCTATTGGTTTTGATAGCATGGAGGGTTCATCTAGGTGAGTTTTCAAATCCCAAAATGTCTATTCGCATTCTTCGGTCCACTCAAACTTTTTGTTTCCTCTAAGCAAGTTGTAAAATGGGAGACACTGGTAAGTGGATTTTGAAATGAAGTGGTTTAGGGCCGCCACTTTTTTAGTTAACCTCTGTACTTCTTTGCGTGGCCTAGACGAAGGCATTTTTAGTAATGCTCTGATCTTCTCTGGGTTCGCTTCTACCCGCCTTATGTTGACTATGAAGCCCATAAATTTTTTCGATGAAACCCCAAAGGTACACTTATGACGGCTTAGCTTCATGCCATATTTTTTTAGCACGCCAAAACATTCTTCCATGTTGGATACATGGTTACTAGCAGTCTTTGATTTAATGAGCATATCATCGACATACACTTCCATGTTTTTCTCAATTTTGTTAACAAACATTTTGTTGACCAGCCGTTGGTACATTGCACCGGAATTCTTTAGTCCGAATGGTATAAATTTGTAACAATATATGTTATGCTCAGCCATGAAGCTACTGTGCTCTTGGTCTGTAGGGTTTATCGTAATTTGGTTGTATCCAGGATATGCGTCCATGAAAGACATGAGCTTGTGACCGGCGGTAGCGTCCACCAACTGATCGATTCGGGGTAGTGGGAAACAATCCTTAGGACATGCCTTATTGAGATCGGAGAAGTGAATGCAAGTTCTCCGCTTCCCATTGGGTTTTGGGACCAAAACAGGGTTAACAACCTAGGCCGAATATTTTGCTTCCCTGATAAACCCACACTTAAGTAGGCGAGCTACTTCTTCTTCTAAAGCTTCTGATCGTTCTTTCCTTAGAAGCCTTCATTTTAGCGCCTTTGCAGGCACATTCTTGTCTAAATTCAAAGTATGCATTATTACATTCGGACTGATTCCCACCATATCTTCATGTGACCAAGCAAAGACGTTCAGGTTATTTCTCAAAAACTCGAGCAGCTCCTTCCTCTCGGTTCCAAGATTTTTCCCAACCTTTACTACCCCTTGAAGGTACTTTTGGGTCGAGGTTGATTTCCTCAAGCTCTTCCAACACTTAGAGATCAAACATGTCTTTGCCTAATCTTGGATCAATGTCGTCTTCCTGTGCGACCTCGTTACTTCCTTCCTGAGGTTATTCCGCCTCATGGGAAATTTCCATTACATGGGGCTCCTCCACTCCTTCAATAATGGCCATTGCTTGCTGCCCAGGTTGTGATTTTCCCTTCATGGCAATGTTATAGCCTTCCATGGCAGTGAGTTGGTATCCTCTCACAATATATATATAAGCGGTTGAGGGGAACTTCATCGCTAGGTGATAGCCTCAAAAGTCATCAGCGCGGGTCGTCCCAAAATTGCGTTCTATATGCTGGAAAATTGATTACGACGAAGTCGAGTATTTTAGAAGTAGTTTGAGTATCAACCCCTAGCGTAATTACGAGCATGATCCTCCCTATGGCTGTCGTTCCTTCTCCTGAGAATCCGCACATGGTCATTGTGGTCGCCTTAAGACCGGTTACGAATAGTCCCATCTTTTCTAGGGTGGACCTGAATAGCACATTTACTAAACTCCCATTATCAACCAATATCCTCCGTACCCTTTGATTGGTGAGCTGTACGGTTACCACTAGCAGATCAATATGCGGGAAGTGAACATGGATAGTGTCCTCTTCTGTGAAAATGATTGGTTGTTTCTCCAACTGTCGTTGTTTTGATAACCTTTACTCTGGGATAAATTCGGTACCATTTTGAGTTTTCAGCTCCTATATGTACCTTTTTGGATCCCATTACTTATGCCCGCCAAATGGGGTCCATCGATAATAGTGGTTGTATCCCCTGGTCTGTCTAAGCCCAAGGTTGGCCAACCAGATTTTCTGGAACTAGATGAGTATTTTGCACAATTGGCTTATTGGGAACTAGTTGGTTTCGGGCGTACTGGGCTAATAGTCCAGCTCGTATGAGAGTTTCAATCTAGTCCTTTAATTGTCGACAATCATCAGTGTTATGGTCGATGTCGTTGTGATATCGATAGAACTTAGCGTGTAACGCCCTGGATAACCAAGACCGCTACACTGTGTGTTTATAAAAGTGCCAGACTTGCTAATCAAGTCATTTAATTAAAAACGTGTTACCGAAACTATAATGGAACTAGGGTTAAAATATTTTAGTCTCAAAAGCTGCATTTCTTGTAAATAAACATTTTCTATTTACACGGGATCCCAAAATTAATAGAATTAAAACCATTTACATAAGATTCGAGATTTAATTACAGTATTAGCCATACTAAGGCAAAATAGACAGTTAAGCAATCCCTGTCCTGATCCACTCCTCGGCCATGGAGACCGAACAGCTGACTATGTACATTCTACCCTGCAGCCCTCCACCTCAGGATTGGTCCAACTTTCCTTTACCTTTACCTGCACCACGTAGCATCCATGAGCCAAGGCCCAGCAAGAAAACACAATAACAGAGCATAAACAATCATCAGACAATTCAATATCTCATATCACATAAACATATTCTCATTAGACTAAACATCCATGATAATCAAGTATACCAAACATGTCATTACCCATCAACAATTAATCACAAATGATAACTAGGGTTAGCGCCCCTAGGTCGCACCCTCTGTTTATCCCACTGACTCCGGCCCGCTTAAACCGAGCTCAGTGAATATTAAGTTCTCCTCGGCTATCAGTGGCCAAGTCGCGCCCTGTGCACAAATATTGTATACGACACCCTTAGGCCGTCTATCACATGTCCCATGGCATAATACCATCATTGACATTATACATATATCGGGAGCACTTAGTCCCATCACAAACAAAATACTGGGTGCAGTTTTCTTACCTTTAAATTTACTAGCTTTGTTCACTTTGTTCCTTGAGCACGATCCCTCTTGAACCCTAGCGCGCACCTAGTCACAACCACAGGTCAGAACCATCACTAAACCTCAAGTCCAAAACCTAACCTCGGGACCAATCCCGAGCCCTCGGGAAGCTCTAATCCCACCAAACGGGGTGGTGGAATCGAACCCCGAACCCCCGGGCAAAAACCCTTGAAAATAACTCAAAAACCCTCTTATGAAAGCAGGGTAGTGCTACAATGCTCTTTGGAGGGTGCTACAGCGCTACAAGCAGAACCAAAATCCCCCAGACAACCAAGTTACACCCAAAGGCTAGTGCTGTAGCGCTAGTCACAGAACCAACACCCCTGCATTTTTCCTTCCTGCGATTTCCCCGAGCCAACCCTTGCCAAAACTTTTCCAATCTTCAACCAAACTTAAAAACAAGCTTATCAACACACTCCACTCATCCCAAGCATCCCAAATACATAAAAACCAAATCACATGCACCCCTAATCTCAAAATTCACCATGGTTGAACCTCAAACTCAGAAACTTCAGCACAGCAGTCAAAACCTCAAAATTTAAAGCATAGAATTTCATACCTTCAATGGGGATTCGACCTTAAGTCAACTCATACACCTCCTTGGCGTACTTCTCCTCAAACCCCTGGCTTGAATTCCCTAGAGTTCCCACCAAATTCAGCTTAGATACCATAGTTCAATACCAAAACCAAAAACTGAAGAAACTTCAAAGTCTTACCTCTACTAAATGGCTTATTCTTGCTAAACCCTTGCCAAATCTTCAAGCCAGACCAAGAACTCTTGCCTCAAGCTTACTCTGGCTTTCCCTGGGTTTCTGCTCCAAAATACCTCAAGAACTGTTGAGGAAAACCTAGACCGACCTTGACAAAATGGCTTGCTCTTCTTTCCCTTTTTTTCTTTCTTTCCTTTTCTTTCTTTTCTCAGACTTCTACTTCATTCTACAAACTCCACTAAGCATAAAGCCTCAGTTATGCCTATCTTTATATGCCAAATGACCACAATACCCTCCCCTTTAATTCTAAATCCTCTAATCCACTTAGGGGCATTTTGGTCATTTTACCCAATTCCCGCTAATTCCTCAAGTGTCTCTAATATTTTCCGCTTACTTCCCGATACCTAATTAATCACCAATTATATTCCTCGATGTCAAAATAGACCCCAATATATTCTCTAAATTCCCATTTATACCCCCAGGCTCGCCTCGAGCCGGGTATAAATCCCCGCCGTGACTTTTTCGCTAACCTGGTCACTAGGATCATTTCAAATCACAGATCACAAATATATCCACATAATAATGTGGTCTCAACAATTATCACATATATATACAGTTATGCCCTCAACGGGCCAAAATTACAATTACGCCTTTTCTAACCTAATTAGGGCCTGCATGCGTACTAATACACATAGCCATGCATCTCAGATATTCAAATAGTCATATAACATGCTTTTAAATCATTAAATCATATATATTCCAATTATGCCCTCCCGGCACACTAATCAAGGCCCTTAAGCCTCATTAGTAAATTTGGGCCGTTACATAGCGGGATCTCTCTTCACCTTCTGGTGCCTCAACGACTCTGGCTTCTTCCATGGAAGGCGATTAGTGTTCGCCAGGAAAATATGCTCTCTCATATTAGTCATGTCGGTATAGTTGGTGAAAATGGGCTTCAACTTTTCTCCAGGCTTGTTTTTTTTTTGTTCCGTTCTGGTCGCCCTCACAAGTCCCCTTCCGCTCATTGTTCCCCGTCTGGTTATTCTTGGTAGAAAGTTGAGTCGTAGCTGCAACATCTGCCACAACTCTAGTGGGCTGAACAAGGGTCTAGCTGTTTCCTGCAACAACAGATCACGCCTCCTCTAGATTTATCCATTCCTGAGCCCGAGCCAGGAATTCATCTACACTTTTTACTCCTTTTTGCTTGAGTTTTTTTTTTCCATAAATCACCTTCTACCGTGATCCCCGTTCTCATTGCCATGAGCTTGGAGCTATCATCAACATCGCTATCTCGTGTTGCTACATTGGTGAACCTGCTCAGATATGCTTTCAGGGACTCACCAGGTTGTTGTTTTATGTTAGCCAATGAATCGGCCTCAACGCGAGTTTCCTTTAAAGCTCGGAACTGTCTCTTAAATTTGGAAGACAATTGCTTCCAAGACGTGAGTGAATGTTTTTTGTACTAGTTAAACCATAATCTAGTGGGTCTGGTCAGAGTTGCGAGGAACAAGATACATCTTAGGTTGAACCCGACATTGGGAGCCATCATTAGCGTATTGAATTTCCCAAGATAATTGGATGGGTCAGTATTTTCGTCATATACAAGCATGGTCGGCATCCTAAAGTCAACAGGATACGGAGATGCCGTGATGTTTGGAGCAAAAGGCTCAAGCTCCTCATCGGAATCACAATCATTGACTCATTTTCCAGATAAGAGCCTTTTCATCAAGGCCAGTCGCTCGAGGGTTGGATCCTTGGCCTCTAGGTTATTTGCGAGCTGATCACCAGCCCCCATCCTATTGTACGCGTTAGATGGGTTATTTTCCCTCCAAGCTTGAGCTCGATTAAGTGGGACATTCCCATTTCTGCGTACGATAGACGGATCTCCCCTATGCTGAGAATAACTCAAATCATCACGGCAAGCTGGATACTTCTTTTTTGAATTCAGATGATCACGCAAGTCACAATGTGGTTCGAAATGAAGACTTTATGTGGAACTCAAATGATTTCTCAGGTCGCTCTCAGACTTGCATCCACGTTGGCTCTCCATCCGGTAACTTTCGTTAATGAAACTTATAACCCGTGGCTAGGATCAAAGACCTAGATTATTATCATGAGGCCGTGGGACATAGATTTCTTCTAAGGGAGGAGGATTTCTCCGGCTATTCCCTCTAGATGGAGTGTTCCTCTATGAGTGAGGTGGTGTCGGGTGTCAAACTGGTGACAGCGGGTGTCTTATCAGTGAAGCTATCCTCGTTCCCTCAGGGCACACTATGTTAGCCCGTCTCTGTTCTACCCTGATCTCCCAGGTTGAAGGTAGAACCAATTCATTTCTCTATGCCCGAGGCTCTTATCGTTGCATAGATGGATTTGCTGGGATGTTTTGCCTCCTCGAATTGGTCCCAACTCGCCATGTTAGGTTGTATTGAACATTATGTGGAATCTTCTCAAAAGGCACAGAGCTCAGGGTTTCAGTTCTAATTGATCTTCTTACATGGGGACGATGGTTTCTATGAGGATTAGTAGGTTGATTATTTCGTTGATTCTGCTTTGAAGGTATGGAGCTCGGAGTTGCAATTCTGATAGAGTGAATGAGATTGGGTTGGTTATTCCTGTGGGTCCGATGGGACCCACTTTGCCTCCTTCCGATATTAACATTGGTTGTAGGTGGGGGTAATCGAGCCAAGATCTCTTCAATATGCTTATTAGCCCTAGCGAGATGGCTCCTTAATTGGGAATTTTTCATCACGATGGCTGTCAAGTACTCCGGATTGGGATTTGGTGGGCGTGATGTTGAGCTGCCAATATCATCTTAGCCCACATGTTGCTTTCCAGGTTGGTGTTGAGCGTTTGGGCCCTTTCCAATGGGAATATGATGCGCCTCCTAATCACCAGGTTGTTCCATTTCGTTGTCATGGATAGACCAGCTGACCACCATGGTGAGTGTTGGGTGAAACTTGCGTGGGGGATTAAGCACTAATATGCTCTCAATAAAAGCAATAATCTATTGACTCAATTTTTTGCCATCAATGGATTAAGGAGTTCAACAACATAGATATTAGTGCTCTCTTTCTAAACCGTAATTAACCAAATGAACAATATCTCAAACACTCACACATTAACGTGGTTCAGTGGTTAAAATCCACCTAATCTACGAGACAATCTTATTAATCTCTTTAAGTTTTTGGATGAAATTATTTCTTACAATTTCAGTAGAGTTTCTGTATATCGAGAAGTAGCCCCCTCTCTTTTCCATTCCCTTGATATTTATAGAGGGTTTTATGGAGAATTTTGGGTAACCGCATCCATAAATATGGTAAATAATCAATTAGAATAATCTCCCATTTACATAGGGATATGATTGCCTATGGAATTTACATCTGTTATCTTGGGTAATAAATGTGTAATAAAATCTGGGCATTAATGAGCGTATAAGGGATCTCCGAGTCCTTTCGGATCCTTCATTGTGCGTCATGATCAGGTTTTCGCAAGCTGAACGCTTCCCTCAGTCTGAATGTCGAAGAGCTAACAGAACTTGACACAAGTCAAGTTCAGTGTATCTAGAAGGCGATCTATCCATCATGCATCTCGAACTAGGTTATTGGATCAAGAGGGGACCTGGAGATTATCTAGTTGTCATATGGCCGAATTTAACTCGAACTGCTAACACTAGAGTTAGCTAGATGCTCTGTCTGTTCACTTTCGTCATGCGCTTATCTACCAGCTGTACCCTGTGCTGAGTGATTCAGATCGTGTTTATTTTGGGGTACAACACCTAGGTTCTAAATGAGAAGACATAATTTCAAAAATTAGGATTTATCAAAACTTTGTAAACTTTTGTTATCAAAATAATAATTTCATAAAATATTAACTAATAACTAATGGAAAGTGGTTACCATTTATTAAATAATAATTTCATAAATTATTAATTAATAACAAATAGTTTCCAAAACTATTAACAAATTTCTAATGGAAAGTGGTTACCATTTATTAAATAATAATTTCATAAATTATTAATTAATAAAAAATAGTTTCCAAAACTATTAACAAATTTCGAGAAAAAATAATTCATCATTATTTTTATTTATAATAAATAGTTTCTTAAACTAATATTATAAATTCAATTATTGAGATTATAATTACTTAAATTATATTTAATATATAATTAATTGGTTTCTATAAACTAAATTTTGACTCTAATTAAGGTGTTGAAAAATTGACATTTCTCTAAATAAAAATTAATTATTAGTTTTATTAATAGTTTCTTAAACCAATATTTGATTTCAATAAATCAATATTTTTCATTTAAAAATGAATGCTAATTATCTTTTTTCACAAACAAGATATTTGACTAATTAAATAGTCAAATGTTCCAAAAAACGAAAAATAAAAAAAAATCACTTTCTTAATTTTATATTAAGACATAAAAATTTGTTTCCGAAAATTAAAAATTAAAAATTTATTTGGTAATAAAAAAATTAATTATAAAATTTAATTAACATAGTTAATTTTTGAAATTTGAATAATTAATTAATAAGGTCATTAATTAATTTAAATTTGAATTTGGTAACCATCACTAACTTCCCTGTTTTTAAGGAGGAGAATATTATCTTTTTGTTTCTTAAACAAAAAGATTGAGTCATTCAACTAACAACCGATATAATTCTCATTAATATCATAAAAATAAATATTATAATATACATTTGGGAAAAATATTATAATATAAGTCGTGGCACGACCATGAAAGTGTCCCAAAAACCAGCGAATTGTGGTTGGGATGGGGTTTCGAGACTAGGGATGCGATCACTCCAGTGCCCCAGAAACCCCAAAGTTTATGTGGGCTTGGCCGCGCCAGGTGCCCCAAAGTCATGGTTTTCTGAATTTTTAAGTTAATGCTCAGGTCTCAATAATCTGTTTTGGGGCCTGCGTGGGGGCTCGGGGGACGTTTCTAACGTCGCATTAACTGGGAATGGTAATTTTACGAGTTGGGGTTTGGATTGAAACTCAGGACTTAGATTCGATCCCTAATAAGAGTAATGTTTATGTTGTGACTAGATTTTCGCGAGGCTCGAGATCGAAATCGCACTTGAGGCCGTATCGTTATTCACACAGAACTTGAGGTATGGAAACAGACACCTGTATTGAGATTAGGGCCTTGGCCCTGGTTACTGAACGTGGTTATAACCACGCCTTTCATAATTGTTGAATATGACTGTATTTGGATATATGTGAGATGTTTATATGATGTATTTGTCTAGAAAGCCCAGATAATAAGCCATGGTCGGCAATAACATGTGGTATGCGGGCCGTTGTGGATGGACCAATCCAGGAGTGTGATATGCACTCATGCAGCCCTATGGCCTTGCGATTGTACTATGTGCTTGCTTGGGTTTGGCTGTAACTACTAAGCATGCTAGTTATGTGCTATATTCTTTTAATTATCTATTGTTGTTTATTTGGGTTTTCTTGCTGAGCCTTGGCTCACGGGTGTTATGTGGTGCAGGTAAGGGCAAGGGGAAACTGTACCAGCTAAGAGTTGGAAGGCTATAGAGGCGGCATGTACATACTCAGCCTGCTCAGCCGTCATGGTTGAAGTATTTTGTAGAATAGGAGTTCTTAGCCTGATTTTGCCGCCTAGGTCGGCCAACTTTGAAATTTTGTAAAGAAATTGTATTTGATTTGTAACCTTTGGGATCCTGTGTAGTTACTCGATTTTTTTTTAATGAAAGGTTGACTTCTTTGGCCAAAAATTTTAATACCAAGACCAGTAAATAACTTAATATACAAGTTTTAGTCCAAATGACTTGCTTATCGAGTTAAGCACTATTTAAAACACACAGTGTAACGATCCTCGATTACTAGGGCGTTACAACTTGGTATTAGAGTTGTTAAGGTTTAATGGTTCTAGAAGATATGCAGAGTGTGTACGCTCGCTACTAAAGATAAGCTCAACTCACAGTTTGGTAACTAAGGTGTTAAATATATGTTTAACTAGTTAATTGGAATAAATATGCCTTATCTACATGCTAGCATAGGAAGGATGCCCAGGTTGTAGAAAAGGCCTTTACGACCGAGGAGGCGGAGAATAAGATTTGGAGGGAAGGTACCACATGACGAGATGTTCGGAGGGCAGTGCCTCCACTAGTGGGGTCTGGTAGGGACGGGGGCCCTAGTGACCAGAAAATGAAGACCCCAAAAACCTTTTCCACGGTTGGTCCTAATAGTAAGGGTCGAGGTGATCAGAGTGGCCGCTAGGACTTCAATGAGAATTGGAGGAGTTATTTAGAGTGTGCCAGGTGTAGGAGGCACCATCTTGGAGAATGTCGAGCGAAGACATGTTGTATATTTGAGGTGGTTGGACATGTCAAGAAAGACTGTCCGAGCTTGAAGAAGGAAGAACCAAAGAAGGCGGACAACTTGACTCCAACTCTAGTGTTCTCCTTGACGCAGCCAGAGGCTGAGGCTAAGGCTAGTCCCTCAGTAGTGACAGGTCAGATCTCTAGTGCTGGCTCTCCCTTCATGGTATTGATTGATTCTAGTGCTACACATTCTTTTGTATCTAGTAGGGTGATAGACAGATTGTGTAGACCATGTGATTTTTGTGCTGTGGGGTTTGGGACCATGTTGCCTATGAGGGAATTAGTTGTCTCAAGAGATGGGTAAGATCTTTACAAGTAAAGGATGATAGTAGGGAGTTGTCTGTGGATCTTGTAGAGTTGACTATGGAGGATTTTGATATGATTATGTGCATGGATTGGTTAGCCAAGTATGGGGTAACCATAGACTGTAAAAGGAGAATGGTAACCTTTATGCTTGAGGGAGAGAACTCATTTGTGTTTGTGGGTGATGCGAATGAGCCCCGCGTTCCTATGATCTCGACATTGAAGGCTAGAGATCTATTGTGAGGAGGTTGCATAGGATTCCTTGCTAGTGTGGTGGATACCACCAAGGATGTACCAGTTGGACTGGAGGAAACCAGATTGGTCTGTGAATTCTTAGATGTATTCCTAGAGGATCTACCAGGGTTGTTGCGGCGTCGGGAGATTGAGTTCGTCGTAGAGTTGGGATCGGGGAGAGAACCGGTATTTAAGGCACCTTAAAGAATGGCACCACAAGAGTTAAAGGAATTGAACATTCAATTGCAGGAATTACTTGATTTAGGATTCATCAGATCCAGTTTTTCACTGCAGGGCACACCTATGTTGTTTGTTAAGAAAAAGGATGAGATATTGAGGATGTGCATTAACTACAAGGAGTTGAACAAGCAGACTATCAAGAACAAGTACCTACTTCCAAGGATTGATGATTTATTTGATCAACTACAGGGTAGGATAGTGTTCTCAAAGATTGATCTTCAATCTAGTTATCACCAGCTGAGGATCAAAGATTAGGATGTCTCGAAGACAACATTTCGCACGAGGTATAGGAATTATGAATTTTTGGTCATGTTCTTCGGATTGACAAATGCCTGGCGACGTTCAAGGATGTGATGAGCAGCGTGTTCAAGGATTACTTGGAGAAGTATGTGATTGTCTTCATTGATGACGTACTGGTATACTCACAGATTGAGGCAGAGCACGAGCAACACCTCCGGTTAGTACTATAGAGGTTGAGGGAGCACAAGTTGCATGCCAAGTTAAAGAAATGTGAGTTATGGTTACCACAAGTGACATTTCTTGGTCACATTGTTAGTGGAGATGGGATTAAGGTGGAACTGGCTAAGATTAGGAGTTTCCTTTGATTGCCAGGGTAATATAGACACTTTGTTGAAGGGTTCTCAAAGATTGCTACACCAATGACAGAATTGACTCGTAAGAACTTGAAGTTTATTTGGTCTGATGGGTGTGAGAACAACTTCCAGGAGTTGAAGCAAGGATTGATCAGTGCTCCAATATTGAGCCTTCCTTCAACTCATAAGAAGTCTGTGGTGTATTGCAATGCATCAAAACGGGGGTTAGGTTGTGTTCTTATGCAGGCTGGGAGGGTGATTGCATATGCGTCATGGCATCTAAAGGAGTATGAATAGCAATACCCCACTCATGACCTGAAGTTGGCAGTAGTGGTATTCACATTGAAGGTATGGCGTCACTACTTGTATGGAAAAAAGTGTGAGATCTACACCGACCATAAAAGCTTGAAGTAATTTTTCACACAGAAGGATCTGAGTATGAGGTAGAGGCATTGGTTGGAGTTGGTAAATGATTATGATTATGAGATTCTTTATCATCCGGGGAAAGCCAACGTGGTGGTAGATGCTTTGAGTCAGAGAGGTCTGGGATAGTTGATCAACCCAAAGAAGAAATCAAGGAATTGGCAGAGGATATGAGCAGAGCTGGGATAGAGTTTGTTGTGGGTAGATGGGCCAACATTACTCTTCAGTCTTCACCCCTTGAGAGAGTAAGAGAAGCTCAGAGATATGGTCCTCAGTTAGAAAAGCACCGGAAGGATGTCCAAGCTGGAGTGGCTAAGGACTTTACCATTGCTGAAATAAGTATGTTGAGATACAAGGATCATATTTGTGTTCCAATGGATGTTGGTATTAGACGAGAGATTTTGGATGAGTCTCATATCACTCCTTACTCATTGCACCCAGGCACAACAAAGATGTATCATGATCTGAAATCTTTGTATTGGTGGCCAAGGATGAAGATAGATGTAGTGGAGTATGTGGCAAGGTGCCTAACCTATCAATAGGTGAAGGCTGAACACCAGAGGCCATTTGGTTTGTTAGAGGTTTGGAACATCAATTTGGAGATTGAAACTGCTAAGGGAATCATCCTTTGGCATCAAATTCGAATTCACCACTCAGAGGTTAGATCTTGGATAGTTTCTCATTTCTTTGTAGGATTCTTGAGTTTTGAATGTGATGATTCTAAAGTTATAGTCTGGTAGGTTTAGATGATTATTTTGAGTAATGGGATTTGCTTATAACTTGCTAAGAGATTTGAATACTATTGGAGTTGTGATTTCTGTTGGGATTCTTGGATTTGAAGAGGGTGAGCTTGGGTTTAATCCCAAAGGTACAATCTTGATGTTTTTGGTATATTTTGTCGAGTTTGGAGTAAGTTGGGACTTGGGTTTGGATTTTTTGGTAAGTATGAGGTGTTTCGAGGTCACAAACCTGTTGGAAAACTGATTTTGGGTAGATTTCTGGGTCTGGGTAAGCAGGGGAAATCATGGTTCTTTAATTGGGGAAGAACACTTTGGTTCTGGGAGATTTTTGGGTTTCTGGAGACCCAGCGCGACCGCACTAGTGTCCCAAAAACCAGAGAATTATGGTTGGGGTTGGGGTTTCGAGACTAGGGGCGCGACCACGCTAGTGCCCCATAAACCCCAAAAGTTTTTGAGGGCGCAACTGCGCCAAGCGCCCCGAAGTTATGGTTTTTTGAATTTTTAAGCTAGGGCTTGGGGTCTCGGTAATCTATTTTAGGGGCCTGCGTGGGGGCTCAGGGGACGTTTCTAATGTCCCATTAATTGGGAATGGTAATTTTATGAGTTGGGGTTTGGATTGGAACTCGAGACTTAGATTCAATCCCTAATTAGAGTAATGTTTATGTTGTGACTAGATTTCTGCAAGGCTCGGGACCGAGATCGCACTATGGCTCGTATTGTTATTCACATAGAACACGAGGTAAGGAAACCAACACATGTATTGAGATTAGGGCTTTTGTAACACCTAACCCACCCAAGATCGTTATACTGTGTGTTTTAAATTAGTGCTTAAGTCGCAGAACGAGTCATTTGGACTTAAAATGTGTAATCAAAAGCTAACTTGAGGATTAGGTATTAAATTTTTTGGTCAAACAAGGATCACTTCATTAAAAGTTTTAACTTTGTACACGGGATCCAAAAATGAGTTTAGAAGCTGATACATATACAAAATAAATACAAAGGGTCGGCCTAGGTGGCAAAATCAGGGTTCAACCTTAGTTCCAGCAAGTAACTTCGATTGTGGTGGTCGAGCAAGCTGGATATGTACACAACGCCCCCGAACCCCTCCAACTCATGGCTGGTCCAGCTTCTCTTTGTTGTTATCTGCACCATAGAGTAGCCGTGAGCCGAGGCCCAACAAGAACACCTTACAAGGCATAACAATAATCCAAAAACTCAAAAGCAATAAACACATGCCTCACAAATATCAAATATATTTATTCCAATCATATAAATTGTAAATATATTCCACGGTTACAAAGATATTCATTTAATCACATAATCAATTACACGGCCCAGGAAAATAGTCTTGTAGAACGACCCAACCGAGCGAGATGTGTACACGAGCATTCAACTCACGGTTCATGTCGGGCAAGTGGTGTAACATTCCAAATTACCTAGTAAAGCTTAGGGCCTTGATTAGGGGGCCAGGATGGAAACTTATGGAAAATTGATTGTTTATGTGATATATATGTGTATCATTATATGATTACATGAGTTATATTATAATATGACTAAATATGCATGTTTAGGTGTGTTAAATATGCATGTGAGCCTGTTTCTCATTAGAAGGGAAATTTTTGTAATTTGATGCGTTGTGTGTATATTTGAAATATATGTGCATATAAGTGATATATGTATGAGACCATATTATTTTGTTGATATATTGGAGTTACTCAACACGAGGCGATCCTATGGAGCAAGCTAGCGGGAAATTCGCAACGGGACCAATACTCGACTCGAGGTGAGTCAAAGTGTATCTAGTACATTACCAGGATATTGGGTAATGGGGATAAATATTTGATGGTAATTCGGAGTTGGTGAGATTAGAAGGGAATTCTGGGGATTTTGACCTTTTTGCCCTCAGGGATGTTTTTGGGTACCCCGAGTCTTGGGATTTGCTTAAGGTTAACCTCTCATAATCGTATAACTCGGAAAAATCTCTCGTTCTCTCTCCCATACTCTCATTTCAGCTCGTTAGCATTTTTGAAGGAAACTCGAGTTATAGAGCTCGGATTCAAGAGAGGTTAAAGTCATAACGAGTCTAAGAAAGATTAGAAGCCAGATAACCGGGGGACTTAGCTAGAAAACGACTTAATCATAGGTAATTTAAGCTTTAAGTTTATGAGTTTTGTTTCCTTTAGCTTTGATTGGATTTTATGGTTATGATGAGTTTTTGATTCGTTTGTAACTTGGGTTTTGATGGTTTTGATCTGCTGAGTTGATTGGGAATTTACTTTTGAGATTTATCTATGTTTGGAAAGGTTTTTGGTGGGATTTGGCTTGAGAAAAATGAAGAAAATCAGAGTTTTCATGTCGAGCCGTGACCATGTTCTGTGGGTGTCGCTGCTCTCTTGGATGCTGGGAGAAGCAGGTGCCTTTAGGTCAATTGAGCTGCGACACGAGTGGAAGCAAGGGAGAGCCTTGGGCTCTCTGACTTGGAGCGGGGTGCAGTTCTTTTGTTTGGGTCATGGCGCTTGAAGGGTTTTTGAGCCCCGAGGAGGTTTTGAGTGCGGGAACATAAACCTAAGGGCTCGGGATCAATTATAATACCCGGTTTAGTACAATTCGACGTCCCAGAGCCTTTATTTGCTTGTTATTTATGAAATTATATGCTTGGTTGTGACTAGGTTATCGCTAAGGACTCAGAACCTTGATCATGCTCGAGGGTCATTCATTCTTAACCTATGCTTGGACCAAAGGTAAGAAAACTGCACCCAGTATGTGATATATGTGATTAAGGCTTGGCCCGGATTGTTAAACAAGGGAATGAATAGGGATAGAGGCCCTGAGAATGTGCATGATTATCATTATGCATGTGATTGTTTGATTAAGTAAGATGAATGCTCTGTATCTAGATATTTTCTATATGATATATGCTTGTCTGCGTTATCTGATTGAAAAGATTGACTTTTAAGTCAAGAACGACAATAGTGCACTGAGTGCTGGGCAAAAGCATTGACTAATAAGTCAAGGGCGGCAATATCACGCTAGGTGTTAGTCGAAATTGTTAAGCCCAATGGTCGTGGAAAATTTAGGGCTAGGTTCGCTAGGCCATCTCTAAGGCTAGTTATACAGAGGATAGGGCAATGTGCCCCGGGGTGACTTATTATTCCCATATCCTAGGGCACTGAGTCCTGGTATGATTCATTAATCATTTAATTAGGAAAACTGGCCCCCATATGACGATGTATTCATTTATATGAATGGTATGCATGCATGAGTAGGGTTATTACTATTAGGCATGCTTATTATGATTTGGTAACGAATTATTAACTACTTATGAGCATGTTTAAGTTTTCTTGCTAAGCCTTCGCTCACGGGTGGTATGTGGTGCAGGTAAGGTGAAAAAGAAGTTGGACCATCCATGAGTTGGAGAGCTTCAATGATGATGTGCACATATGCGGTTGCTCGACCGCCACGATCGGGGTTTCTCAGAGGAACTAGGGTCAAACCCCATTTTGCCGCTTAGTTCAGTTAGTTCTAACTTTTCAATTGTAATTAACATTTTTAAATGTTAGTTTGGGATCCCATGTATGGAAGTAAATGTTTTAGTGAAAGGTTATCCCTTTTGACCAAAACTTTTAATCCTAAACCATTAATCACGTTTTGTTACACGGTTATGGACAAATGACTTGTCTAGCGAGTCTAGTACTACTTAAAATACACAGTGTAATAGTCATTTATTAGGAGGATGTTACAACTTGGTATCAGAGCATGCCAAGGTTAAGGGTTCTTGAAGACAAGCTGGGCATGTACACTCGCCATTAAAGACAAGATCGACTAAGGGTTTGGTAACTAATTATATGGTTATGTGTTTAACAGCTTAAATAGGATAGAAATGCCTTATTCGCCCGCCTTATTAGGAAGCCATAAATATTCTGATATGGCCTGGCCCTTGACTGTTGATGTGATTATGTCCTTGCCTGCTCATTTGATATATGAATGCTTTACCTGCATGCGAGATTAGAGAGCATGATATTTATGTTGGGAAGAGCAAGGTCTATTGATTGATGCAGGGATTTTATGGGCATGGATTTTAGTACTACAGTTATATGTGAATGTGGTATTGTTTGGTTTTCCGTGGGAAGGCTTCTGGATGTGTTCATCATGCCTAATGGGTCAAGTCATTGACTGCAAACAAACTCGGAGGTCATGTACCCAAGGCAGTTAATGGGACCCGACAATGTTTCTATTGAGGCTGGAAATTATAGCCTGGGCCAGGGCCTTTAGCTTGCCCCTTAGAATTGGCAGCACATGTTTACAGATATGCAAGCAAGATTGCCAAGGCAAGAGGAAGAGATCAAGTGTTCAAAACAGAAGGTTCTGTCAAAGAACACCTTTTCATTTGTTATGCTAGGAGTGGCACCAGTTTTGGCTCAGCCTAGGGTTGAAAACAGGTTGGAATTACTATATGAGAGATTTTAGAAACATTACCCTCCAGCTTTTGAGGGAGGCCTAAATCCATTTAGAGTTGAGCAATGGATGGGCCTGGTTAGCTGCATCCTCAACTTTATGGGGGTGGTAGGTCACGATAGGGTGATCTGTGATACATATGTGTTACGGGAAGATGTCTGGACTTCGTGGGAAGTTGTATCCTAGACTTGAGATACAACTGTGATGAACTAGAAGGAATTTAGGCAGTTGTTTAATGTGAGATATTATTGTGATGCAGTTAAGACTATAAAGTCAAATGAATTTCTCAACCTAGTTCAGGGAAATACGACACTAACAGAGTATGTAAACAAAGTTGATGGTTTGGCCACATTTTCTTTTGATATGGTACCAACGGACGTGGCTTAGAAAGAGCAATTTATTGAGGGATTGAATTTCGAGATAGCTCAGAGTGTTAGAATCGCCCTAGTACATGAGATCTCTACCTATGCTCAGGCGGTAGGGAGGGCTCTTGTTGCTAAGGGCACAGGAAATGAGATATGGAGAAAGAGCGCACGGAGAGCGCGATGCTCAGGCAGTGATACCTTCGTTTATTGGATCAGTCAGGGGCGGAGGCCCTAGTGATAAAAAAAAGTTATCACCATATTCAGTACCCTAGATTAGAAAAGGAGTTCTGAAGTGCTCAGATAGGCCATCAGGACGAGGACGTGGATTGGAAACTGT
The DNA here is from genome assembly GCF_963169125.1 of Humulus lupulus. Lineage (NCBI taxonomy): Eukaryota > Viridiplantae > Streptophyta > Magnoliopsida > Rosales > Cannabaceae > Humulus > Humulus lupulus. The sequence goes on from NC_084794.1 coordinate 131,951,511, forward strand.
ACTCGAAATGCGCTCGGTGTAGGAGGTGCCATCTAGGAGAATGCCAAGTAAGGGCATGTTTCTTATGCTGGATGGTTGGGCACCTTGGGAGGTATTGCCCAGGGCTGAAGAAGAAAGAACCAAAGGGGGTGGACAGCTTAACTCCAGCTCGAGTGTTCGCTCTGATGCAGTTAGAGACTGAGGCTGGTCCTTTAGTAGTGACTGGTGAGGCTCCTAGTTATGATTCTTATATTATGTTGATTGGTTCTAGTGCCATGTTTTTCCTTGTTTTGTTTCATCTATGAAAGGCATAGACTTAGTATGGAGATTATGTGGTTATGATGTGGTGAGAATTTGGAACTATACTAGTAACTTTTTAAGAGATGGGCTAGATTATTGTGGGAAAAGATTCATCAGTTGACTTGATAGAGTTGGTTATTACCGTCTTTGATATGATCTTGGATATGGAATGATTAGCCAATCAAAGGGCAACGATAGATTGCAAGAAGAAGATGGTAACCTTTAAGCCTAAGGGTGATGATCCCTTTGTATTTGTTGAAATATTAGTATTGAGGGTTAGAGATCTATTGCAAGGTGGTTACATAGCATTTCTAGCCAGTGTGTTAGATACCACTTAGGTCGTGCCAGTGAGACCAGAGGAGAATATACTAGTCTGTGAGTTTTTGGATGTGCTTCTAGAAGATTTTCTAGGGCTGTCACCTCTAGTGAGATAGAGTTTATTATTTAACTGGCACCTGAGACAAAGTCAGTGTTTAGGGCACCAGACAGAATGGCCCTAGCAAAGTTGAAAGAACTAAAGGTACAGTTGTAGGAACTGTTAGACTTGGGTTTTACTAGACCTAGTTTCTCACTATGGGGTGCACCAGTTCTATTTGTAAAGAAGAAGGATGGTTCTCTAGGGATGTGTATCGATTATAGAGAATAGGACAAGGTAACTATCAGGAACAAGTATCCTTTGTCAAGGATTGATGATCTATTTGATTAGCTACAGGGTAAGACGATATTCTTCAAGATAGATCTTCGATCTGGTTATCACCAGCTGAGGATCAGGGAGGAAGATATACCAAAGACTGGTTTTCTTACCAGATATGTGCATTATGAGTTCTTAGTCATGTCTTTTAGTTTGACTAATTCCACAGCTGCTTTTATGGATATGATGAAGAGAGTGTCTAAGGATTACTTGGATCGAATCATGATCGTCTTCATTGACGATATTCGAGTATACTATCAGTCAGAGAATTGCCAAGGCCAAAGAATGCCTCAGAGAATAAGAGTTTCCTTAGATTGGCAGGTTATTACAAAAATTTTGTGGAAGGGTTCTCAAGGATTGCTACCTCATTGACGAAACTGACACGCAAGAATTAGAAGTTACGTGGTCAGATAAGTATGAGAACAACTTCCAGGACCTAAAGCGAAGATTGATTACAACTCCAGTTTTGAGTCTTCCTATAGATCAGAACAAGTTTATGGTTTATTATGACGCCTAGAGACAAGGTTTTGGTTGTGTCCTTATGCAGACATGGAAAGGTGATTTCCCATGCATCACGTCAGTTGAAGGAATATGAGAAAAGGTACCCCATTCATGATCTAGAACTTGCAGCAGTGGTACAATGTGAGACAAATATCCAGAGACTTAGCAAATAATATGACCAGAGCTAGAATAGAGTTACTAGTGGACCAGTTGGCCAACATTACACTTCTGTCTACTATGTTAGAGAGGATCAAAGAGAAACAATTGATTGACCCATAGTTGGAAAAGATTAGAAGGGATGTCCTAGTTGAAGTAGCTAAGGACTATACAATGTCAAGCATGGGTTTATGGAGATATAAGGATCAGATTTGTGTTCTGATGGACACTGGGATCAAACGGGAAATTATGGATGAATCTTATACTAACCCTTATTCTCTACATCTAGGAAACACAAAGATGTACCGGGATTTGATGGATTTATATTGGTGGCCTTTGATAAAGAGGGACGTGACTGAGTACGTGATAAAGTGCTTGACCTATCAGCAGGTCAAGGTGGAGCATCAGAGACCAGTGGGGCTACAACAGCCTCTGGATATCCCTGAGTGGAAGTGGGAGGACATCACGATCGATTTCATGGTGGTGTTGTCCAGGACAGTGGGCCAACATGATTCAGTCTGGGTTATTATGGACTAGTATACGAAGTTAGCTCACTTTTTACCAGTGAGGACAAACAATACAGTTGACTAGTATGCAAATCTCGATGTGAGAGAGATAGTACGCCTTCATGGGACTTCAAGGCCTATCCTATCAGATAGGGACCCTATTTTTACTTTAAAGTTTTTGGGAAGTTTATAGAAGGTGATGAGTACACAGCTTAACTTCAGTACAACTTATAGAGGACTATCTAGATATTGAAGGGCTTGCTGAGAGCATGTGAATTGGACTTTGAAAGGTCTTGGAGTAATAATTTCCTCTAATAGAATTTTTCCTATATTGACAGGTACCAATCGACTATTGGAGTGGCACCTTATGAGATGTTGTACGATAGGAAATGTAGATCATCTATTCACTGGAATGAGATGGGTGAGAGGAAATATTTGGGTCCTAAAGGATTTGAGAGGACCACTGAGGCTATTGAAAAGATTAGAGCTTGGATGTTCGCTTCTTAGAATAGAAAAAAAAAACTTATGCTGATCTGAAACACAGGAATTTGGAGTTCCAAGTGGGAGACAATGTCTTTCTTAGAGTTTCACCATTGTAAGGGATGGAGAGATTTGGGAAAAAGGGCAAGTTGAGCCCTAGATTTATAGGACTGTTTGAGATCCTAGAGAGGATCAGTGAGGTGGCCTATAGATTGGCCTTACCTTCGGCAATGTCGGCCGTATACAATGTATTTCATATTTTGGAACTTCGAAAATATGTATCAGATGCGACTCGTGTGTTGAGTTATGAGGATTTGGAACTGGTGGCAGATTTATCTGATGAGGAGCAGCCTGTTCAGATTTTAGACAGTTAGGACCAGGTCCTGAGGAACAAAACTATACCTTCGGTTAAGGTATTATGGAGGAACAGTGAGGTTGAGGAAGCGACCTAAGAACTAGAGCTAGTTATGTGTGATCAGTATCCCGATTTGTTCAGGTAAGAATTAGGGCCAGGATGGCAACTTATGGAAAATTTTGTGTTTATGTGATATATATGTGTATCGTTATATGATTACGTGAGTTATATTACAATATGAATAGATATGCATGTTTAGGTGTGTTAAATATGCATGTGATCTTGTTTCTTATTAGAAGGACAATTTTCGTAATTTGGCCTATTGCGGGCATATTTGGAATATATGTAATATATGTGTGAGACCACATTAATATGTGGATATATTGGGGTTACTCGACACGAGGCGATCCTAGGGAGCAAGCTAGCGGGACCAATACTCAACTTGGGGTGAGTCAAAGGGTATTTTGGGTATTTAGTACATTACCAGGATATTGGGTAATGGGAATAAATATTTGAGGATATATTCAGAGTTGGTGAGATTAGGAGAGAATTATGGGGATTTTGACCATTTTGCCCTCGGGGACGTTTTTGGGTACCCCGAGCCTTGGGATTTGCTTAAGATTACTTGAACCCTAAGTAACCTCTCATAACTGTATAACTTAGAAAACTCTCTTGTTCTCTCTCCCATTCTCTCATTTCAGCTCGTTAGCATTTTCGAAGGAAACTCGAGTTTTAGAGCTCGGAATCAAGAGAGGTTAGAGTAGTCATAACAATTCTAGGGAAGATTAGAAGCCTGATAACTTGGGGATTTAGTTGGCAAAATGACTTAATCAGAGGTAATTTAAGCTTTAAGTTTCTGAGTTTTGTTTCCTTAAGCTTGGAATGGATTTTATGGTTTTGATGAGTTTTTCATTCATTTGTAACTTGGGTTTTGATGTTTTTGAGTTGTTGAGTTGATTAGGAACTTTACTTTTGAGATTTAGCTATGTTTGGATAGGTTTCTAGAAGTATTTGGCTTGAGAAAATGGAGAAAAATAGATTTTTCATGTCGAGCCTCGACCCTATTCTTGAGATGTCGCGGCTTTCTTCGACTCAGGGAGAAGCAAGTGCCTTTAGGCCATTTGAGCTGCGGCTCCTATTGAGGCGTGTCGCGCCGCGGGTGGAAGCATGGGAGAGCCTTGGGCTCTCTAAAGTGGGGTGGGTCGTGGCGCTTTAAGGGTTTATAAGCCCCGAGGAGGTTTTGAGTGCAGGAACTCAAACCTAAGGGCTCAAGATCGATCCTACTACCCGGTTTAGTAGAATTCGACGTCTTGGAGGCTAGGACTCGGTCCAGAAGCCTTTATTTTCTCGCTATTGACGGGATTTGATACTTTGTTGTGACTAGGTTTTCGCTAAGGGCCAGGAATGAGGATCATGCTCGAGGTTCATTCATTCTTAACCTATGCTTGGACTAAAGGTAAGAATACTGCACCCAGTATGTGATATATGTGATTAGGGCTTGGCCTAGATTGTTAAACAAGGGTATGAATAGGGCTAGGGGCCCTGAGAATGTGCATGATTATCATTATGTATATGATTGTTTGATTAAGCATGATGAATGCTCTGTATCTGGATATTTGCTATACGATATATGCTTGTATGCATTATCTGATTGAAAAGGCTTGACTTATAATTCAGGAACAACAATAGTGCGTTGAGCGCTGGTCGATAGCATTGACTAATAAGTCAAGGGCGGCAATAGCATGTTGGGTGCTAGTCGAAATGGTTAGGCCTAATAAGGAGCGCATCATACGCTTTTCCGACCCAATGGTCGTGGAAAATTCAGCGCCAGGTACGCTGGGCCAGCTCCAAGGTTGGTTATACAGAGGATAGGGCAATGTGCCCTGGGGTGACTTATTAGCCCCATATCCTAGGACGTTGAGTCTCGGTATAATTCATTAATTATTTAATTAGCGCAACTGGCCCCCATATGACGATGTAGTCATTTATTGGTATGCATGCATAAGTGGGTTATTACTGCTAGGCATACTTATTATGATTTGGTAACGTGTTAATAACTGCTTATGAGCAGGTTTAAGTTTTCTTGCTGAGCCTTGGCTCACAGGTGCTATGTGGTTCATGTAAGGTGAAAAGGAAGCTGGACCATCCATGAGTTGGAGAGCTTCGGTGATGATGTGTGCATATGTGGTTGCTCGACCGCCACGGCCGGGGTTTCTCAGAGGAACTAGGGTCAAACCCTATTTTGCCGCTTAGGTCATCTAGTTGTAACTTTTCAATTGTAATTAACCTTTTTAAATGTTAGTTTGGAATCCCAAGTATGGAAGTAAACGTTTTAGTGAAATGATTAAACCTTTTGACCAAAACTTTTTACTCTAAACCACTAATCACGTTTAGTTACACGGTTATGGAAAAATGACTCGTCTAGCGAGTCTAGCACTATTTAAAATACACAGTGTAACAATCCTTGATTAGGAGAACGTTACATGTGGAGACCTCACCCTTGTTGGAAAAACAATTAGAGTGCGCAGTGAAATAGCATGGTGGGCCCAGTTTATAAACAACAACAAAATTCCACCTCTCATATGAAGAGTTTATATGTTCAAGAATACATACAGAACCATTAATATGCAATATCATTAGCAACATATATATATATACACACTTATATATTATATACACATGTATGCAAATATTTGAGGACATAAATATTTACCTCTTGAAGTCTATCAAGTGTCATTGAGTATTTTTGTATAATTAACGATCTTCCTATCCAACACTTTGAGTACTAAGACCACGATCTTCCAGAGTGTTCTCTTCACTTCAAGATGTGGGTGGGAACATAGAGAATAAGGGTTTGTAATTTAGAAATCACAAATTTATCTCAACACATGAGTACTTGGATTATGGCTTGAGAAATGTTGGAATAATAAGAAAAGAATATGAGAATTTCTTGTTTAACAATTTTTTGAAACTCTTCTGAATCACCATCGTCTTTCTCTTATTATCACATAATATATATATATTATACATTACGTTATTATTCATAATAATAATATAATAATACAATTATAATGATAATAGGAATTGATTTAGGTAATATCTAACTTACCAAATTTGAAAAAAAAATGTATTTTTAAATTATTAATTAATTAAATAATTAAAATAAAAACAATATTGATACTTTATCGGTATCATATACACACATGGCACATTCCAAGGGAATATTGCATTTTCCTGATACTTTATCGGTATCATATACACGCATAGCACTATTCCCCTTCAGGGAATATTGTATTTTCCTATTAGCTTTTATTTATTTATTTAAATAAATAAATCCTTCCCACAAAATATGATATTATCTTTTTAAGGTAAAGATCACAACCATAATTCAAATTTAAATTTTAAATTCAAAATTCAAAATTCAAATCAATCATCATCTTTTAAAAATAAATAAATAAAAACTATTTTGACTTACCATTTTTATTTTCTCCCACTCAAATAAAATAATTAATTTCTAAAATTATTTTATTTATTATTATATATATTTCAAAAATTATATATTTAAATAAATAAATATATTTTCAAAATCCAATAATTAATTCCAAATTAATGATTCAACCTCACTTGTTATATAATTGTATATTTGACCCGAAGAGTAAATTCTTCTCAAATTTCCAAATTACAGTTTTACCCTTGTACCAACTCTTACCTTGATATGGTCTTGATAGAGCCACCCTGGGGACCTATGGACCTATAACATTAAGTTCCAATATATATATTAGATTATTAATAAAAGCTCTTTGATTAAATAATTATATTTATTAATCTCATGATTACTCCACTATAAATATGAGATTGAACTCTTGTTAATTATAGACATATATTTACATAGTACTTTATTAAGAAATAAAATGTCCATTGATATAATCATTACGTACTATGTTAATCCTCTATTAATGGTTCATAATTAAAAGGGAATAAATTTTTTGTCTTACCCTTTTAACTATATCTAGTTCCTAATGTACAATTGACTTTACTAGTTAAGGTTGTGTCACAACAAGTTTGCAACATGAGCGCTCATAACCTTTCAGTTTCAAAAGTCAACCCAATAGGAAACCATTATTTAATCTATAAGAAGGTATAGATTCAATATCTGTTAAACTATGTCCCCAGCCATATATATCATTGAGTCCCCAAAACAATTGTTCTTAGCTTGATCATTCTGACAAACCTTAACGCATTAATCAAAGGATCATAAGACATATATAGTTGTTCATAGTAACCTCAGGATTAAGATCATCGTGTATATGATCATTGATTGATGTGTTTGATTAATACTACGAAACGGTGTTTAAATAAGTATTGACAAATCACATCTGGTCCAGTTCTATATATCACTATATATAAAGTATCTTCACTAAACTGTCCTACTACACTAGTGACCTAGATCTAGGTCACTTGTATTCATAATACTAGCGAACCGTACTAGCAGTAATGAATCTAAAGATTACATAACTTTATTTTACTACAAACTATTTTAAGTTCATTATCCCAATCTCGATCCTCTCATACCAATATGAGATTAAGATCAAATAGATGAACTTTGGGATTTTCTAATATTTACTTAATATTATCAACATAATATCAGACATAGTCTATATATGTAATAATTTAATTCAATTATTTATTTCATTTAAAACATTTGTCAACTACAATTGCATTAAGGGCACTATTCCCAACAATCTCCCACTTGCCCTAAAGCAAATTGAGGCATCTCTCTCAATGTGTCACTCTCATAATCCTGAATGAATTTTTCTAACAAAATCTTCGTAAACAGTTTTGTAAGAAACTACTTTGAAGCTATCTTCAAGATCGTTACATCAATTATGTAAAATTTTCTTGAATTAAATGATACTTCATTTCATATGCTTTTCCCTCTCATGATTTCTCAGTTCTTCTAGAATAGTTATATCTCCATTGCTTTCGCAATGAGATACTAGTAGCTTATTCAAGTCTGAAACCCTTTCTAGAATGGCAAAAAACTCAACTAAATCAAATAGCCTATTTAACTGCTCAGTAGCTGTTACATTTCGACTTCTATGGTGAAACATACAATTATGAAGTGTCCAACACATTTCCAGATTAATGTGTTTCCTCCATAGTTATAGAATCTGATTCTGATATCAATCTTTGAAGATTTCTATCTGGTTTAAAATCAGTTCATCCTTTGGGATTTTAGGTCACTGCCTAAATACACAAACATATAATCTCTATTATATTCAAGATACTCCAAAAATGAAGTCTTTATAATTATTCAATGGCTCAATACAACATTGGATTTACAATACTGACTATTCACATAGTTTAACAAATGTTAATTTGAAGACATAACATTCAATACTTTAAACAGTCCATCACTGAGTTGTTGAAATATTGTCTCATGTCATTCTTTTCTTGTAAAAGAATAAATGAACATTATTCTTTAGATAATGCATCCTCTTGACCAGGAAGGAAAAGAGCCTTTCTTGGACTTTTGTAAACTAAAGTATTTAAGCTTCTTATCTATATAAGTCGCTTGAGACAGTGCCAAAATATTGTTCTTTCAATATATATAGATTTGAATATATAGAACATATTTGGCTTTTCCAAATCTAATATTTAGAAATATTCAACTAATCATTTCTTTTCTATTGATAATTTTTCTACATCATTCCCAATGATCAGAACGTTATCAACCTAAAGAATAAGAATCACAACACAATCTTTGATCAAATCAAAGATATTTAAGATCTGATGACTCATTAAAATCAAAAGGTGGATTTAATAAGCCTTGAAAATAACTTTGCTTTTGATCTTTTATTTCAAATATTTCTGGTCGAGATCTTCAAATGGTTTTGTCATGTCATCCATTAAGAAAAGACTATTTAGACATCAATTTTAATAAATATCATAATCCATGCAAAAAGCAATGGATAAGAGTATGTAAATAGATTTAAGCTTTGTTACAATAGAAGGTATTTATTCGAGTAATTAATTTATTCTTTTTGTTTATAGCCTTCAGCTATTAACCTTACATTGAACAATCTATACTTTCCTCTATTTTCCTCTTCATCTAGAATATCACGTTGCAAACTGAAGTTTAATGAAGTTTAGTTGGATGTTAAAGAATTCAAATGGCATAGGAATTCCAAATTCCATTTCTAGATTCATAGTGTTTCAACCATTGTTTTCTATTAATACCTTTTATTACATACTAGTATGTGAATAAAATATAGTTAGATTGTGTTAAACAAAACCAACTAAACTTTATTTTTGTAACAGAGTAGTTATCAACTAACGCTCCCACTACAATAAAGCTTTATCGAATTTGTGATATTCTTTTATTTTATCATTGTTAATTATCAATAACTCGCTTACTTGGCTTATAGTCATTATTTCTAGTATAAGTTAACTAGAAATATAGTGATTATAATAATCATGCTTCATTAAAGTAGCATTTAAGAGATACAAACACTTTTGTAATCTTTTATGATTATTAAATTGTTTCACTAAATGACTTCATGGAAAATTTTATATCTATTCACATAACCACTTGCGAATCCCAACTTTTAAGTCTTTGATGTTGTTCAATCAAACATGTACAGAGTATAACAAAGGTCAAAATTATAGAAATAATAAAGACGATAATGATTACTCATTATCTATTTAATCTTATCTAATATGATTATATTCCATTTCCAAAATACTAATGTTGCTTAGCATTATAGTTGTATGTGAGTTGGGTTTGAATTCCAAGTTCAATGTTCAGCTCTGAACAGATCTAGGCCTCCCTTAAAAGATGGAGGATAATGCTTATGGAATCTTTCATACAGTAGTTTCCATCTGTTTCCACCCTCAGGTTGAACCAAAACGGGTGCCAATGTTGGCAAACCAAACAGAGCAGTGTTCCCTAGCAGAACCTGCTGTCTTAGCCACTTAATCTCTTCATCTTGCCTTTGCAATCTTGCTTCCATTCCAGTAAATATTTACTGCCAATTCCAGGGGAAAATGGAGGGTTCTAGCCCTGATTATTATTTGCGGCCTCGATATTAACACTATCTGATCCAATTGACTACCTTGGGTACGTAACTTCTGAATCTGTCTGCAGTCAATGACTTAACCTATCAGGCATGATAATCATGTCCAAAGCTATCCCACGAGCAGAACCAAACAACACTGCAACCCCATACAATGGTAATACTAGCACACAGGTCTATAACGTTCATACATCAATTTATAGGCCTTGCTCCCACAAGATATATATATATAAATATATATAGGTCATGATCTCTATTCTAGCATACAAATAAGGCACATATGTTGAATTAAGCAATTAAGGCACATAGTCGCGTTATTGGATATCATATCAAATCATGAGTCTAGCTTATCTTTAGCGGCGAGTGTACATGCCCAGCCAGTCTTCAGGAACCTTTAAACCTAGACCACTTTGATACCAAGTTGTAACACCCTGGTTAGCCAAGACTATTACATTGTGTGTTTAAATTGGTGCTTAACTCGCTAAGCGAGTAATTTGGACCTAAATGTATAATTAAAAACTAAAAGGTTAGGTATTAAAATTTTGATCAACGAAGTAATCATTTTTCATTAAAAGAGTTTAGTTTATACACGAGATCCCAAATAGTGTTTACAGACTGATAAAAGACAAATAAAATATAAACTAGCCGTCCAATAGCTTTATATGCATAAACCAGTTTTCTTACCTTAGGTCTAAGCACTCGATAAATAGAATCGACCCTCAAGCACGATCCCCTCTTAAGCCCTAGTTGTACCCTCCTTGAATTAGAGCTTCTTCCTCTGGATTCCCAAAGCTTGGTAGCTTTCAATCCTCAAGAATAGACTTCTAATTCCCTCCAAAGATCACTTCTAGTTTTTGGCCTTCAAGTACTTTCCTTCACCCCTATAAGAGAGACTTCCCAAAAGAGAGAGAGGGAATGTATTGGTTTGAGCTAATCAGCTCAGCACATGGCCTATACCCAGCCTACTGGTCCCAAAAGTCCATAATACCCCTTGCCCAAACAAAATTCACAACTAACTCCAACGATGTTTTAGTCATTTAACACCACAATCCCGCTACACCTCAAATTTCACTTAAATTTCCCAATTAATCCCACTAATCCTCACATTATACCTAGAGTCTCGACATACCCAAATAAACTCCCAATCCTCGCTATACCCCGGTAATGTACTAAGTTACTAAAATACCCTTAGGCTCACCCCAAGCCAGGTATTAGACCTCGTTGTGACTTTTCCGCTAAATTGTTCACTAGGATCGGCTCAGGCCATGCATCTCAAATATATCCACATAATAATGTGGTTTCACTCATAAAGCATGTATAATACAAATATACCCTCAACGGGTCCAAAATTACAAAAAAAATGCCCCTTTTAACAAAATCGGGCCTATAAGCACATTTAATACACTTTAACCTACATCAATAGCCATATCGTAATATAACTCATAGAATCCACATACAAAATAAAAATGAACTCGTACTAACACATAACATCCAATTACGCCCTCCTAGAACAGTAATCAAGGCACTAAGCCTTATTAACTAATTTGGGATGTTACTACTATCCCGTCCTTATAGAAATTCCTTCCTCAAAATTTATTCAAACATCTTGAGATACTGGTCCTGCATATCTGACTCTAACTTTGTAGTCAAGTGCTTTACCTTTCTATTTCTTTGCAACACTCTCACCAAAGTGACATTCTCATTTCTTAAGACTTTATCATTTCTATCTAGAATTCCTGCTGGCTTCTCTTTACGTAATAAGTCTCATTGTAATTCTGGGGTCTCTTTGCCCAAATATGGGTAGTACTCGACACATATTTCTTTAGCATCGACACTTGTAACACCTTATGAACCTCCATCCATGTTAGGGTAAGGTAAATCTATAGGCCTTTGGCCTAATCCTTGGTAGGATCTCAAAAGTCTAACAAACCTAGAGTCAAATCTTCTCTTTATTTCCAAATTATCTTATCTTTTAATATAAAATACTCGGAGAGGCACAATGTCTCCTATCCTGAAACTCTACGTTCCCATATTTAAATTTCTGAACTTTTATGTCTTTTTAATCAAGCAAATACTTATGCTCTAACGATCCTTAATACCTTCATTAATCTTCTGGACCATTTCAAAACCAGAATACTTCCTGTCTCTCATTTCGTTCCCCGGAATGGGAAATTCTCATTTTCTATCTCACAATATCTTATCCAGAGTCACTCCGACTGTCGACCGGTATTCATCATCGTGACAATCAAATCAAGGGACTGCACTTACCTCAATGTCCCTAAAACTTACATAATCAAAGTATAATGCTTAAAGTCTGAGTTATTCTCTTAGGTTATCAATCTATCTATAGGTAGCTAATAATTCAAAATCCCACTATTATACTCATCGTCCTCTATGACCCTTTCCAGAACTTGGGAAAAAATATAAAGGGTTTCCATCCTACACTATCGACTCTGATGCCCCACGGAGACATACGATCTCCTTTCGCATATATTCATTCTTATAATAACTCGCTCACACAAACAAAAGTGTGCCAACTTAATATGTCGAGTCACAAATTCTCATACCAAATCATTTTACCCTTAATCTAAGATGATCCATCCATAAGGTCCATAATTATATCAATCCATAGTAACTCTGTAATCTGTTACGAATCATACAATTGGCATGGTCCGTTCCAACTCAAGGCATCAACCTCTACATTAGTTTTCCCTAGGTAATAAAGGATTTCACTGTCAGTCCTTAACCAGTTCTCACGAAGGCCTTTATCTCGCGTTCAACCCCTATGGATGACAAAATGCTTTAACTTTTTATGCTAATGTATGCACTTCTTTCCCATAAGTGTTGTTGCCTCACCTTAACCGCAGCTATCTGACATTACTGTCAACTCAAAGTCCTGTGTAAAACATCTATGTTCTTATTCCTTTAACCACTGTGAAGCATGAACAATCGCCTTCCCAGTCTACACATGGACACACCCTAGCCCCTGACACACCACACTATGAACTCCTCATTTTAAACAAGGACAGTGTCTACCATACCGTCCTTATATATCAGTCCATCACATGCTTATACTAATACCATGGCGTGATAAACAATATTTATTATAAATTTTTGAAAATCTGGTACGCAACTATCCATTCAGACAAATTTTAGGTCCTTACGTTACTTCAATCAAGGGTATGGCAGTCCTCGAAGATGTTTCACGTAAAGATCGATGTGTTTCGCCAGTCCCACAGTGCTTCTAACTTCTAAAGTGTTCCTTTGGCCAATTCCTTACTGCTTTTATCTTATCAAAATCATGCATGCTCCCAACACTTCCCACAATGTGACCTTGAACATCAACTGGAGAAATCAGAACTCTTCCCTTCCAAAACCTTACTTGTAATCCACTCTTCCTCAGCCTCCGTAATATTAAAGAAAAATGTTACTTATGTTCTGTTTTTAACTAGAAGTAGACCAAACATTCTCGATTGATCCGAATATAACTTGTCCAATTCATCCCTGTACTTTCTACTTGTAGAATTTACGTGGGCCGCTGGAGCATTGGTCAGGTCAAGAGCCTTCACTGAAAATCCATCACATCATACTTGGTTCGAGAGGTAATTCTTGAAATGTTCCTTTCCTTGATCCTCAGCTGGTAATAACCAGATCGAGGGTCAATTCTTGATAGCATTGTCTTACCTTGCAACCAGACAAGTGAATCATCCACCCTTGGCAATGGATACATATTCTTGAAAATCATTTTATTCATATCCATATACAATACACGTTCTCACAGACTTGTCCTCCTTCTTAACCCATGGTGTTGACATATCAAGCGGCGATAAGCTTCATCTAATCAATCCCAAGTCGAGTTACTTCTTTGATTGAACCTTTAATTCTTTCCACTCAGCTAGTGTCATTCTACATGATGTCTCGGATACCGATTCTATCCCTACATTAGTCTTGTAGCACTCTCAATCCCTAGACATGGTAGCAATTCCAGGAAATCCTTGGGACACCCATCTGAAACCTCACTGGCCAATCTAGTTTCCCTCTAGTCTACCTAGTATAACAGTGGTGGTACCCACCACAATAACTAGGAATCTCGTGAACGAAAAAGGGTCATTTCCTTTTAAACTCAGAAGTCACCATCTTTTATTACAGTCCATGGTTTTCCCTTACTTGGAAAACTAGGCTATACACATATTCATACCAAAGTTTCCTACAACCAGCTTAACCAATTTTCTGCTAACTCTCTACTAGTAGTACTCTGACCCATCTCTTGGAAATTACCAATTTCCCCCGGCAGGCACTAAAATCTCAAGCCCCATAGCCTAATAATCATACAATATGTACAACATATCTATGCCTATACCAAGAGATACACAGTACCAAAATCAGTCAGCATGGTATAAAATATCAAGAACTAGAAAGCCCACATGCCACTGAGGAACTAGCTCGAGGTTCTGACTGCATCAAGGCAGACACTCTAGCTGGAGTCAAGCTATCCACACTCTTTGGTTCTTCCTTCTTTGATCTCGGGCAATCCTTTTTTAAGTGCCCAACTATTCCACATAGAAAACATGCTTTCACTCGACATTCTCCTAGATGGTGTCTCCTGCCCCTAGCGCATACTAAATAACCTTTCTAGGCCTCATTTCTGCCCTGGCGACCACACTAAGTACCATGACCCTTCCTGCCAGGGCCAAGAGTAGTAGAATTGTCAGGGGTCTTTCTTTTCTGATCACTAAGGCTTCCGCCCCTACCAGATCATACAAATGGGGGGTACCATTGCCTGAGCTTCTTGCCCTATGGTGCTCCCACTCCATATCTCATCCCTGGGTCCTCGATAGCAAAGGCCCTCCCTACCGTCTGAGCGTAGGTAGAAATATCATGTACAGGAGCGATCCTAACGCTATGGGCTACCCCAAAGTTCAATCCTTGAATGAATCACTCCTTCCGGGCCACATCTGTTGGTTCCAAATCAAAAGTGAATTTGGCCAACCTAAACCTAGACTGCTCTGATACCAAGTTATAACACCCTGGTTAGCCAAGACTGTTCCATTATGTGTTTAAAATGGTGCTTAACTCGCTAAGGGAGTCATTTGGACTTAAATGTGTAATCAAAAACTAAACCAAGGTTAGGTATTAGAAATTTTGGTTAACGAAGTAATCATTTTTCATTAAAAAATTTTTGTTTATACACGGGATCCCAAATAGTGTTTACAGACTGAAAAAAGACAAATAAAATATACACTAGTCGGCCTAAGCAACAAAACAGGGTTCATCCCTAGTTCCTCCCAAACAATCTCGGCCATAGCAGTCGAGTAGGCTTCATATGTACACACTGCCCCTAGAGCACTCCAACTCATGGTTGGTCCAGCTTACTCTTGCCCTTACCTGCACCATAGAACAATCGTGAGTCGAGGCCCAGGAAGAAAACTGCACAGAGTATAACAATAATACAAATATTCAAAGCAGTAATAACATGTTTCACAAATAACAGATGCAATCATTCCAATTATATAACTCGTAAACACACTCTACAATTTGCCAAAGAATACTCATCTTAGTCATATAATACATTTAGCGGCCCATGAAAAATAGCCCAGCCGATCGGCTCAATTGAGCGAGGTACGTACGTAGGCACTCAACTCAAGGTTCATGTCAGGCAAGTAGGGGTCGCAACCCCAAATGAATTTGCCTTCACGACCAGCGTTTTGCACGCTTTGCCAGTTGGCGTTACGCTCAATGCGATGGCCAAGCATCAATCATATCATACATTCATAATTAATCGAAGGTTAATAAGCATACCAATTCAAAGCTAATAAGCATACCAATTCAATGCCAAGAAGCATACCAACCAATAACTCTATATGCATAAACCAATTTTCTTACCTCAGGTCCAAGCACTTGATAGAAAGAAATAACCCTCGAGCACGATCCCCTTTTAAGCCCTAGCAGTACCCTCCTAGAATTCGAGTTCCTTCCACAGAAATTCCTAAATCTTGGTAGCTTCTAATCCTCAAGAACAGACTTCCAATTCCCTCCAAATATCACTTCTAGTCTTTGCCCTTCAAGTACTTTTCTTCACCCATTTGAGAGACACTTTTCAAGAGAGAGAGAGGGAATGTATTAGTTTGAGCTAATCAGCTCCACACTTGGCCTATACTGAGACTAATGCTACCAAAAGTCCATAATACCCCTTGCCCAAACAACATTCATGTAGTGTCCAAGAACTTTACTTAGCTAGTTAGATAGTAGTATAATAGTAATAGTAGTAGTATTTTTATGACTGTGGATTTTGGTTCAGACCGGGATTTATTTGGACACTCATAGTAACACTTGTAGATTTTCTAAGTTTAACCTATAGTTTAAGAATATTAGTTTTAGCCTAAGGTTTGATTAATATGACTGATATTGATGGTAATATTCATTATATTATAAGGTTTGGATAGACCCAATAAGAAAGTAACACTTGTCATGTGTATGTTTAATGATAATTAAGTATTTTTGAGGAATAAGTTTATTAAGAGTAATATTTGAATATTCTAGGGTCTATCAGCATCTTTGAAAACGTTAGGGGGCTTAGTCAAGGCTGTTTACTCAATTCAAATTAAGCTAAAATTGTGTAATTTCGTGTTTAAATATTCAGCGTATGCCGATATATCACAGCTATAGGGGGCGATATATTGCAGTACGAGGATACAAAAAACACGAAACTTCACACGATTGCCTCGGGCATGCTAGCCCAGGCGATATATCGCCTCCTTCAGTGCATTTTGAAAGTTTTTGAAAATGTTATCAATTCAAATCTTTAACCTCTTGATAAGTCCAGCATCTTTCTGAACGAGTCTTCAGCCTCTGCTGAACGATAATTCAAACATTTTTCACTTAAAAAGCCATTATTTTTATTCAAGATAAATGAAGATCTTTTCATTCTTGCACTCTATAAATAAGACCTAGTACCCAGCCATTTATTCATTCATCAGGCTAAGTTCAGAGGCTGCAAGTTGCTAGGTTATTGTGAGAGTGTAAACACTTGGGTTGGGGATTATAAGCTTAATCATTATAAGCTTACCAAACACTTGGGAAGTAAGGTTTATAGCACATTTCGGTTCAAGGTTTAGATTGGCTATAGAAGCATTCAAGGAAATCTAAGTTCTCGAACATAAGGTTTTTGGTATGTATATTCTTGATGGTATAGTTCTTTCATCATTTTCATCTCATTCTCTTTAGTATACTCACCCTTCCATTTATGGTTTTTAGGAGTGTTCCAAAGTCCCAAAACTGTTCTCATATCCCGGTATTTTTGGTAAGGAAAATAGGATAGGATTTATGTGTTATATGATTTATATGTTATGATAAATGTTATCTTATGATTATGTGTTATGTAATATGCTATAATATGTATAATTGTAGACTTGGGCATATGACCCGTACAACTAACAACCCCCAATAAATTATGGGCATATGACTTGCTTAGCTAGCAAGCCCCACTAATCTAATGGGCATATGACTTGTTTAGTTTATGGGACCCCAAGTAATAATGGCCATTATAGTATGTATGTGACATATGTGTTATGATATGTTTTATGTTACATTATGTAATATATGTATATGGTTTATGTGTTAGATTTTCCTTGCTGGGCATTAGGCTCACTCCTTTTATGTTTATATGTGTAGGAAAATAGCTTTGATGGCGGGAAATGTTCTTGGTAGTTTGGACATGTGTATTGAGGCGGAATGGAATCGAAGGGCCGAGAGTTCGATTCGAGGATGAAGTTTCTTTACTTATGGTTTTATGTGTATTTTTCCGCACTTTATTATGTAATCCCTTTTAATTACAATTATGTTATGTTTTGATTTTAAAACAATGGGATCCCATATCCTACTTTAAATTTTATGTAAGTTTAACATTTATTTTTACAAGTTTTTAATAAAGTTATGATCATTTCACTTGTAAGTTTTATTAAGGATTAGTGTCTATGGATAGTTTTCGTTAATGGTCCAAGGTCTAGAGTAGTTGGGTCATTACAATTCACAACTAACTCCAAGGGCATTTTAGTCATTTGACACCACAATCACGCTACACCTCAAATTTTACTTAAATTTCCTAATTAAACCCACTAATCCTCAGATTATACCTAGAATCTCGACATAACAAAATAATCACCAAATAAATTCCCAATCCCCGGTAAACCCCGGTAATGTACTAAGTTACTAAAGTACCCCTAGGCTCACTGCTAGTCGGGTATTGGACCCTGTTGTGACTTTTGTGCTAAATTGTTCACTAGGATTGCCTTGGGCCACACATCTCAAATATATCCACATAATAATGTGTTTTCACTCATAAAGCATGTATAATACAAATATACCCTCAACGGGTCCAAAACTACAAAAATGCCCTTTTTAACAGAATCGGGCCTATAAGCACATTTAATACACTTAAACATGCATCAATAGCCATATTGTAATATAACTCATATAATCCACATACATAATCAAAATGAACTCATACTAACATATAACATCCAATTATGCCCTCCTGGAACAGTAATCTAGGCGCTAAGCCTTATTAGCGAATTTGGGACGTTATAGTTAGGATCAATGTTCATGGCGTGGCGTATGATGTTTGGGTCAATGCCTGTCATGTCAGAGAGAGAGCAAGAAAAGACGTCTTGATTGTCTTTGAGAAAGTTCATTAAGGTTTTTTGGACATCCGCCTGGAGATCTTTCCCGACCTTCGTTTTTTCTCTTTGGGACGAAGGCGTCAAGGATCACATCCTTTGTCTCTTCCATGGGCTCGATAGCCCTCTCTTTCATAACTCTGGAGTCCATCTCATTGGACTCCCTTTCTTATTGAACAGCATGGACTTCCATCTCCTCGGGAGGAGGCTGTTTGGGGGTTGCTACCTCAACTACAATTATTGGGTGCTTGAGGGACACATTGTAGCACTGCCATGCCTCCTTTCGGTCTCCATAGACTGTGCCTATTCCCGCCTCAATAGGGAAATTTATGCACATGGGGTGTATGTAGGTGACAAATTCTACTACGGTCGGACACCCCAAGATGGCGTTGTACACAGATGAGAAGTCTATTACCAAAAAGGTGCATTACTTGAAGGCCTGGTGAGGTACTTCTACAAGCGTTACTGGTAGTTTAATTTTCCCCATCGAAATGAGAGCTTCTCTCGAGAACCCGTAAAGAGTGGAGCTGAAAGGGGACATGTAACGCCCTACTACCCAGGGACCGTTACATTGTGTATTTTAAATAGTGCTAAAACTCGCTAAACGAGCCATTTGGCCATAATCGTGTAACTAAACGTGATTAACGGTTTAGGGTTAAAAATTTTGGTCAAAGATACAAATGTTTCACTAAAATGTTTTCTGTATACATAGGATCCCATAATACATTTAAAAGGTTAATTATAATAAAAGAGTTACAACCTGCCGACCTAAGCGACAAAATAGAGTTCGACCTTAGTTCCTCATTAAACCCTCGGGTGTGGTGGTCGAGCAGCCACATATGAACATTTCGTCACCTAATCTCTCCAACTCAAGGATGGTCCAGCTTTCTTTTCAATTTACCACCACCACAAAGCACCCGTGAGCCAAGACTCACCAAAAAAACTTAAACATGCTCATAAGCAGTTAACAACATATATCCAAAATCATAACAAGCATGCCTAGCAGTAATAACCCTACTCATGCATGCATACCATTCATATAAATGACTACAGTGTCATAAGGCACCAATTTCCCTAGATAAATTATCAATAAATCATATCGGGGTCCACTGCCCAAAATACATGATTATGGATTCATACTGGCTCAACACAACGCTCCATGCTGTTGCCGTGCTTAACTAATAAGTCAATGCCTTACGACCATTACTCAGTGTGCTAATGCCATCCTTGGCTAATAAGTGAATGTCTTACGACCAGCACTCAGCGTGCTAATGCCATCCTTGACTACTAAGTCAATGCTTTACGACCAGCATTCCTCGTGCTAATGTTGTCCTTGACTAATAAGTCATTGCTTCACAACCAGCACTCATTGTGCTAATGTCGTCCTTGACTAATAAGTCAATGATAGGATATGGGACTAATAAGTCACCCCGAGTCCCTTAACCATATCCTCTTTATAAGCGTACCTGGCGATGACCAGCACTCCATGTGCTAATGTAGTCCTTGACTAATAGGTCAATACTGGGGCCAGCCCTAGGATATGGGACTAATAAGTCATCCCGTGGCCCATTTCCCTATCCTCTGTATAACAAACTTTGGAGCTGATCTAGCATACCTGGCGCTGAGTTTTCCCCGACCAATAGGTCGGTCAAGCGTATGATGTGCTCCTGGTTAAGCATAACCATAACGACCAGCGCTCAGCGTGCTATTGCCATCCTTGACTAATAAGTCAAGCCTTTCTCACTAAGGTAATACAAACAAGCATATATCATATGTAAAATATCTAGATACAAAGCATTCAACATGCTTAATCAATAATCATAAGCATAATAATAATCATGCACATACTCTAGCGTTCATACCCTATCTATGTTCCTATTCAACAATTCAGAATAACAAGCATAATAATATTCATGCACATTTATAGAGACTTAGGCTCTGATCAATTCTATATTCAACATTTTGGCCACGCCATAATCACATGTATCACATGCATCAAATATTGGGTACAGTTCTGTTACCTTTAGTCTAAGCATAGGTTACCAATAAACGACCCTCGAGCACGATCCTGATTCTGAGCCCCTAGCGATAACCTAGTCACAACCATAATATAGAATCTCGTCAATAATGAGTAAACACATGCTTCCAGACTAAGTCCTAGCCTTCGGGACGTCGAATCCTACCAAATCGGGTAGTAAGATCGATCTCGAGCCCTTAGGTTTAAGTTCCCAAGACTAAAACCCACTTTGTCCAAAACTGCCCTTTTGGGTTGCATCCCCGAAAAACCCGAGCTACATCATGCTTAAGAACAAGGGATATACCCCTCTCTATCTGTACCATGGGTCGCGGCCTACCTAAAAGGTGTCGCGGCCCAAGGTGCTCCCAACAACCAATTCTTCCTTTTTTTTTCAAGCCTAGGCCGCAACACACAAGAAAAAGGTCGCGGCCCAACCACGAACACAGCCCGAAAACCTCCATTTTCTCATTTCAAATCCTTCCAAAAACCTATCCAAACATACCCAAATCTTAAAAAAAAACTTCCCAATCATCTCAATGGCCTAAAAACATCAAAACCCAAGCTTCAAACCATTCACAAACTCCTCAAAACATAAAATCCAAATTCAAAACTTAAGAAATTTCAGGAAACGGAAACTCGAAAATTCAAAGCTAAAATTACCTATGACTATTTCGTTTCTCGCTAAATCCTCTAGCTAATAAGCTTCTTATATTTCCTAGAATCGTTATGACTCGATCCTAGCTTGAATCGTTATGACTCGATCCTAGCTTGAATCTGAGTCCTAAAACTTGAGTTTCCTTCGAAAAAGTGACGAACAGTAAAAAGTGATAACGGGAGAGAGAGAATGTATTGAACGTTCTTTTTACGTTTCTGACAGGTTACTCCGAGCTTAAGTAACCTCAAACAAATCCCAATGCTCGGGGTCCCGAAAACACCCCCGGGTGTAAAATAGTCAAAATATGCAAAATTCCCTCCAAATCTCACTATCTCCCAATATATCATCAAATATTTATTCCCACTACCCAATATCTCGGTAATGTCTTAAATACCCAATATACCCCTTGGCTCACACCGAGTCAAGTATGGGTCCCGTTGTGACTTTCCTAGTAGCATGCTCCCTAGGATCGTCTCGTGCTAAGTAACCCAAATATATCCACATAATAATGTGGTCCTACACATATATCACATATATGCCAAATATACCCATAACGGGCCAAATTACGAAAATTTCCCTTTTAATCAGTAATGGGCCCACATGCATATTTAATACACTCAAACATGCATATCAAGTCATACTATAATATAACTCACATAAGCACATAATTTCATAATTGTCATCCTGGCTCCCTAATCAAGGCCCTAAGCTTTATTAGGCAATTCGAGACGTTACAACTATCCCCTCCTTATAGAAATTTCATCCTCGAAATTTTACCTGAACAGCTCGGGATATAGATCTCACATATCTTATTCCAGTTCCTAGGTCGCTCCCTCAACCTTACTGTTTCTGTATAATACCTTATCCAAAGGTATAGGTTTGTTACTCAGAACCTTGTCATTTCTATCTCATATCTGGATTGGTTGTTCCTCATAGGAGAGATCTGCTTGAAGTCTCAGATCCCTATAACTCATCACGTGAGTCTCATCCCATACATGTTTCCTCAACATGGAAATAAGAAATACATTGTATACGGCTGACAATACCGAAGATAAGGCCAACTTATCGATCCTTTCCAGGATTTCCAATGGTCCTACTAATCTAGGGCTCAACTTGCCCTTATCTCCTCACCCCTTTCCATGGTGAGACTCTAAGGAAGATATATTCTTCAACTTGGAACACCACGTTCCTGCATTTCAAATTAACATAACTTTTCTGTCTATTATGCGAAGCGAGCATCCGAGCTCTAATCCTTAGGTGCCCCTCTAATAACTGAATAACTCTCTCTGATCTACCATTAATCTAAGGATAATAAGTTGTATTGAACTCCAGTTGTATACTCACCTCCTTCTATAACTATCCCCAAAACTTGGAAGTAAAGATAGGATCTCTATCCATCAGGACAGACCTCGAATTCTATGAAGGCGTATTATCTCTCTCCATAAAGATCTGCATACTGGTCAACTGTATTATTCATCCTCATTGATAATAGTGAGTGATGAGTCCGTTTTTAGCATAGTTTTAACATGTGTTTAGGGTAAGTTTGAGTCATTTTGGTGGAGTGTTATGTGGTATTATGCTTGTTTTGGTATGTTTGCAGGAAATAGGAGAAGAAATCGTGAAGTTTGGGAAATGACTGAAAAATCAGCTAAAATTGGGAAATTTGTGCTAAAAGTCGACAAGAAGAAAATTGAAGACTCATTTGTGGAGATAATTGGTAGATTTGGAGTTTGGAATCAAGATTTTGGAAGAATTAGAGGGGCCGCGGCGCTTGAATGGAGAGTTGCGGCGCAAGGGCGAAACAGAGAGGGCCTTAATTCTGGAATTTTGAAGGGTCGCGGCACCTGAGGGACGCGCCGCAGCGCTTGCTGAAAACAGAGAGGGGGATGCGCTGGAGTATTGAGGCGCGCCGCGGCGCTTGGATGCTAGGGCCGCGACGCGTATGGCTGAACGTGACTTGCAGAAGTGTCGAATTTGTTAGATATTTTAGGGTTTTTGTTAAATACGTTTTAGGAGTTAATTATTCTATGCTATTCATAATTATAAGTGTGGAGAAGTCATTAGAGGCAGAAGAAAAACATTGAAGACCTAGAGTTTGAATTCTTATTTTCTTCTGTAATTTCTTACTGGATTTCATGTTTATATTTAATTTGATTGATTTCATTATGTCTGCTTTGAACTAATTTTGTTATTAGGGTTTTAGTGGATTCTTCTTGAAACTTTTGATATCTTAATGATATTTTCCTGAATTTCTTTCTTCTGCTGTGGATTATTTATCATATGCTTAATGCTGAAAATAGAAGGATAATTGTGCTATAGATAAATAATCACAATTTTATATTAGACGAAAGTACTTTTATGAATTGTGTAGTTTAGGGATTATGCATTTAAAGCCTGCAATATATTTATTTACCACAGAGACGTTGGAAATAGTATATTGTAGAGAATTATAGATCCTAACAAGACTATAATTTATAATTGTAATCTGCTACCACAATAGACTTAAGAAATCTTGAGAATTGGTTAGAAATCATAAGTGGATGGTTGATGAAACTAAAGCCCTAACTTTTGCATCTATTGAATTAAATCAAATTTCATCTCTGCATTTCTTTAAGTGCTTAGTAGTTTTCTTAATTTTTAGTAATAGTTATTTTATTTATCAATATGAAATTATTATTCAAATCAATTAGAATTAGAGGTTAATTATTGGTAATTAATAGCAGTCTTCGTGGGATCGACACTTTACTTATCATATATTACTTGATTAGACCGCGTATACTTGCGTGTAACTTTTTGGCGATCAGTGAGCTTACTTTGTATACTGGTCCATAATGATCCAGACTGAATCATGCTAGCCCACTATCCTGGGTAGCCCCATCACGGAATCCATCGTGATTTTCTCATACTTCCACTATGGAATCCTCAAAGGTTGTAATGGCCTTACTAGTTTCTGATGCTTTGCCTTGACCTGATAATAGATTAGGCACGTTGCCACGTATTCAGTTACGTCCCTCTCCATCCCAGACCACCACTATAAAGCTTTCATATCTTGGTACATCTATTATGGTGCCTGGATGAAGAGAATAAAGGGTAGTATGAGATTCATTCACAAACTCCCATTTAATCCCAGTTTCCATCGGATCCCAAGTCTGATCCTTATACCTCAATAAATTCATACCTGACATTGCATAGTCCTTAGCTAATTCAGCTAAGACATTCCCCTCAATCCTTCCCATTTGTGGGTCACTCAACTTTTTTTTCTTTGATCCTCTCTAAAAGAGTAAACTCAAGCATAATGTTGCCCAACTGGCCCACCAGTAACTCTGCTCTAGTTCTGGTCATATCATTCAACCAATGTGATGCATAGGCAATCATCTTTTTCTGTCAATGAGGTAACAATCCTTGAAAACTTTTTCACAAAGCACCTGTAATACCCTGCCAATCCAAGGTAACTCCTGATCTCTATGGCGTTCCTTGGCCTTTGCCAATCCCTGACTGAGATTAAACCACAATATCATCGGTCAAGACGATCACGAACCAATTCAAATAACCCTTGAACACCCTATTCATCTAATTCATCAAAACAATTAGGGCATTAGTCAAATTCAAAAGACATGACACAGCACTCCTAGTGCCCATATCTGATGTAAAAGGCAATCTTTTGCTTATCCTTCTCCCTGATCTTCAACTGGTAATAACCAGATCGAATATCCACCTTGGAGAATACAATCTTACTCAGTAACTGAACCTTTAGTTCCTACAGCTCTGCTAAAGTCGTTCAATATGGTTCCCTAGACTTGGTTCCTTCCCTAGCACCAACATAATCACCATTCTATCTCTTGGTGTAAAGGAAACCCTGACAAATCCCCTAGAACATATCCAGAAACTCGCAGATTAATCTAGTCTGTCCTGGTCCCACTAGCATGATCTGAGTGGTATCCACCACACTAGCTAAGAGTCTTATGCATCCTCTTGCAATAGATCTTTAGCTGTAAGTACATATGTCATAAGTATATGGGGTCCATGCACAGTGCCAACAAATACAAGGGTTTCTCACCCTCAAGCCAAAGGGTTACCATCTTTTCCTTACAATATACATTGCCCCATACTTGGCTAACCAATCCCTATCCAGGATCATATCAAAGTCTGTCATAACCAACTCTATCACATCAACTGATGAGTCCCTTCCCACAATATTCTAACTCGTCTCTTAAATTACCAATAGGGTACCAAATTCTCATCACATCATAACCATATAATCCACATACCAAGTCTTTTCCTCTACTAAATGAAACAAAACAAAGAACAACAAGGCACCAGAACCAATCAGTATAATACAAGAACTAGAACTAGGAAGTTAACCTGTAACTACTGAGAAATCATCCCCAGTCTCTGATTTTGACTACATCAAAGTAAACACTCGAGCTAGAGTTGAGCTGTCTACCCCCTTTTGTTCATTCTTCCTTAGCCCTAGGCAATACCTTTTGAGGTGCCCAATCATCCCACACAAGAAACATGCCTTTGCTCGGCATTCCCCTAGATGACGTCTCTTACACCGAGCGCATTTCGGGTAAAGTTTCCAATCCTCATCCTGGCCCTGATGGCCTATCTAAGCACTTCAGAACCCTTTTTCTAATCCAGAGGTATTGAATACATTGATAACTTTTATTTCCTGATCATTGGGACCTCTGCCCTTGTCTGATCCAATAAACGGAAGTATCACTGATTGAGCTCCGCGTTCTCTGGTACTCTTCCTCCATATCTCATTCCTTGTGCCCTCAACAACAAGGGCCCTCCCTACCACCTGAGCGTAGGTAGAGATATCATGTACAAGGGCGATTCTAACACCTTGAGCTATTCAGGGATTCAATCCCTAGATAAATTTCTCTTTCTGAGCTACATCTGTTAGTTCCTGTATTAGGGGGTCAGGAGGGCCATAATTGATTTAATGCGTTATTATATGATTATATGCATGATTATGTGCATTGTATTATTATATGGCTATATTTGTATATTTATGTACATGTATGTGGTATATGGGTGAGATCACATTATTATGTGATTTGTTTTAGCAATTCGGCATGAGACGATCCTAGGAAGCAAGTTAGTGGTGTTGTCATAACGGGGTTAGTTATCGGGCTCAGGGTGAGCCTATGGGTAATTTGGTGCTTAGTACATTACCAGGATTGAGCGGGTAATGACAAATGATTTGATAATTATTTGAGGATATTGGGAGTAACAGGAATTTGAGGACGTTAATTATGATTAACGGGGTAGGTGGTAATGAAATTTTTTCCCTTGGGTTGCTTTGAGGGTTTTAGATGGCCCTAGGGGCATTTTGGTCATTTTAGGCCATTAGATATACTCAGCCAAGGTAGGCTGTAGAAGGAACTAAGGCAGCAAAAACAGAGCTTCCTCTCTCCTCTTTCTCGATCACTTCCATTCTCTCTCTCGGTTTGGTTTTTGAAGCAAAGCTAGAAGATTAAAGCTTGAGGATTTGAGGCTTGAGAGTTTAGGATTGAGTTGCAGCAATTGAAGGTTTTAATTCCTTGTTGAGGTAATGATTTTAAGTTTAAACCTTGAGTTTTACTCTATTTTTAAGGTTAATCATAACCTTGATAGTTTGATCTTAGAATTAGGTATTTGGTGGTGTTTTAGGTGTTATGAAGCTTGGGATTTATTGTTAAACTGGTGGTTATATTGTATTGGGGTTTTGTTTTGATATTGGGATTGTTGGGTTGTGGTTTTTGTTGAGTTTGAATTGAGGAAAATGTAGGGAAGATGGGTTCGCGGGGTTAAGTCGCGACCGAGTTCTTGGGTGTCGCGACTTGAGTGAACCCCAGAGCCTTGTCTAGGCTCTGCCTGCTAGGTGTGTTGCGACCCCCAAGGGCAAGTCACGGCCTGCCCCTGGCACCCAGACATGGGGCTGTCTATTTGGTAGGCGTGCCGCGACCCTTGGGGGTAGGTCGCGGCCCGCCTATCTACTTTTGGCCAGGCTTAGTTCTACTTGGTTTTAAGCGTGGGTTTTCAAACCTTAAGGCTCGGGATCGAATCTACTAGCCGTTTTAGTAGGATTCGAGGTCCCGAGGGCTAGGACTTGGTCTGACAATCTTTTATTACTCATTTTAATGATGAGATTTCATATTTGGTTATGATTAGGTGACCGCTAAGGGCCTAAGGTCAAGATTGTACTTATGGGTCATTCTTAACTTATTTTATGCTGGAGCTTGAGGTAAGAAAACTGCACCCGTTATGTGACATACATGATTATTGTTGAATCATGTTGATTGCTCTATAATTGGATATTTGTTGCATTATGAATGCTTGAATGCATTGTTTATCTGAGCAACGTACTGACTTATTAGTCAAAAACGACAATGGTGTTAAGTGCTGGTTGTGAATCTCTGACTTATCAGTCAGGATTGGCAATAGTACTGAGCGTTGGTCGTATGGAATTGACTTATGAGTCAAGAGCAGAAATAGCGTGTTGAACGCTGGTTGATATGATTAGATCTAATCAACAAGAGCATTATATGATTGTCTGACCTATTGGTCGAAGAAAACTAAAGCGCTTGGCTAGTCTATGGATAGTTACTCTGAGCTAGGGCTAAAAGGCTCAGGTGACTTGATGACCACATGGCTTAGGGTGCAAGACCCCAGGATGTCTTATTAGTCATCTATCCAAGGCGCAGGACCCTAGAATGACTTAATAGTCATTAATCCACGGCGCAGGACCCCAGAATGACTTAATAGTCATTAATCCACGGCGCAGGACCCCAAAATAACTTAACAGTCCTCATCTGGTTAGGGCTGCAAGCCTTAGAATGATCATTTATTAATACTTGTATACATGCAGTAATAAGTTTACTTGCCGAGCCTTGGCTCACGGGTGCTATGTGGTGCAGATAAAGGGAAAGAAAAGCTTACCCATCCTTGAGTGGAGAGCTTAGGTGGCGACGTGTACAAATGCAGCTGCTTGACCACCACGGCCAAGGTGTTTCTCGGGGGAATTAGGGTTTAACCCTGTTTTTGCCGCTTAGGTCGGCAAGATTGTAACTTCTGAAATGTAATGACCATTTTGGATTGTAAACAAATTTGTAAACACTTTTTATGGGATCTCATGCATAGTTTAACGTTTTAAATCAAATATATCCATTCCTTTTTATTAAGATTTTAACCATGGCCCATTAATAACACTTAGATGCACGTTTATGGCCTAATGACTTGTTTAGCTAGTTAAGCACTATTTAAAGTACACAGTGTGACGGTCCTGGCTAACGAGGGCATTACAACCAGGTTCAGAAATTCATTTGTCTTTGCAGGCTTAACTGCAACACAGTAATATCTTTCATTAAACAACTGATTAAATTATTTCCAATTCATCGCAGTTTTATCTCATGTCTGGGATACCACTTCCCACCACATCCGGACATCTTCCTACAACATACATGTAGCACAGATCACCCTGTCATGACCTACCACCCCCATGCTATCGAGGATGGAAGTAATCATTCCCATCCATTGCTCAGCTCTAAATGGATCTAGGCCTCCCTAAAAAACTAGAGGGTAATATTCCTGAAATTTCCCACACAGAAATTCCCATATGTTCCCAACCCTAGGCTGTGCCAATACTGGTGCCAGTCCTGGCATAGCAAAGGAAGATGTGTTCCCTGATACAACCTATTGTTTTAAACACCTGATCTCTTCCTCTTGCCTCTGCAATCTTAATTGCATATCTGTAAACACCTGCTGCCAATTCTAACGGGCAAGCGGAGGGCTTAGGCCCTGGCTGTAATTCCCAACCTCAGTATAAACACCATTGGGTCCCAATAACTGCCTTGGGTACATAACCTCTTATTGATTCTACAGTCAATAACTTGACCCATTAAACATGATGAGCACATTCAAAAGCCTTTCCCCACAGGAACAATCACACAGAACCACATTCACATACCACTGTGGTACTAAAATACATGCCCACAACATTCATACATCAACCAATAACCCCTGCACTTGCCAACAAAATACCATGCTCTCAACTCCAGCATCCAAATAACACATTCATATATTCATTGAACAGGTAATCACATAATCATATCAATAGTCAAGGGTCAGGCCCTATCAGAATCTCATGCTTCCTAATAAGGTATGCAGGTAAATCATTTATATCTTATTTAAGCAGTTAAACACATAACCACATAAATAATCACCATACCATGAGTGGAACTTGTCTTTAGTGACGAGTGTACATGCCCAGCTTGTCTTCAGCTTCTGATACCAAGTTGTAATGCCCTACTACCCAAGGACCGTAACACTGTGTATTTTAAATAGTGCTAAACTCACTAAACGAGTCATTTGGCCATAATCGTGTAACTAAACGTGATTAACAATTTAAGGTTAAATTTTTTTGTCAAAGATACAAACGTTTCACTAAAACATTTTCTGTATACATGGGATCCTAAAAAATATTTAAAAGGTTATTTATAATAAAAGAGTTACAACCTGCCGACCTAAGTGGCAAAATTGGGTTTGACCGTAGTTCCTCTTTAAACCCTCAGTTGTGGTGGTCGAGCAGTCGCATATGTACACATCGTCACCCAAGCTCTCCAACTCAAGGATGGTCCAACTTTCTTCTTCCTTTACCTACACCACATAGCACTCGTGAGCCAAGGCTCAGCAAGAAAACTTAAACATACTCATAAGTAGTTAACAACATATATCCAAAATCATAACAAGCACGCCTATTAGTAATAACCCTACTCATGCATGCATACCATTCATATAAATGACTACAGTGTCATAAGGCACCAATTTCCCTAGATAAATTATCAATAAATCATATCGGGGTCCACTGCCCAAAATACATGATTATGGATTCATACTGGCTCAACACCTTAGGATATAGGACCAACGCTCCATGCTATTGCCATGCTTGACTAATAAGTCAATGCCTTACGACCAGCACTCAGTGTGCTAATGCCATCCTTGACTACTAAGTGAATGTCTTACCACCAGCACTCAGCATGCTAATGCCATCCTTGACTACTAAGTCAATGCTTTACGACCAGCATTCCTCGTGCTAATGTTGTCCTTGACTAATAAGTCAATGCTAGGATATGGGACTAATAAGTCACCTTAGGTCCCTTAGCCCTATCCTCTGTATAAGCATACCTGGCACTGACCAGCACTCCACGTGCTAATGCCGTCCTTGACTAATAGGTCAATGCTGGGGCCAGCCCTAGGATATGGGACTAATAAGTCATCTCGTGGCCCATTTCCCTATCCTTTGTATAACTAGCTTTGGAGTTGATCCAGTGTACCTGGTGCTAAGTTTTCCCCGACCAATAGGTCGGTCAAGCGTATGATGCGCTTCTTGTTAAGCATAACCATAACAACCAGCGCTCATCACGCTATTGTCGTCCTTGACTAATAAGTCAAGCCTTTCTCAATAAGATAATGCAAACATGCATATATCATATGTCAAATATCCAGATACAAATCATTCAACATGATTAATCATAATCATGCACATACTCAGGCGTTCATGCCCTATTTATGTTCCTATTCAACAATTCAGAATCACAAGTATAATAATAATCACGCACATTTACAGTGACTCAGGCTCTGATCAATTCTATATTCAACATTTAGGCCATGCCATAATCACATGTATCACATGCATCACATACTAGGTCCAGCTCTCTTACCTTTAGTCCAAGCATAGGTTGCCAATAAACGACCCTTGAGCATGATCCTGATTATGAGCCCCTAGCGATAGCCTAGTAAAAACCATAATATAGAATCCCGTCAATAATGAGTAAACACATGCTTCCAGACCGAGTCCTAGCCTCCGGGATATCGAGTCCTTCCAAAACAGGTACTAAGATCAATCCTGAGCCCTTAGGTTTAGGTTCCCAAGACTTAAAACCTATTTTGGCAAAAACTGCCCTTTTGGGCCACGAGTCGCAGCCTACTCAAGAACAGGGGCTAAACCCGTCTCTGTCTGTGCCATGGGCCGCAGCCTACCTAAAAGAAGTCACGGCCCAAGGTGTTCCCAATAGCTAATTCTTCCTTTTTTTTAAAGCCTGGGCTGCGACACATCAGAAAAAGGTCACGACCTAACCACGAACACAGCCCAAAAACCTCCATTTTCTAATTTCAAATCCTTCCAAAAACCTATCCAAACATACCCAAATCTAAAAAACAAAGTCCCTAATTATCTTAATGGCCCAAAACCATTAAAACCCAAGTTTTAACCCATTCAAAAACTCCTCAAAATGTAAAATTCAAAACTTAAGAAATTTCAGGAAATGGAAAGTTGGAAATTAAAAGCTTAAATTACCTTTGATTATGTTGTTTCTCGCTAAATCTTTCGTCTAATAAGCTTCTAAACATTCCTAGAATCGATATGACTCAATCCTTGCTTGAATCCGAGTCCTAAAACTCGAGTTTCCTTCAAAAATGCGACGAACGGTGAAAATGGATAATGGGAGAGAGAGAACGCACTGAGCATTCTTTTTATGTTACTGACAGATTACTTCAAGCTTAAGTAACCTCAAACAAATCCCAATGCTCGGGGTCCCAAATATGCCACTGAGGGTAAAATAGTCAAAATCCCTAGAATTCCCTCCTGATCTCACTAACTCCCAATATATCATCAAATATTTATTCCCATTACCCAATATCCTGGTAATGTATTAAATACCCAATATACCCCTTGACTCACACCGAGTCAAGTATGGGTCCCGCTGCGACTTTCCCACTTACTTGCTCCCTAGGATCGTCTCGTGCCGAGTAACCCAAATATATCCACATAATAATGTGGTCCCACACATATATCACATATATGCCAAATATACCCATAACTGGCCAAATTACGAAAATTACCCTTTTAATCATAAATGGGTCCACTTGCATATAAAAAATACACCCAAACGTGCATATGAAGTCATATTATAATATAACTCACATAATCACATAATTTCATAATTTTCCATTTTGGCCCCCTAATCAAGGCCCTAAGCCTTATTAGGTAATTTAGGATGTTACAGGACAGGTAGCGTTCAACCCAATCTTCTCGTAGGCTGGCTTGAACGGGATGTTGACTGAACTACTGTCGTCCACTAGGATCTGTGCCACCATCTTGTTGGAGATCTTGCTCTAAACCACCAAAGGATCATGGTGGGGAAAATGTACCATCCGAGCATCGTCCTCGGAGAAAGTGATGACTTGGTCAGTCATTCAGGAAATCTGTGCTAGTAACTGGGTTAGCGCTAGCACTTCATCGTCATAGTTTAGGGCTTGGGCATATCGATTTTGCGAGCCCCTCGACATGCCTCCCAGATAGGGTCCTTCGGAGATAGTCCTTACCCTCCCATTCACCAAGGGAGGTCCATGGACTATTTTCTGCTGCGGGATCGCGGGAACTTGGAATAGGGGCTGCGAAACCACTTGCTAAGGAAGAAATCCTACAGCCGAAGCTTGGGCTGGGCACGCACCGACTCTAGCATATTGGTTGAGGTGCCCCAGTTTGATGAGACTTTCAATCTCATCTATATGTTGCCTACTCTCGTTGCTGTGGTTCCCCACATCATGGTGGGATTAATAAAAACTTAGTGGAATCTCTTTTCTCTTGATCCCTTTGCATAGGTGGCGGTTTCCAGAAGTGGACCTGCTACTCAATGGCTAGGATAATATTCTCTTGAGTATCCACCAGGTTCGTGTACTCGGAGTATTGTGGAGCGTACGTCTCATCAAGGGCTGCTCCAATTCTCTTGGGCTTCTTGCCCTTCCCTTTTCCCCTTCATCTGCTCCCGCTGGGGGTCTCGTTAGATGTCGGGGACTAGGCCAAAGTCGTAGTTCTAACATGGAATGCAAGCTAAAAAATTCATTTTTCTAGTGGGAGCAGCTCCATAGCATGTTGGGGCGGCACTAAAACAAACATTTGGCATGGTGATGAATCCAGCTGGTTGAACAGCAGGGTTGAACTGTGGAGCGCTCACAACACTTTTTTGGGTTAGAGTGTATGGCGAGTACTCGGTTCTTGGACCCATGACGTTTGGGAACAATGGAGCGGGGAAATGGAGTGGTACTCCAAACACTCCAATCTAAGCCTCCTCCAAGTTGATGTACTCTCAGGCTCGACGTACGAAGTCATCGAACCTGTGACATCCTCTTCACTGTAGGTAATCCAATAGTGGGAAACCTGCTCAGATATGAGCTTGTATGTGACAGTCAGTATCCCGTGATCCATAGAGGGAAAGACCAGGTAAAGTTGTGCAATCCTTCATCGCCTGGGGAAGGTCAAGTGTGATAATTCTAATATTTTGTCAGTATGGGACTACACAATTGAAGAAGGCTTAAAAGGATTGATGGGTACTACCTATGCCAACAAGATGCATCTTCTTTTCGGTAGCCCATCACTTGAGAACTCCAAATTTAAGCGTACTTGACCTGGAGTAGTCTCATAATCGGTGACTTCCTGGGAAGTTTTCCTAGGAAGCAGGCAAGTGAGGACAAAGCATGTTGGAAAGACTCATGTTGGTTTGTAGGGCCAGTCGTCATTCCAGGAAGCATCCATAGTGACATGGGGCATTACATTGTAGGGCCATCAGGTATTGGCCATCATAAACCCTCTTGGTCCTAGCTACTTTTTCCTTAAATTGTTGGATGTAAGCTTTAAGGGTCTCAGGTGGTCCCTGCTTTATGTTGGTCAACGCATTGACCTCAAAATTCACCTTTCGCACAACTATGAATTGTCTTCAGAAAGAAGAGGAGAGTTGGTGCCAGGAGTGAATGGATCCTGGCTTATGCTTCTTAAACCATTCATCTACTGATCCCTTTAAGGTCAATGGGAAAACGTGACATTTGGCATCCTCATAGACACGGTGGACCAACATCAATCTATTTAACTTTGAGAGATGGTTGGTGAGATCTGTTCCTCTATCTTATGAATCGATGTTTGACATTTTGAAGCCACGAGGTAGTGGAGCCTCCACAATGTGGGGAGCACAAGGCTCCCCATCATCTTTCTCGAAGTCTGAGTCATGACCTTGTCTCTAGGCCATCTTCAGCATTATCCTTTTCAAACTCTCCAACTTGTGTGTGGAT
The DNA here is from genome assembly GCF_963169125.1 of Humulus lupulus. NCBI lineage: Eukaryota > Viridiplantae > Streptophyta > Magnoliopsida > Rosales > Cannabaceae > Humulus > Humulus lupulus. The sequence continues at coordinate 131,986,012 of NC_084794.1, forward strand.
GGTCGCAATTTTGATTGGCACCCTGTTTCGGGTGTTCTCTCCTTTGAGATTTAAGGTCATCTCGGAGGTCTTGTTGTTGTTGTCTCTAGGACTATCCTTCGGTGTTGTCCTGTCCCTGCGAGCATTCAAGTCATCTCACAAGTCGGGTTGTGCTTGGTGGCGACCACCGTCTTCGGGGTATCCTTCTTTTTTTTTCCTCCTCGGAGTCAAAATATTTGTTATTGACAGAGACATTAATTCCTTGTCCTCAGTTGGTAGAGAAATTTCTCTTATTGTCCCCCTGGCCAGGGTTTCTATGATGCTTGCGGAGACACCACCTCCAGGCCTAACGCGATCTGTCGCAACGCGCTTGGGCGGAACCCCCTGGGCTCCGCGAACGGTAGCAGCCTGGCAGTGTCCTTGGGCTCCACACCCTTGGTTATAATTGGCCTTCTTTAGGGGATGAATGGGCCTAGAAGCCCGACGAGTTCTCTTCTGTCTCTAAGCAGGGTCTTTGTCTACTTTACCTTTGCCATGGTCTTATGGTGCAGGTGGGGCTCCAGCTCCAGCTCAATGCCCAGGTGGCACTCTAGCTGGCAGATCTTGCGCCATGCTAGCGGGGTACTCGGGAGGCACACCCGCTGTATTGACAAGTGGCACTACGACTGGGTGCTAGGTCACACGCTAGCTGGCTTCCAAGGTGGTACTTCGCCACAGGGGTCCACTCGCAGCCATTGGACTGCCAGAGTAGCTTTCATGGCGTTAACCATCCCTTGTAGGGTGACGATATTCCCCTCGTGGGCATCAAGTTTTTGCTGCTGAATTCTCTGCGTCCATGGGCTAAGGATAGTCGTCCTTGTAGAGCTTTCCATCTTCACCATCGTAGTCAGCGTTCTCATCGTAATCCTCCTGGACCATCTCCTGGAGGTCGTTTGGAGGTGGCCAGCTGAGTTCTCGCCCCTTAGCTCCAGCGAGAGGAGCAACGTCGTCTGGGGCATTTCTATGTGTGGTCACTATGACTGTATCTTCAAGCTTTCTTCGAACTCTCAATGAAAGCACAAAAATGGTGACTGCTCTTTTTGCTATCAACTTAATAACTGAACTTAAAGAAAATAAAGAAGATTAACACCGAGATTTTATGCGATTTAGTTTATAAAACAACTCTAGTCCACGAGTCTTTAGTATTAGTGTTCTTGATGCTTGTGATGGGAAGCTTCAATGGAGGCGTTCTTGGGCAGCGTATAGAGTGCTCTATGTATAATAATTTTTTAATCCTTTTACAATGATACCCTTGCCCTATTTATAGAGGTTGAGGGTCATTAATATCATATATTACAAATATTCCCCAACTATTTGGGAAGTTAATTGCTATTCAACCCCTCCAAATATTTTAATTAAGATCGTGGGCCTGTACGTATATCACATGAGGCCCAATTCGTAGGTTGCAACCCACCAACTTTACGGGAGACACGCCTCTGATGTTGTGAGAATGAGACTGCACATTTTCTTGTGTCAGGCGGTGTTGTGGGAAATACCAACTGTCGAGTGTCCGAACTTGACGCCACTACTCGAGGCACTAAAAAAGCTGTGAGACGGTCTTGTGGTGGCCAAAGGCTACAATGACTGACACCTGGCGTTCTCTCTAGACCCGAGGACAAATCTCCTAGACCTGGAAGACTACCGGGTCAAGAAGACAAGAGGACCGCTAGTGTGATCCTTAGGACATGGCCTCACTTGGAGACATCCACGCCTAAAAAGGGATCATGACTTACTCAGATGAGACTACACTCCGAAAAGCTCTGGACGAGATCTACAAAGCTTTATTATCTCCCGAGAAGCTTAATTACTTCTCTAATTACAGCCACATGTCCAATGATGAAATCACAGACAACATATATTATTATCATAATATAATAACATTCTTGTTTATAAAATATTATATATATTTTATAACATTTAAATTTATATTAATATAATTATTAAATATCTAATCTTTTATTATATATTATTATAATAATAATTTATAACATTTGAATTTGAATTTATATTAATATAATTATTATATATGTAGTCTTATATTAAATATTATTATAATAATGATATTTTATAATATTTGAATTTATATTAATATAATTAATAAATATTTATTTTTATTTAGTTTTAAAGTTATATTCTGTTAAATATTTAGAATATTTCATTAAAATTAACGAAGCAGACCGTTAAAAACAAGAATTTTCATTATCTACACATTTTTTATATTGAAGAGATACTAAGTGCAAACAACGTACAATGCGTGTTCGTTTAATTTTATTTAGAAAACTAGTTAATAGAACCACACTTCGTGTGGTGATTAGTATTATTTAGAATATATATTTTAGTCTCTTTCAAAAATATATATTTTAGAATAATTCTTATATTTGTTTAATGATATTTGAAAATAGTATAGTATAGTTGTAGGAAAATTATTTAGTATAAATCTCAATAAATCATCTTTTTTATTAAAAAAAAAATAAGATAACTTCATAAAAATAATGCTATTGATCCATAATAATTTTTTTTCACTTAAGAGTGGTTTTTAAAAATTTTCTTTATTTTACTCTATATATGAAAGTAATTTAACAAATTAAAGGTGATATATTTAGTCTTTAAAAAAATAGTAATTATTATTTGAATATTAATATACTGAAAGACATAATTTTTTAACATTTTTTTCCTAATAACAAGGATGAGTAGATATGTATATGTAGGTGATATTATTAATTAAGTTTAATACTTAATACTTAATTAAAAATAAATAAAATAGATTAATCTAAATATAAATTCTGAATTAATAAGAAAATAAATAATAATCCATTAGTAATAATAATGAATAATTAATTGAAAAATGTAATAAAATATATAATGAAAGTGAAATAAAATAGATTTAAAAATACTAATAACTCAAATAGAAACAAAACTTAACTATTCTATGTATAAATATATATAAGAGCAACATAACAAAAGGTAACATTATTAGTACTACTTAAATCATTGTTTGAATTTTAGTGTGTTAAACCATTTAATATTTTACTTTAAATCTTTTTTAGTAGTCTTCTTATTATTTTTTAATATCCAGTTTATTGTATAATCTGGGTTTTACGTAAGTTTTTTTTATTTTTCATTGGCCTCTTATTAGAATATTCCCATATATTTCTTTCACCAATTCTTTTTAAGGTACTAAATTTCTGTCCATTCTTTTCAATCTTCTCCAACAATATTACAATTTTGTTCTTTTCCAGCGATGTCATTATTTCACAATGACAATATTTTACTCTTTTTTTTTTTTTTATCAAGAAGGAAAAACTTCATTGAACAAACAAACAATTACAACCAAGGGCAAACCACCCAACCAGCACAACATAGAACTCGGCCAAAAACAGCCCCAACACTCACACTAGTTACATTGAAGTTTCCTTATAAAAAGCTTATGTTGAGGTAATAACTTCCTGTTATGAACAATGTATAACCTATATTTAACTAAGGTAATTACACCCTTAGCTATACAACTAACTGTCAAAGAATAACCATAAAAAATGCACCATTTTCTATTCCTCCAAATGTGATAAATCACTGCAGCTAACACCATATTCAGAATCGAATCCACAATGCCATTATGCCCAACATTAAGCCAAACAACCCAATCAGTATAGTTATTAGACCAAGCTTGAAACCCAAGCCAAGTAAAAATGCAAGACAAAATCCTCTTAGAATGGCAGCAATCAAAAAAGAGATGGTTGTGACTTTCCAAATGGTCTTCACAAACTGGACAAGATAAGTTATTCAACTAAATGTTGAACCTAGCTAAATTGTCTCTAGTCAGGAGGTAAGAATTGACCACCAGCCATAGCAAGAATCTGTGCTTAGGAAGGATTGTCCTACACCAAACTGCATTCTTATACTCCACAAGCTGTTGGTTTATTGTACTGTTATATAATTTGGAAGGCTTGAACTTCCCTGAAATGTCAGCAGCAAACAGCTCTCTTTCACTAAACTTGCTCCTTAAATGGCAAAGTTTCTGCCAATACCAGCTGCTATCCTGTTTCAAAACATAATTCCAAAAATTAACTCCCTTCAAATATACATTCTGGATCCATTTGACCCAAAGAAGGTCCTGTTTTGCAGAAACAGCCCACATATATTTAGCTAGAAGCGCTCTGTTCCAGCTAGCCCCATCTCTGAGCCCGAGCCCTCCATAAGCCTTAGGAAGGCAAACCTGATGCCAAGAAGCTAGATGGAGTTTACTTCGAATCCCAGAGGCCCCCCACAGAAACAATTTGCATAATTTCTCAACCTCCTTGACAATACTCTGAGGCAAAATAAACACATTCATCCAATAATTTCTAAGACCAAACAAAACAGAATGAATAAGTAATAACCGGCCAGCATAGGATAAATGCCTACTAGACCAAGATAACAACTTTGTCCTAATTTTATGCACAATGATCTCACAATCCTCATGTTTCCATTTGGTTGGTCTCATAGGAACCCCAAGATACCGAAGAGGAAAGCTCCCCTCAGGAAGTTGAATAGCCTCAGCAATCACCCTTCTCTCAGCTGCATTAACTCCACCAAAATAGATATGAGACTTATTGGCATTGATTGACAGCCAAGTAGCCTCACTAAACTTCCCAAGTGCTTCCTTAAGAATGCTCACTGCCGTGAGAGATCCTTTACAAAACAAGATTAGATCATCAGCAAAACACAAGTTAAGGAGCTTAAGACTCTTACACATAGGGTGGTAATGAAATGAAGAAGACCGAGCAGCCAATTGAAGACTTCTAGTCATATACTCCATAATGAGCACAAAGAGAAGGGGAGACATAGGATCCCCTTGACGCAGCCCCTTTTCACCCTTAAATCTACTCTGAACTCTGCCATTTAACAATAAAGAATAGGATGTGTTTCTCACACAAGACATTATCCAGCCAATAAACTTCATAGGGAAACAATAGGCCCTCAAAAGATCTTCAAGAAATTTCCAGTCAACTGTGTCGTAAGCCTTACTAAGATCCATTTTAATAGCACAACGAGGAGAAGTAACAACCCTTTCATAATTCTTGATGAGATCCTGAAAAATCATAATATTATGAGCAATCGACCTACCCCTTACAAACGCACCCTGATTAGACTGGATAAGAACTGGAAGCACCACAGCAAACGGGAACATAACAGTTTAGCCATAACTTTATATAGCGTAGAACAGCAAGCAATAGGCCTGTAATCTATGGCCCGAGCTGGATTAGGAACCTTAGGTACCAAGGACAGAGTAGTCTCATGAAGCTCACAAGGAAATTGGCCTGTTGAGAAACCTTGAGTGATCGCTGAACAGATATCCTGACCAATATCCTGCCAAAGTTCTTTAAAAAAACCTGAGCCAAACCCGTCTGGACCAGGGGACTTAGTGCTAGGAATTCCAAACAATGCAACTTTAATTTCCTTGCTGGAAAAGGGTTTTAAGAGAAAGAGCTGTTGGTCTAAGGAAAGCTTAGACCCCATTTCCATACTTTGCAGGTCAATTTTACCAATAGACTGCCAAGATAGCTCGTAAAATGGTCAACAAAATGGGCTACCACCTCCTTAAAATCATCTACCAGTAAACCTTGATATGTAATATATGAAACAATATTGTTCTCTGCTCTACATTTCTTCAAGCAGGCATGAAAATATGAAGTATTCATATCCCCTTCCTAATCCAATTAATCTTGCTGCGTTGAGCAAGAAAGCTGTGATACATGTGTTCCTGTAAATGAAACTCAGTAGCCCTCTCCTTAACTACCTCTTGCAATCTAAGATCATGAGGATGCACTTGGGCTTGAAATTGAGCATCCTGGTAAGCCACCATAGCCGACTGATAGTTAAACCCAACATCTCCAATGGAGTCTCTATTAAACTTCTTAAGTCTATGCTTCAACCTCATAAGCCTAAGATAGATTGCTCTAAGACCAGAATCTCTAATAGGGGCCCTCCAACTACTCAATACCACCTGTTTAAAGTCAGAATGGTCAGTCCAGAAATCAAAAAATCTGAAAAGTTTGATTCCCATTGCCTCCATGGGAATATTAGACACTACACAGGAGCAATGGTCTGAGATTACCTCCCAACTAAAAACAGCCAAAGATTGAGGAAACATGTCCAGCCAATCCTCATTCATGAACACATGGTCGATCTTTGAGTAAATCCTAGCTGAGCCTTCTTGGTTATTTGTCCAAGTAAAATAAGATCCACTGCTTTTAAGAGCCCCAACTTTAGCATCAGCTAGCCAACCCAAAGGATCTGTCACCTCAATACCAGGTATGGGATTACCACCAAATCTATCCAAACCAGAAAAAGGGGCGTTAAAGTCCCCAAGAACTATCCAAGCTTTCACAGACAGCGAAATCCGAGTAAGATCTTGCCATAAGCTTCATCTAATCTCTAAAACATTGTACCCATAGACAAAGGTTACATAAAAAACACCCCTCTGGCCTACCAAGTTAACCTTACAGTGAACAAACTGATGAGACTCCTCCACTACAGTCACTCGCACTATACCTTTCCTCCAAATGATTAAGAGCCTACCCTCAATAATTGGACTAGAGTAAAACTCCCAATTAGGAAGTTTATGCTCCACGAACTCAACAATTTTATTCCCCCTCATTTTAGTTTCCAACAAACCACCAATTCCAACCTTATTCCTTCTACAAACATCTAGGACTGAAATTTGTTTATTCGCACTGTTCAGCCCCCTTAAGTTCCAACTCAGTATATTACACTTATTCATTGGAAGAACTACCTCCAAGATGCCCGTCCTTGCCACCCTTTTTCTGCTCCTGCAGAACAACAAATTGATTGATCTGTTTTTGAGTCTGAACAGCCGGGATAGTATTACCACCAGTGATATGACCCTGCCTAATCTGAGTAGCAACACGCCTAGGAGTTTGCCATTCCTCATCCTTATTTAGATCCTTTAACTGCCCAGAGTTATCCTACCCTGAAAGATTAACCTCTTTAGCATTCAGAACTGAATTCTCCACCACATCAAATGCTCCAGTTTACTCCCCTAGTTCCTTTTCATTAAGCCCCTCTGAATCTTTTGACTGCTCCACTAAGACTTCAGCTTTAGAACCAACTTCTTTTTTCACCCAAAGAGATTTATTCTCCTTACGACAGTCCACCATAGTGTGCCCAAACCCAGAATAACTCTTACATTTAGTAGGCAGCCACTCATATTCGATTCCTTGTTCCAAAATCTGGCCATTCTCATTGATAAACTGAAAACTACGAGGCGGATTATCAGTAATCTCCATCTCCACGAGAACCCTGGCAAACTGAATTCGAGAACGCTCCCTAGTAAACTTATCTACTAGAAGATATTTGCCTATAGTGCTCACCAAAGCACTGATACACTTGCTACCCCAATACTGAAGTCCAAGGTCATGTAGCCGAATCCATAACGGGACAGAACGGATGAGGTGAATAGCACTAAGATCTGTTGTCCAAGGCCTAATGATAACAGGTTTCCTGTCATATTGAAGCACACCATTCTCTAAAACATGATCTCTTGTTGCTTCATCATTAAATTTTACCAAAGTTAGCCCCAACGTCATTATAAAGATTTGAGCAATCCCTAGATGGCCCCAAACTCTTTTAATAAAGCCTTCAAACATTGCCATTGGAGGATTTGCTCCAAGCACCATGCATATAACTGTAGAACTCCAATTTGCATATTGAATTTTAACCTCTTCAATATCAACTTTAGCCAGCTTCTTCCCATTTCTAAACAAAGGTTCAGTAAATTCAAGTTTCGGTTCAGAAAAAGAGAGCTTACTCGACCTAAATTGTTCCCATTGATGCTGAGCCTCTGACTGAAAGTCCCCTTCTATGACTGTATCCCCTTCATCAACCCTATCCACCCAAGATGCACTTCTCACACCCTTACCCAATCCATCGTCCAAAACCTCAACACCCTGGATATTCAAACTCGGTCGATCTGTATCACCAACCTGCAAAACTCCAGACCCAGGCACTTTTAGATCCACAAGATTGACAGGATCCTACCCTACAAACCCATCTCCCTCAAAACAATGAACATCCTTCGCTTGTACCTCAGGAGACAACAGCTCAGTCCGATCATCAGAATGAATTTCAGGCCTACAAATCGACTTCTTCTTCTTCGCCATGGAAGAGAGCAACCCGACCCTTCGGCTTCTTTTTCTTATTATTTTACTTATTTAAGCTAGGCTGAAATTCATTTTTTTTTAAAGCCAGGCTTGAAATCATCAAGCATTAAACATGGGTAAGAAAAATAAAAATAATGTAAAAAAAAAATTGGTTTGTTTAGTATATTGTACAAATGAGTAATTGAAATTCATCAAATGTGTAAAACCTTGATTGGCTAACTTTACTTTTAGATAAAATATTTTAAAATTACAAAAAATCAGCAACATAACTTTTAATAATTATCTCATAATTCAATTGGTATTTTAAGTGAAAATCTCTTTTAGTGTAAATACAATTTTTACCTTATTTATCACAATCAATATTTATTGGTAAAATATTGTGTTTTATCTTGTGAGAATATTTTCAGGGATTATGTTTATTAAGGAATAAGGAAGGTTTCAAAAATGAACATGGTCAAAAGAAATGACCAAGTTTGTTCTGGCAGATAAGTCTGATGTCATTGCTGACTCAACAATTTCCTTTTGTGTCGACACAGGATTGATCTAGCTGGCAGATTTTCTAAATCAAAAAAATTTACAAATATTCTTGTATTGATTACAAGATCTCAGAGATAGCTAGCCTTGGACAATTTCTACACCTACAAATACCCTGCCAAGGCATTTGAAAATTTTTCCTCTTCCAGTTGGAAAATTTGTAAACATTATGTTATTTTGAAGAGTGTTTTATTTGTAAAGATTAAGTTTGTTCACCTTAATCTTTGTGAAAGTGCTGAGTATACTTGTGGATATCTATCTAGTCCCTTGTAAATAGGTAGTGTCTATAGTGAACGTGTTCATAAGGATCTTCGGGAGAGGATTCTATCTAAGTCTCACTCCGGGAGGAAGTAAGCACTCGCTATTCTTTGAAGAGATTTCAAGAGAATCAACGTTTCGTCAAAACCAGATTCGTAGAGAAGAGTACAACAAGATTGCGGCAATAGTTTCAGAGGGAGTCTTACATTGTTTAAGTCAATACTTTTGTACACATTATTTCTTTACTAATTGGTTTATTCTCTAGGCGTGGCCTCGTGGATATAGGTTATCTAAAAGGATTTCTGAACCACGTAGAAATTCTTGTGTGTTGAATTTTTACCTGTTTTTCTTTTTCTGTTTAAAAAGTTGCATAAGTAGTGTTAACAAAACTGGAATCTGTCTAAACAACTTAATCAGTATTCCGCATTTAATTAAGTTGTTTATTTTAAATCACTTGGTAATGTTAAAATACGAAATTTCATTTGGTATCAGAGTGGGTCACTAATCTTTTAGTGAGATCTTGTGGTATTCCGTTCGTTTGTTTGTTATGTCTTTCTTTGCAATAGGTGACTCAATAACACGTCCTCCCTTACTGAATGATTCTAACTATCCTTATTGGAAAGTTAGAATGAAGGCCTTTATTAAATCACAAGGAGAAAAGGCGTGGAGATCAATCTTAACCGGTTGGACACCTCCAACTGAATCAAATGATGTAAAAAAGATAAAATCTGAACTTAACTGGACTGATGCTGAAAATAAATTGTCTAGTTATAACAACAAAGCTTTGCATGCTATCTTTAATGCAGTTGGTGAAAGATACATAAAATTAATCTCCTCCTATGAATCTGCCAAAGAAGCTTGGGAAATCCTTCAAACACAATTCGAAGGAACTGCTAATGTCAAGCGTTCTAGGCTTGTTATGTTAACTGCAAGATTTGAAAATCTTAGAATGATAGAAACTTAGTCTCTCACTGATTTCTATGCGTTGGGTGAAAAATTGGAAAATAATGTGTTAGTTCGAAAAATTGTTAGAATGCTTCCTGATAGGTTTCAAACTAAGCTCACAATAATCGAGGAGGAAAAAGATCTTGACACAATGAAAGTAGAGGAGTTGATGGGTTCATTGCGAACTTTTAAACTCAATCAGGAAATCCGCCAAAAGGAAAAACCAAGTTCTCCCAAAGAAAAATCAGTTTATCTCAAATCATCAAAGATGAAAGATTCAGATGAAAATGATGATGAAGATGAGATGGCTTTGTTGACCAAAAATTTTCAAAAATACATGAAAAATATTGGTAATAAAATATCCACGTTCAAATCTTCAAAAGGTAATTATTTCTCTAAACCTTTTAACAATAGCAATAAAAGAGGTGTGCAATGCAGGGAATGTGAAGGATTTGGTCATATTCAATCTAAATGTGCCAATACACTGAAGAAAAACAAAAAGGTAATGGTAGCTACTTGGAGTGATCAGGACTCTGAAAATAGCGATGAAGAAGATAACTAAATCCTTGCCTTAACCACTGTTGTTTTTGGATTAACTATAAATTCGCAGGTTAATAAAATGCTTGTTTATCTGAACAACACAGTTCAAGAAGAAAACTCTAAATGTGAATCCAGTGAGTCTGATCTGGATGAGGAATCTTTGAAAGAATCGTACAAAGATATGTATGATCAATGGTTAAAGGTTTGTTCTGATAATCGCTTAATGGCAAGTAATAACAAATCCTTACAGAAAAAGAACGATGAACTTGAAAACACTATGAAGAATCTTGAGGATAAAGTTATTGCCAAAAATTGTGAAATTAAGAGATTATCAAATGAAATTAATCACATGGTTAAAGTTGTTAAAATGCTTAATCAAAATTCTAGGATCTTGGATGATGTTATTGGTGTAGGACAAAAAGCAAGTAATTTTTCTGGATTAGGATCTGATGGGTTCAAATCAAAAGGTAAAACCATTTTTGTGAAATCTGGCATTTTTACTAGCTCAACCACTAACGTCTCTACAGGTACATCTCAAACTGGTGATGCTACAAAAGTACAATATGTTTCAACATCTGTTAAACAGACCAAGTTTCTCGAAAGAAATAAAATAGATCATTTCATTCCCATTTGCCATTTTTGTGGAGTGAAAGGGCACATCCGGCCTAGATTTTTTACTATGATGAATTTTTTCAAAAACAATTATCTCAATCATTATAGTAAAATAAAGCAGGTTGTGAAAAAACCATCAAAAAGGGTTTGGATAGTGAAAAAGAAACAAATTGTCTTGCTGCATTTACTTGTCATAAAACTCGTGCCTCTAATTCTTGGTATTTTGATAGTGAATGTTCTAGACATATGATAGGTGATGCAAATATACTCACTAATTTCAAATCTTTGAAATGTGGTGCTGTAACTTTTGGTGATGGTATGGCAGGTAATATTGTTGGAAAAGGTACCCTAAGTCTTGATGGACTACCAAAATTGAGAAATGTTTTGCTTGTTGAAGGACTTAAGGCTAATTTGATTAGCATAAGTCAAATTTGTGATCAAGGTTTCAAAGTAAATTTTTCTCGTGATGATTGCAATATTTTTTATCAAAATAGAATGAGTGTATTGAAAGGATATAGATCTATTGATAATTATTATACACTTTCACCAACTCTCAAATGTCATTCGGCAATAAGTAATACCACTGACTTATGGCATGAAAAACTGGGTCATATAAATTTCAAAAGTTTGAAAAAGATTGCAAGTGCAAGGTTAGTTCGTGAGTTACCCAAATTGGGCAAAGAATCTGCAGGTAAATGTGAACCATGTCAGTTGGGGAAACAATTAAAAAAATTCCCACATAAGTGTTACAAGAATTAATACTTCAAAAGTTCTTGAGCTTTTGCATATGGATCTCATGGGTCCTATTCAAGTTGAAAGTATTAATGGAAAAAGGTACATTTTTTTGTGTGTTGATGACTTTTCTCGTTTCACTTGGGTTGACTTTTTAAGGGAAAAATTGAACACTTTTGATGCTTTTAAAAATCTTTGCATGAAATTAAGAGTTGAAAAGGATTGCAATTGTGAGAATCAGAAGTGATCATGGTAAGGAATTTGAGAATACTGTTTATGATGATTTTTGTAAATTTCTAGGTATTTCCCATGAGTTCTCAGCTCCCAAAACTCCTGAACAAAATGGGGTTGTTGAAAGAAAAAAATAGAACCTTGCAGGAAATGGCCAGAGTAATGATGAACAGTAAGAAACTCTCCAAACGATTATGGACAGAGGCTATATTCACTGTCTGCTACACAATCAATCAAGTGTTTCTTCGCCCAGGTACCTCCAAAGCTCCTTACGAAATCTGGAAAGGTAAAAAGCCCAATGTAAGTTATTTTCATGTTTATCTTCTTAGAGATCGTGAAAATATTGGAAAATTTGATTGAAAAAAGTGATGTGGGAGTATTTCTTGGATATTCTATGAATAGTAGAGCTTATCATGTTTATAACACGAGAACTCAAACTGTTATGGAATCATCCAATGTTGTTGTTGATGATTTAAAAGACTTTTCTGAATATTCCAAATGAAGAAGAAATTGATAGGTTCATTGCCGAAACCTCTCAGACGGAATCACCTGCTGTGACGATAGGTGATTTTGTGCCTTCTTATACAGAAAAAGTTGCAACAGAAGCTGAATATGTTCCAACAACGTCTAAACGATCAACAAAGGAAGGCCCATAAATAATCACATATTCAATTCAGAGAGATCCTTCTACCAGAATTAAAAAGAATCACCCTTCAGATCTCATTCTTGATGACATTGAAGAAAGTATGGTCACAAGAAAAAGGTATGTAAATGTGGTACAATTTGTTTGCTTTACATCTAGCTTTGAACCAAAAAATGTCAAAGAAGCTTTGAGTGATGAATCATGGATAAAAGAAAAGCAAGAGGAATTAGAACAATTCACAAGAAATGAGGTATGGAATCTTGTTCCTAGACCAAATCATACAAATGTTATTGGTACCAAGTGGATCTTCAAAAATAAAACTGATGAATTTGGTACAATAATAAGAAATAAGGCTAGGCTAGTTGCCCAGGGGTATACTCAAATTGAAGGAGCTGATTTCGATGAAACTTTTGCCCCTGTCGCAAGACTTGAGTCAATAATATTGCTATTGGTTGTTGCTTGTATTGTTGGTTTCAAATTATTCCAAATGGATGTCAAATCTGCCTTTTTAAATGGAATTTTGAATGAAGAAGCTTTGTTGAACAACCAAAAGGTTTTGAAGATCCACATCATCATGATCATGTTTTTCAACTTAAAAAGGCTTTTTACGGTTTAAAACAGGCTCCTAGAGCTTGGTATGAAAGATTGACTCAATTTCTTGTTTTGAATGGTTATAGAAGAGGCGGAGTCGATAAAACTCTTTTCATCATAAATGTTGATTCTGATATTGTTATTGCACAAATCTATGTCGATGATATTGTTTTTGGCTCCACTTCTAACTCCTTAGTGCAGGAGTTTGTCAAGAAAATGACATATGAGTTTGAAATGAGCATGGTAGGTGAGTTAAACTATTTTCTAGGACTGCAATTCAAACAGTCAGAAGATGGAACCTTCATCTCGATCTCAAGGTAAGTATGCCAAAAACTTGGTGAAAAAGTTTGGTCTGAAATCTGCCAAACATGCAAAAACACCAATGGGAACCACTATCAAATTAACCAAGGACGAAAATGGTGTCAAGGTAGATCCAACACTATACAGAAGCATGATTGGAAGTATTCTGTATCTCATGGCTAGTCGACAAGAAATAAGCTACAGTGTTGGGGTGTGTGAAAGGTATCAAGGGAATCCCATGTGACAGCTGTGAAGCGAATCATTCGCTATGTGAATAGCATTCTTGAGTATTGAATTTGATACTCAAAGGAAACTAATCCTAACCTTGTTTGTTTTAGTAATTCTGATTGGGCATGCAAATGATAGAAAAAGTACAAGTGTTGGATGTTTCTATCTAGGAAACAATCTGGTTTCCTGGCATAGCAAGAAACAAAATTCAATCTCTCTGTCAACTGCTGAGGCTGAGTACATAGTTGCAAGAAGCTGTTGTACTCAATTATTATGGATGAAACAAATGATGACAGATTATGGGTTTGATCTTGACACCTTGACTATTTTTTGTGATAATGCTAGTGCAATTAATATCTCAAAAAATCATGTTCAACACTTTCGCACTAAACACATTGACATTCGTCATCATTTTATCAGGGAACTTATTGAAAATAAAACTTTGGTCCTAGAATATATTGAGATTGACAAACAAATTGCAGATATTTTTACAAAAGCCCTTGATACAGTCAGGTTTGATTCCCTTAGGAAATCCTTGGGAGTGTGTTCTAATTAATTTTTGTTTGTGTTTGCCATATCCCTGTGCTAGAAAATGTTGTGTGATTTTTTCTTGTTCTTGTCCAAAGAAAAAGTCTCGATCATTATGACAAAATGTATTTTTACTTCAGGTTAGAGTTTATAGTTAATATATATCAAAATAAATAGTCTCTCCAATCAATATTCTTCCAAATCAATCTGTGTGTATAGTGTATGAGCATTTGATCCTTGAAAAGTATTTTTAGGCTCCATTTTAGAATAGAGCTACCTACACTGTTGTGTAATTGCTATCTTTGAGTAAATTGGAACTATGTAACAAAAATTATGTAGAAGATACTCTACCACTAATAAAGGTTGCCTTCAGTGTAGTGTGAAAGCGTCTAATTTGGGCACTCTTGAGAAAAATGCTAAAAATTGCCACATAGGACAATGTCCCTGAAAAAGGCTAAAATTGCCATAGAGGGCAATGATCTCTACTTTCACAATCACACACAAATTCTTATGATACACTGTTAGAAAAAATTGTAAGACTGATACACACTTATTAATTTGGATATAATATTTTTTTTGTGATAGGAGTATATATTTTGTGATATTTTAAAAATAAAAAAAATTAAAAGCATGATATATATTAAATATATATTCTCTAACCTTATAGTAAAAATATGTTATGAATTAGTGGTTGTTACTCTCTCCACAGACATGTCATGAAGACATTGGGCACAAATGGGATATTTTTAGTACTTTTGGTTTTATATATAAATTAAAAACAATATATATATATATAACATAAAGGAGGATCAAATTCGTGTGTATCAGAAGGGCATGTTGTATCAATTTTGTTGTCTTTATCATATATTTTTTTAAGATCAAAGGTTTCCTTTTATGGCTTGTTTCCCAATTTTGTTTTGTGTGTTAATGTTGGCAGGTAATTTTTTTTGGGATACTATCGTACACTTTTCAAAAGTGTATATTCTTTTTAATTCTCAAAAAAGGGAATAAAGATCAAATCTCTATCTCTCTCATTCTTTATATTCGAACAACTAAGGCCCCATTCGAACAACCATCACCATCCTTCTTCTTCTTTTTCTTTTTTGATTTCTTTTTTCCTTGTGGCAATTTTCTCTGTTTGTCTTGCAACCATGGTGAAAACTAGAGGAAATGAGTCTCGGTCTCTCAAGGACTTGAAGGCTGGCTAGATGACTGCATCGCCATCACTCACCAAGAAAAAGGCTAAAAGAGTACTTTGTGTCAACCCAGCCTCATTGACGCAACCACCACCACGAGCAAAGTCGTGGTATCTCGAAGCCCCTAAAGCTCCAACTGAACCTCTTTCAATGGCAGCTCCACTCGCCTCTGTCCTTGGTTCTTCCAAAAAGGCCCAAGCATCTCTCTCTGATGATGCCTCTGATCATGAGGATGCTTCGGCCAAAACCCATTTTGACTCCACCGAATCTTCTGATGTTCTTGCACCCAAGAAGAAAAACAAACGGTGGTTCCAGGTTTCCTCTTCTCAAAAATCCCTTAGGTCCAAAGGTTCTCACCCTTCGAATTCCACTCCAAAGGCATCTTCTCTCATGGGTTCCACTCCTCTCTCCAAGTTTTGGACAAAGGTGAAGAAAATTCCTCCGCCATGTTCCTCCTCTGAATCTGACTCATCTGAAGCTTTTGAACCCTCTAATCTTGATCCACTTGAAGATGGTGCCTCAATTGAAGATGATGTTGAATCTGAAGCCGAATCTGACCCATCAGACGACCCTTCTGTTTCTCCAAAGGGCAAGAAAGCTATGAAAATTCCTAAGATTTGTACAAAGTCACCAGTGGTTCCTAAAGCCACAACAGGTTCGTCTTTTAAAGCTCATTCTTTGAATTTATGTTTCAATGACAATGAGACAAATATGAAGCATTATGTGCATAGAGATGTTATTTGTGAGAAAAAAATTTCTTTCTCTGCCCATAGAGTTTTTGGGGTCATTAAGAATATTGAGGATAAATGGTGGTTGGGATCTTTAACTAGGTTTGATGGTTTTGTCCCTCGGGCTTTTCAGGAATTCTATGCTAATCTTAATGATGAATTGTTTGATAGTAAGTCTTTTATGTTTGGTCACGTTTATGTTCGGGGACATTGGTATTTGTTTAGTGCTGTTGAAATTGCCAAGGTTCTCAATGTGCCTTCTGTTGTCACCAATGATGCGGTGGATTTCAACAAAGATAAGGTTTTATCTGAATTGGTGGGACATAATATGGTTTGGGAACAACACTTGGTTCTCAAAGTGACTGATCTTACTCATTACTATGTCATGCGTCACAAATTTTCCATCAACCACTGGATTCCCACCACTCATAACTCCACCATTACCCTTGACACAGCTTTCTTTCTGTTCATAGTCGGGACTGGTCTCCAAGTTGATCTTGCTACTCTAATTTTTTATCAGATCATTGCCTTAGGAAATGCCGAAAAGAAAGGCCAGTATTTGGTGTTTTCTCATTTGATCTACAAGTTTCTTGATTCTCAAAAGCCTCTCCGATTGGAATATGAAATCGTGATACCTCCCACTGCCGGCGTAGATTACAAACTCAATAAGGAATCCTTATCTTCCAAGATGAATAAAGGGATTGTTCTCAAGGTTGACGATGCTGATTCTGTCATCACTGAACTTGCTGGTGCCAAGACCACTCTGGAAACTATTCAGACAGAAGTTCACAATCTCCAGAATTGTCTCTCGACCATCAAGCAACTTCAACGCACCATGACGTCTCAATTTGCTGCGGGTCCTTCCAAATAATGCCATCTGTCCCTGTCTATGTTTTGGTTGCACCATTTTTGGTTTAAATAAATTGTAAAAGAACACTTTTTGTGTCTTTTTGTTTGGCTTCTTTTGTTGGTGTTGCTTTTTCTCCTTTGGCTTATTGATAGACAACAAGGGGGAGAAATGTTTATCTTGGTCTGTTTACCCAAAAAATGGCTCCTGGTGACGTGGCAAGATTGAACTACACATGACAAACACGTGACGACATTAAGAGAATGAATCCTGTTCGACCATCGACTAGAGCGTCATTCATTTATCAAGCATCACGTTTATGTGCAACCAGTCTGGTCACATACTTTCAATTACTTCCTTTTTGACGTACAATCTTGTTATATTTGCGCTAATTGTAATTATTTTTATTGCCTAGACACACAAGTCTTAATGATAATTAAGGCCCATCGGCCCATGTAATCTTCTTGAGCCTATAAATAAGAATCAAAGGGCTCAAGGAAGGGACTTTTGAACTTTGTACTCTGAGAGAAAAATAGTGTGGTTATTCACCTAGGTTGTAATATTCTTGAGGCTTGTGAAACTCATGAACCCTAGTTCATTGATCAGAGTGTTGGGATTCAACATCAATATGAACACTAAGTGAATGTAGGTCATTACCATCCAATTAGGGCCGAACCACTATAAATCGTTTGTGTTATTTATTTTTCCATTTGATTTTTTTTCTTAATTTCATCTCATTTCATACCGTTTATCTGACTCTGTGCCATTGATCAATTTGAGGGTATACATGGTCTATGTTTATTTTGTCATTGTGATAATTGATTATCTCTTGTTTGTTTTGTTATTTAGATAACTATCACAGGGGGAGTAATTACATTACTATTTTGCTCTAATTTGGTTGTCTTTGCAGGGTCTTTCAAAATAAAGTCTTAAAATATTTTTGTCTATCAAGTTGCCAAATGGGAAGATTGTAAAACCCTGATTGGCTAACTTTATTTTTAGACAAAATATTTTAAAATTGCAAAAAATCAACAACATATCTTTAAATAATTATCACATAATTCAGTTGGTTTTTTAAGTGAAAATCTCTTTTAATGTAAATACAATTTTTACCTTATTTATCACAATCAATCTTTATTGGTAAAATATTGTATTTTATCTTGTGGGAATATTTTCAGGGATTATGTTCATTCAGGAATAAGGAAGGTTTCGAAAATGAACATGGTCAAAAGAAATGACCAATTTATTCTGGCAGATAAGTCTGATGTCGTTGCTGACTCAACACTTTCCTTTTATGCGACAAAGAATTAATCTGGCTAGCAGATTTTCTATATCAAAGAAATATTCTTGTATTGATTACAAGATCTCAGAGATAGTTGGCCTTGGACGATTTCTACACCTATAAATACCCTGCCAAGGCCTTTGAAAATTTTGCCTCTTCCATTTGGAAAATTTGTAAACATTATGTTATTTTGAAGAGTGTTTTATTTGTAAAGATTAAGTTTGTTCACCTTAATCTTTGTGAAAGTGCTAAGTGTACTTGTGGATATCTATCTAGTCCCTTGTAAATAGGTAGTGTCTATAGTGAACGTGTTCATAAGGATCTTCGGGAGAGGATTCTATCTAAGTCTCACTTCGGGAGGAAGTAAGCACTCGCTATTCTTTGAAGAGATTTCAAGAGAATCAACATTTCATCAAAACCAGATTCGTAGAGAAGAGTACAACAAGATTGCGACAATAGTTTAAGAGGGAGTGTTACATTGTTTAAGTCAATGCTTTTGTATACATTGTTTCTTTACTAATTGGTTTATTAGGTTATCTGAATGGATTTAGGTTATCTGAAAGGATTTCTAAACCACGTAAAAATTCTTTTGTGTTGAATTTTTACCTGTTTTTCTGTTTCTGTTTAAAAAGTTGCATAAGTAGTGTTAACAAAACTGGAATCTGTCTAAACAACTTAATCAGTATTCCACATTTAATTAAGTTGTTTATTTTAAATCACTTGGTAATATTAAAATACAGAATTTCAAAATGATAGAAAAAATATTTTTTTTAAAAACAAACTCCAAACTCTATAATTTCAAACATATAAGCCCAAGTCTTTTATTTTCTATCGCATTGCTATTGTTGTTGAAATATTAAGTAAACATTTAGTCCCACATATAAGTTGAAAGAATATTTTTTAACCACAAAATTTTTGGGTTTTATGCCCTTATAAAATCATGTCGGACATGTAACACGATTTCATATTGTCCATAAATGTATTAAAAATCATTTAATTTGACAACCGTGTTACTTTCTTGTTCTATGACATGATTATAGAAATAATACTGTTATCCAAAAAACAGGCACGGATGACGTGACAGGAGATTTCTGAACACGTGGCTGACACCTGGCAGAGTTCTGTTAGAGTATCGACTAGTAAGACATAACAGGCGCGGCGGTTGAGATTTCCTCACGACCAGCATGGTCGCACACTCCGCATATTTCAAAATAATCTTGGGTGAATCAAAGTCAATCCCGAGATTATCTCATATGATTCCTAATTATCCGATTAATTAGGAGAGAATATCTGTAACAAATCCATGTAATCCTCCTTGAGCCTATAAATAGAAAAAGATAGCAGAAGGAAGGGACTTTTTGGCTATTAGATTAACGATTGTACTGTTTATCTCTCTCAGGTCTGTGAAACTCGGAGAACCCTAGCTCTTTGATCACTCCTTTGAGATCTCATATCAATAATAGCTCAAGTGGACGTAGGTTATTACCAGTTTCTGGGGCCGAACCACTATAAATTCTTGTGTGCTTTACTGTTTTTGTCATTATATTCATTCCAACATATCTATCCACATCAAGCATTTTGACTCTGTGTTAGTTGACCAAAACAAGGGTCAACATTCTGGTGCTTTCATTGAGAGCTTGATACGATATTATTGAAGCATAAATGGCAAAAGCAACAAAGAAGACTGGGCAGGCGACTGGGGCTGCACCATCTCAACCGCCTCCTCCTCCAAACGTGACCGAAGACGAGCCACATTTGGAATTTGATGAGGAAGAACCAGATTCCGAGACGCTGAGGAATACCCTGGGGGTATTGCAGGATGAACTGGCCAATCTGAGGGCCAGCCAAGAAAGTGCTGCTAAAGTTATGGCGCGACAGCAACAAGAAATTGAGCGACAGTACCAGGAATTAAGTGAAAGACAGGCGGAGATGGACCGCCGTCAGAGGGAGGCCATGGCAGCCCTCGAAGCAGCCCTACAGTTTGCTAGGAATCAGGCAGCACCTGCCTCACAGCCTGATCAACTTTCAAATGGGCCACCCCAAAGGGGTCCCAATCCTAGCCCGCCGATCCAGCCCTCGAGCCCCTAGAGGCCCGAGCAGCCACCAATGCCTCAAGAGGATGTCCCACCAAGGGATCCTGAAGCGCAGCCTCCATCCCAGGCTGGTCGAGACATAACCCCGCAGCCAAGGCAGAATAGGGCCGGGCAGCAACCCCGCAGTCCTAGACGCCATAGGGGCGAAGAGCCAAACCCCCCGAGCAGAGGGCGGTGTCCTTCTGGCAACAGAAGGAACTCCAAGATAAGCTCTGCTGTCCGAGGCCCCCCACGGCATGATAATGCACGGGGACCTACCGACCAATGCAGGCCACCCTCTAACGCTCGGGAAGTTCCATCCCGAGGAGGCAACCGAGGGGACAGTCGATCCCACCATAGCCAGTTGAGGTTCAGAGATGGCCATGGCTACAATGAGGCCGACTTAGGCAGAGGAAATGCCAGTCAGAGAAATGGAGAGAGAGGTGGGGGCAAAAGCCCACCACCTAGAGAAGACCAACCCGAGAGACGCGACGCTAGGGGGCAACCCAGGCAAAATAACGTCTTTAACCGGCTCGGAGCAAGCGAGCAGCAGCAAAGAGACGAAGATTTGAGAGATGTACTCAACAATCGCCGGGAACGGCACGGCAAGTATGTTCCCCCAACACCAGAGGCCCCAGCCATTCCTGACACCGTGCAAGCCCAAATAGATGCCCTGAACCAGGCAGTACAACAGTTGGTCGGGGGAAGAACGTCTCATATCGAGTACGACAGGAGAAAGGGCACTCCTTTCGTTTAGAGGATAGCTGTGGCAGAAACTCCTAGCAAGTTTAAGATGCCCACGCTTCCGAACTTTGACGGGTATGGTGACCCGGTATCTCACGTCAACAAGTTTGAGATACAGATGGACATTCAGAAAGTGTCCGAAGACGCTGGATGCAGGATCTTTCCTACAACACTTTTTGATGCTGCACATGAGTGGTTTTTCAAATTCCCTCCTGCAAGTATTGTTTCTTGGGAGATGTTCGTAAAAGAATTTTACGAACAATTCTATGTGGGTCGTGTGCACCCAACTGAGGTGAATCAGCTGGTGGAGATACGCTAGCAAGAAGGAGAGCCACTGACGGATTACGTCCAGGGCTTCATGTGAGCAGCGGCTGGAGCCAAAACAGTGGATGATGAGGGCAAGATGATGGCCCTAACTGCGGGAGTTAGGCGTTGTACACCCTTGTGGAGTAGCCTCACGAAGCACGGAGTTAGGACTACCCAAGAATTTTTGGATAGAGCTGATCGGTACATCAAGCTCAAAGATGCCATCGCCAGTGAAGGAAAAACCCCAGGCAAGGATAAGGGGATTGCCGATCCCGCCAAAGCCGCCAATGGGTCAAAACCCAATGGCAACGGCAAAGGCAACGGGAACAGCAATGGCAATGGCAAGAATCGGGGGAAGCGGCCGCATAATGAGCCTTCCACCTCTGAGAATAAACGCGCCAAGGGCAACCGTTATGAACCACGGTTCACTAACTACACTGCCCTTATCGAGTCTCGTGGAGAGGTGTATCACTCCATGAGTTCTAGTGTGCCTTATAAAAAACCCGCTCCCATTCGAAAAGATATTTCGAAGAGAGATACCACCAAGTTCTGTCGTTATCATAATGACTACGAACATGATACAAATGAATGCAATCAGCTGAAGGATGAAATCGAGTTCCTTATCAGACAAGGACACTTGAGAAGATACGTACGGGCCTCGGGAAATTCCCAACGAGAGGCTCCAGGTGGCAACGAGCATGCGCCCACACGCCAACTCTCGCCACCTTTGCAGCCTGTCCCCGTAGCTGGCACTTTACTCACCATCTGTGGAGGCCCGCACCTCATGGGAAGCAGTGGAAAGGCGAGGGAACGATATGCTCAGACCCTACGTCACGACCAGGACATCGAGATGATGACTGTGGAGGATAGGGCATCAAAGAAGGCTCGATCAGAGGATGGTGAAATAACCTTCTCTGATAACGACGCCCAGCATGTCCGGTTCCCACATTCCGATCCGTTGGTCATGGATGTTCAAATCACCAACATGATGGTGAAGAGAGCATTAGTTGATACAGGAAGTTCGGTAAACATCTTGTACAAATCCTCGCTAGAACGCATGAAGTTGTCCGTCAAGGACTTGGAGCCCTGCAACCAAACGATTTACAACTTCTCTGGTGAGGGACTCGCCCCTACGGGGTCAATCAGACTTCTGGTAACAGCAGGTACAGCGCCTGCAACCAGGACATTACTCGCTACTTTCATAGTAGTCGATTGTCCTTCAGCGTACAATGCTGTAATCGGAAGGCCCATACTGGTTGACCTCCGAGTCGTCACCTCAGTATGGCACCTGGCCATGAAATTCCCAACAGACGCAGGGGTAGGACGCATGTTGGGGAATCAGAGAGAAGCAAGGGAGTGCTACAATGCCTCGGTCACGAAGGCAAAGAAAGGAACGGTGAAGAGCACTCCCCCAGAAAGGTTGCAGATGGCCATTGATACACAGGCCCAATCCGATGATAGAGTCACCAAATAGGGTGTTGCCCAAAGTGAGGATAGAGATTTAGATCCTCGCTTTGGGGATTTTGAAGAAGATGTTGGACCCGTCGAGGACCTTGAAGAGGTCCAACTTGACGAAAAAGACCCGACCAGAGTTGTAAAGGTCGGGAAAAATTTAGAAGCAACAACAAAGCATGCACTAGTGGAATTTTTGAGAAAGAACCAGGAAGTTTTTTCCTGGTCACACAAAGACATGGCTAGGATAGATCCTGCAGTTATCAGCCATGTCCTAAACGTTGACAAGAGTTTTCCACCCGTGCAACAGAAAAGAAGTCTGCTCGATAAGGATAGATCGAAAGCCTTAAAAGAGGAAGTTGAAAGACTGAAGGAGAATGGGTTCATCAGGGTGGCCTTTTATCCATCGTGGGTCTCTAATCCAGTACTGGTTCCCAAGCCTAACGGCAAATGGCGAACCTGTGTGGATATCACAGACCTTAATAAAGCCTGCCCAAAAGATTGCTTCCCACTCCTAAGGATCGACCAGCTGGTCGATGCAATTGCAGGACATGAGATCCTCTCTTTCATGGATGCATACTCAGGGTACAATCAGATCAGTATGCATCCCCCTGACGAGGATCACACTAGCTTTCAGACCGATACAGGGTTATACTGTTATAAAGTAATGCCCTTCGGACTGAAAAATGCTGGTGCGACTTACCAGCGATTGGTTAACCACATGTTTAAGGAGTTAATCGGAGTAAACATGGAGGTGTACGTGGACGACCTGCTAGTAAAGTCAAAAAAGGAAGAAGGACATGTAAAGGATTTACAGGAGTGTTTCAACGTTCTGAACAAATATCAGATGAAGTTAAATCCTCTCAAATGTTCCTTCGGAGTCGGATCAGGAAAATTTTTGGGGTTCGTTGTTAATTCAAGAGGAATCAAGGCCAACCCCGAAAAGATCAAAGCCCTGATCGACATGAAAGCACCGGTGAAAATCAAGGATGTGCAAAGTTTAACAGGAAGAATTGCCGCACTAAGTAGATTCATTTCCAAGTCGACGGATAAATGCATCCCTTTCTTTAATCTACTTAGAGGTAACAAGAAGTTCGAATGGACCGGAGACTGCGAACAGGCTTTCCAAGCCTTAAAAGCCCACATGGCACAGCCTCCTGTTTTATCAAAACCCATAGATGGAGAAACTTTGTTCATTTACCTGGCGATCACCAAATTTGCTGCTAGTGCGGTACTAGTATGAGAGGAAGAAGGCGTACAAAAGGCAGTTTACTATGTAAGCAAGAGGTTAATCGGGG
Organism: Humulus lupulus; assembly: GCF_963169125.1. Taxonomy (NCBI): domain Eukaryota; kingdom Viridiplantae; phylum Streptophyta; class Magnoliopsida; order Rosales; family Cannabaceae; genus Humulus; species Humulus lupulus. Next base: position 132,010,256 of record NC_084794.1, read on the forward strand.
CCGAATTGAGATATCCTCCAATCGAAAGATTAGCCTATTGCTTAATCTTGGCCTCAAGGAAGTTACGTCCTTACTTCCAAGCCCATCCCATCACAGTCTTAACTGACCAGCCCCTTCGGCAAGTTCTGCAAAAGCCAGAGGCGATTGGGCGCTTATTAAAATGGGCAGTCGAACTTGAGCAGTTCGATATCACATATTCACCGCGAGTAGCAGTAAAAGGACAAGTCTTGGCTGACCTTATCGCTGAATTCACTGAGCTCCCAGGCGACGAGCAGTGCGAAAAACCTAGTGCGCCTGAGCCCCAAGTCGAAGCTCCTTCGTGGAAGTTATTCACAGATGGATCGTCCAACGAATCTCACACCGGAGCAGGAGTGATATTGATAATGCCAGAAGGGCATTGATTTCACTACGCTATTAGATTCAATTTCACCGCATCAAACAATGAGGTTGAATATGAAGCACTCCTCGCAGGGCTAAGATTGGCCAAAGACATGAGTATAAAAGTGCTTGATATTTACAGTGATTCACAGCTAGTAGTGAATCAGGTCTTAGGGGAGTATCAATCACGGGGCCTCAAGATGGTGGCCTACTTAAACAAAACTAAAGATTTGTTGGCGCAATTCGAGAAGTATACCCTCCAGCAAATTCCCCGAGATTTGAATTCAAACGAAGATGCCTTAGCCAAACTCGCAAGTGCGAAAGACGCCGACACTTTAAATATAGTGCCAGTGGAGAGATTGTGCGAGCCGAGCATATGAGCGGATGAGACCAATATGGGAATCCGGATGGAAGATACATGGATGGCACCGTACTTGGAGTATTTCAAGAATGGTGTACTACCAGTAGATAGAAACAAAGCCAGAAATCTTCAAAGACAAGCTGCTAGGTATATACTGGTCGATGGTGTTCTTTACCAAAGAGGATACTCCATGCCACTGCTCAGATGTATTACACCAGAAAAGGTTAAAGAGCTAATGAGGGAAGTACATGAAGGCTTCTGTGGGGATCACGCTGGGGGGCAGAGCTTGTCGAAAAAGATTCTGAGGCAGGGTTATTTCTGGCTGTCTATGAATGAAGACTCAATGGAGTTTGTGCGAAAATGCGATAAGTGTCAGAGATTTTCCAAGATCCCACGCGCAGCTCCCAACGAGTTAAAGCAGATGCAGAGTCCTTGGCCTTTCGCAGTATGGGGTATATATTTGATTGGATCCTTGCCAATGGGAAAGGGTGGAGTAAAATACGCAGTCGTAGCAGTCGACTACTTCACCAAATGGTCCGAAGCTGAGCCGCTCGCTACCATAATGACCAAGAAAGTTCTTGACTTTGTCATCAAGAACATTGTTTGCTGATATGGTTTGCCTCGAAAAATTGTCTCAGACAACGACACCCAGTTTGATAGTGACCTATTCACAGACTTCTGCGAAAGGCGTGGAATCGTCAAAAGCTTTTCTTCAGTTGCGCATCCACAAGCAAATGGGCAAGTCGAAGCAGTGAATAAAACACTTAAAGATACCCTGAAGAAAAGGCTTGAAGACGCTAAAGGAGCATGGCCAGAACAGCTGCCTGAAGTACTCTGGTCGTATAGGACTTCTCATCGAACAGCAACAGGTCATACCCAGTTCTCCTTAGCATACGGATATGAAGCTATGTTGCCTGTCGAGTTAGATCTGCCCTCGCATCAAAGAATTACATACGACCAAGACCAGAATAGCCAACTGATGATAGAATCCCTAGACTCGCTTGAGGAAAAAAGAAGAGAAAAGGCCCAACTTCGAGTAGCTGCGTACCAGCAAAAAGTCACCCGGTATTTTAACTCAAAAGTGAAAGAAAGAAAGTTCAACGTCGAAGACCTCGTACTTCGACGAGTTTTCTTAAACACCCTCGACCCAACTGCTGGAGTACTCGGGCCAAACTGGGAAGGACCTTACCAGATTGAAGAAGTCCTTCACCCAGGCACGTACAAACTTGCACGCTTAAATGGAGATCTTGTTCCACGCTATTGGAACGGAGAACACCTGCGCAAGTATTATCAATAAATAGTCCTTTTTAAAAGACTGGCTTGTATTAATTTTTACTTTTTACAAGTTTTGAAAAAGGGTTAGCCATGTTATATGGCTAATCGCTTATAAGTGTAAGATCTTATTAAGATCACTCGTAAAGACATGTTTAGTCCATTTTAATACGAGAATTATAAGGGATTGTGCACAGCCAGTCATTCTTGCCAACCTTTGTAAATTTTAGTTACAAGTATTTGTTCATTACGTGTGTTGTTTTGCTGTATTATAAGTGTTACATTTTATACCGAGCAGTAATGTTTGTACAGGTCGTGGTCAAGGCAAGTGACCAAGGACCTAAAGCTCCTCAATCACTTGGGGGGCATATAAGGTACATTGATAGCAAAGCATACCAAGAGGTATGTAAACACATGAACAAAATAAGTGAAAGCATGCTACGGTACTTAGAGTATTTTTCAAAATTATATTTTGTTAAATCAAGCCAAAAAACTATGCTAAGTTCGGTCATGCGAACAAATGTTATAATAAGCAGAAATATTATAATATCAAAAGGAATTCTTTTACACCGCAAGCAGTACCGCTTAAATGTAATTGTTTAAAGTAAAAGGAAAAATATGATGCCCATGCAGCAAAATTAAAAATAAAAATTAGTCTTTACATCATGACCCATGGGTCGTGTAATTAAAGAAAATGTAAAAAAGTAAAAACTTCAAGGAGTAGGAGGATCTTGTTCATCACTCTGGTTGACTACGTCCCCGGCGGCTTCTCCTCCCTCCACTCCGGCAGCTGGCTGAATGCTTGGGGAAGCAGGAACTCTAGCTCTCTCTTTGGCAGCCAACTGAGCAATGCAGCGGGCTAACTCGGCATTCCTGGCGTCTTTTGGGAGGTAACTGAAGTCGGCACCTTGGTTGTGTTTCCAAAAATCATAGAAACACCGAAGTGTCGCGTTCTTGTACCTCTCCAAATCCTTGGCATTAGTGAGCTTGAGTTGTTCCACCTGGTTTTTGAGAACAGCAATGGTCGCATCCTTAGCAAGATGCTCCTCCCTAAGTTTCTTGACTTCACGCCAGTGGATTCGGCTGGACTCCAGGTATTCATCCCTCTGCTTACTCAAAGTTTCTTGAGAAGCTTGCTTCTCTGCCAGTTCTGCCACCGCAGCATCCTTCTGCTGAGTAACCACCTCCAACTCCCCAGCATGCCTGGCCTCCGCAGCCTTAAGCTCCTCAACAACCTTCGCTCGGGACTGCTCGATCCTAACGATAGTGCGAGTACGAGCAGCGGTCATTGTCAGCATGGCCTGCAATCAAAGAATAAAAGTTAGGCTATACTACAAGAAGGAAAGATAAAAACCAAGAGAAAGAGTACCTATACTAGCCACTTCGTTAAGAGCCCTGTTAAGGATCTGATCGACCCCCATGTTCTCATCCTCAGCCATTTCTTCCCTGCAACGATCATGCTTCAGGATGTGAGCAAGGCGATCCTTAGCTGATCGCAGGGAACGGTTCGAGAGTTTGGTCCCAGGAAGTTCGGCTTGTTGGGCCTGTTCTTTCTAAGCCGCTGGCGGAGGGTTGGTGGCGGCAGGTGGGGCCTCCTTCTCAGCAGAGGCAGGTGTTTGAGCAGAAGGTTGGCTAGAGGGCCCATCCTTAGGAGGATCAGCTGCTCGACCCTTCTTAGCTGAGGGTGCTTGGCTTGATTCGCCATCATGTCTCCTAGCCGATTTCCTCCGTCGGACCAGGGGGATCTCCTCTTCCTCTTGAGTCTGATATAAGTCGAAAACATTGGGGGAAGCCATCTCTGCAGAAAAAGATAAGCATGCAGGCAATAAGGCAAAAATAAATAAAATATCATGGCATATCGGAAAAGAGGTAAAGAAAATCACAAAGTTCAATATCCGAGCTACAACTACTTGTCGCTACACTATTGACTCTATTAGTCATATACTCACTCTCTGGCACGAAGAAGTCTGGCCCTAGATTTGGAGTATACGTAAAATTGCCGTCCCCGTCAAACAAGTGACAGGGAATTGGCAAGCTATTTAAAAGCAAAATAACAGTACCATTTTCGTCTGAAGACTCATCCAAGTCTATAATAGACTTTGTTGCCTTTTGTTTCCCCTTCCCTTGGGGCGCAGAACGCCTCTCTGCTGAAGGGGCGCCAGTGGGTTCCCTGATTGTAACCCCCGTTGGCCTCCTTCGAGGAGGGGACGCTGGGGGTTGCTGCTCAGGATGCCCCTCGGCAGTGGCGTCTGCCACCACGGGTTCCCCCGTTTCCTAACGAGGAGCCAGGAGGCCAAACAGCCTCAGGTTGTCATCAGTGACCAGGGACTTAACACTTTTTTCAGCGTCAGCTAGCCTGGCCAGTGCGTTGGACCTCAACACCATGTCTGGTGTTGGGTTCGGGCGTAACCATGGTCCTGAAAGGCATAAGATACTTTAGAGAAGTGCAAAATAATTTGCTAAAGAAAAATAGCGAACAGTGGGAAAGGATATTTACCTCCTCAAGCGAAGGCCAAGTTGTTTGTAGTCATGTCTGGCATGAGGAAATACTCCTGATTATATTTCCCCACATTGGAGATATGAGTAGTGTCACTCAGGAACGTGCGATTTGTTTCCTAGTGAAAAAGGTGAAAAAAGCCCGTCCCGTATTGTTGAGGGTTGGACTTAAGGTCAAAAAGGAAGTTGACCTCGTGAGGGGTGGGCTCTAGCCATTTTTTGAGTTTATAGAGGATATAGAGTGCAGCCAGCATTCTATATCCGTTTGGGGTAATTTGAAAGGGGGCAACACCGAAGTAGTTTGCCACCCTCTGATAAAATGGATGTAGAGGAAGGGTAGCCCCCGCCTCTATGTGGTACCTTGACCAAGCGCTATAGGCGCCCCCAGGCAGATTAGCTCCCTGGTCAGCAGCAGGGATCTTGAGATTGACCCCGGTAAGAGGACACTTCCTAAGGTAATTGGCAAGCATTCGGGGAGTCACCTGGCTGGTGGGAGAAAGATACCACTCGACATCAGGAAGGTTTGAATGCCGAGGGTGAGCCCTGACCTGAATGCGAGGGTCAGGGGCAATGTTTTCTCGACCACTGGTCAAGGGAACCCTAGCCTGCGAATCAGGCTGGGCAGGTGGATTTGGATTGTTTTCAGGGTTTGGTTTCTTCTTGCCTGGAGATTTAGAGCGGGCCATTTGAGGTGGTGATGGTTGAGGTCTAGAAGAAGAAACTCTGGAAAATCGAATCTTGTGAACGCGATGGGCCGGTTGTTCTTCGCCTTCAAGCAGTTGCGCAAGGAGATCGTCGTCGATGGGCCGCTCACCTCCCCATAAATGTGGCATTAAAATCTGCGAACAGAAGAATGGGGAGGTGAGGATGAAGGATCTAGAAAGTTTTTTAGAATAACGCTGGTCGAGTATTAAAGTCAAACTTTTATACAACAGCATTCTAACAAAAAACTAATTTTTTTCACACGAACAATTTGAAAGGAAGATCAAAAAGTGAAAGTAAAAAGTTTTTGAAAAAGCTTTTTCAACTCCTTTAAAGGCGGGAAAAACTCAGTTTCTCAACTAGCATAAAAATCGAATCTTTACTTCGGTTTTACATCCTAAATTTGTGATCTCAACCATCAAACTAACTCGTAACTTCTAAATAGCAAAGAAACATCATCCTATCTTCATGCATCTCACCCCAGAAGCACAGAAGCATGCACGGCAAAAATAAAAAAGCATAAAAGTTCTAAAACTTACCAGAAGCAAAGGTCATGGAGATTTGGAAGAGCTTCAAGTGAAGACGAACATACAGCTGGTTCTTGAAACGCTGAAAGATGGTCTTCGAAGAGAATGAAAGTTTTGGTTTTAGGGTTTCTTGAAGGAGAAATAACTTGTGTAAAAAGGAAAAGAAGACTATGAGAAGGCTATATATATTTTTGTCCTTGGCATGAAAGAGGAAGTAATCATCAGTTTCCTCTTTTCGAAGCGTGGGGAAGGGTGATAGCCGTCAATAGGTTACTTGGGAACCGAAAAGCCGTGATTGGACAGGGGTAGGTTACTTTTCCCAAGGATGCACGAACTCCTCTGACAGATCTGGTGGGGTAATCGAAGGGTCGTTTCCTTAAAGTTATTTATTGTTGGTCGTAATAAATAAACTTGGGGGGCAAATTTTATCCAAAAAACATGCACAGATGACGTGGCAGGCAATTTCTGAACACGTGGCTAACACCTGGCAGAGTTCTATTAGAGTATCGGGATCGGCGGTTGAGATTTTCTCACGACCAGCATGGTCGCACACTCCGCATATTTCAAAATAATCTTGGGTGAATCAAAGTCAATCCCGAGATTATCTCCTATGATTCCTGATTATCCGATTAATTAAGAGAGAATATCTGTAACAAATCCATGTAATCCTCCTTGAGCCTATAAATAGAAAAAGATAGCTGAAGGAAGGGACTTTTTGGCTATTAGATTAACGATTGTACTTTTTATCTCTCTCAGGTCTGTGAAACTCGGAGAACCCTAGTTCTTTGATCACTCCTTTGAGATCTCATATCAATAATAGCTCAAGTGGACGTAGGTTATTCCCAATTTCTGGGGCTGAACCACTATAAATTCTTGTGTGCTTTACTGTTTTTGTCATTATATTCATTCCAACATATCTGTCCACATCAAGCATTTTGACTCCGTGTTAGTTGACCAAAACAAGGGTCAACAAATACAAACATTTATATATTCTCAAACAAAAGGATAATTACAATTATAGTGACTAGGTCACAGTGGATTTTAATTGTAATTATATGTTCAAAAGAACAAGTCCTAAGATTAGATCAATGCATTGGATTTTCACTGATTGGCAACCTACGATATGATGTACTTACACATTCGGGGTGTGATGTCCTCTCCAAGACATTGACCAATTAGATAATATCAGATGTATTTGGTTATATCAGACTAGGACTGATATTGATTGATAAATAAGTATTGTTGTTATCAAATCTAATCAACATCACAACGTTGACCATAGGCTAAGTCAATTTTAATTCTGAGTGATAATATTATGCTAATTATATTATTTAAATATTTTGACTTGTTCGTTACCAGCTTACCCCGCATCACATTTGAGTAAATCATCTAGAATGTCTCAATTAATTGATTTAATTATCAATTAGGATTATTAAAGTGGACTAGGTCAATTTTGAAAATTTTATAGAGATATGAGATTTAGAGAATACAGAGATATTTTTTGGTAAATTTGTTAATATTGATAAATTGGTATCAATATAAATAAATAATATTAAATCAAGTTTCAAATTATAATTAGCTAATTTGAATAAATATTTAATAAGTTAATTAAAAAATAAATAAATAAAAAGTTTTGAATTTAGACCCAATTGAGATTTAAATTAAAAACAAAGAGATTGTGCCCATGTCCATTTATGGCAGCCCAAGACTTTTTTTTTTTATTATTATTTTTACTTAATTTAAATTTAATTAAAGCCCATTAAGTTGCCTATATAAGGAATATGATATCTAGGGTTTTCATAAGGAAGTTAGTTTCAGTTGATTCATTGGATAAGTGAAAAGCTAGACAGTGTAACCTTTCTTGGCCACTCTCTCTTCTTCTTCTCTTCTAGAGCTCTAATGTGTTGAGAACCAACCCACACTAGTTCTAGGTTGATCAAAGGTATGGTGAGGAAGACTGTGTTGCTAATCTATTTCAATCTCTTGATAATACTCTGCTACAGAAATGAATCAAGAATTAGAGAGATTGAAGGAAGGAATTGTTCCAGTTCCGCTGCGTAATGTAAGTTTTTACTTTACTCTGTATTTATATCAATTTCATATGAGCATGTTCTAGGAATTGGCATGTTTGTTTGATAATATGTAAATTGCATGAAAATAAATAAATATTCTGCAATAAGTATTTCCTACAAAATTAACATTTGAATAATATATCTCTTCTATATAAAAAATGTGTAAATAACGGAATTTCTTGGTTTTAACGGTTTGTTCTGTTAACTTCAACGGAATATTCTAAATACTTAACGGATTATACTTTTAAAACTAACTTAAAAGTAGATATTTTTATATTATATTAATATAAGGTCAAATATTATAAAATATCATCATTATAATAATATTTAATATAATAATTATATTAATATAATTTCAAATTCAAATGTTATAAAATATTATTATTATAATACAAGACTAGATATTTAATAACTATATTAATATAAATTTAAATGTTATAAAATTTTATTATGCTAATAATATATAATCATAATTTTTTACTAATTATATTAATATAAATTTAAATATTAAAATTATTATTATAATATTTAATACAAAATTAGATATTTAATACTTATATTAATATAAATTTAAATATTATAAAATATCATTATAATAATATATAATACATAATCTTAATTTTTATTAAAAAATGATCATTTATGTTTAAAAAAGTTATCATATTATATATACCATGGATAGTTACTTTAATGTTAAGCATTGGATTAAGATTAATAATCCATATTTATAGTTGTTAATTAATATTTCTAAAAATAAATTTTGATTTTTTCAAATTTTTTGAATGATTACCTAATGAAAAACGTATATTTATTATGAAAATATAATACTGTAAACTTTTTATTTTTCAAATACATGTCGATTTCTAAATATAGCTAGTGTTTGTCATTGGTTGGAAACACCATTAATTATGCCAAAAAAAGTAATTAAATTCGAAATTAATGTAGAAAAAAAATATTTACTTGTTGGTGACTTGCTATACTAAGTCACTATGTTGCCACATCATCATAATTGTTAGTACCCATCTATAGGTAGTAATCATTGAGAAGTCTTCCATATATATATATATTTTAAAAAAATCATAAAAAGTGTTTTGATTTAATTTTTTATTTTTATGTCATCAACCAAATGCTCAATCTACTTCTGGAAACAAATGTCCTAGCCGGAGTTGGATTTGTTAGAAATTATAAAAAAAAAGTTCCTCGCTAGAAGAATTAGCTATTCCAAAGCACATGCTCTCTCTTACCAAAGATATTTTTATATATAATATTGTTTATTTATTTAAAATTTATATGACAATAATACAAATTTAATTAATAAATTATATAAATAAAACTAAAGAAACATATATTAGCATACAATTTTTTGTTATTGTTTGTATATAATATATATATATAAATATATTTCATATGAGATAGCACAATCAATAATCTAAAGTTGGTAAGGAAAATTTTCATCGTAAGAGAAACATTAGTATCAGCGTTTGTGTAGGATTTCATTAATGACCTGTAAAAATTTAATTGTAGAATCAAACATAAATCTAAACGTGTAGATCTTGCCCTTTTCTCATGGAGTGGAGAAGGTCACTTGGATAAACATTTAGGGACAATCAATACAAAGATGAAAAAATTACGGCACAATAACTTCTCATCTTCAATTAAGATTCATAGTATATATTTAAATTAGAGTAATTAGCGGCAAAATTATCTTATTTTTATGTTTTTATACATGTAAACTTCAATTTTTTTTTGCTGGTGAAACCTTCCAACCTACTATTTTGATATTAAATTTAAAGTCTGTTTGTTTAGTCTGTTAATTGTCGCAGTTGACAATTCGCGTGTATACAATAGTACATAAAGTACAATTTTATTAGACAACATTATTTATTTATTTAAATATTATAAAAAATTTTAAAATTATTAAAATTAAAAAAAATTATAAAATGACATAGGAAAGAATGAAATGTCACGGGTTGATTCATATGCGAATAAGACAAAATGAAATGGACCAATAAAATGACAAATTAGGTGATGAAGCCACCCAGCATAAATATAGAAATTCCTAGTATGTTTATGGTAGGGTCTAGATAATTATCGGTGAAGCACTTTTGTATTTTTCTACCGGGAATAATTTTTTTTGTATAATTTTTATTATGATCGTGTATATTATAATTATTTAAAGTATTTTATAAATTTTAAAAAAAATTCAAATAATTTATAATGTTAAAATCAAGTTTCAAATATGTTGTTTTCCTCGTTCATAAAAAATTAGTCACGCTTATAATAACATGTTTGAATCTAATTTTCAATAATGTAAATTATTCAGAATTTTTTTAAAAAATTTACAAAATATTTTTAATAATTATAATATACATGGTCATAAAAAAAATTATGGAGAAAACTATTTATGAGTCGGGACCTAATTCCCTATATGCATATAGGTAAAACTCTCTCTCGATATATATATAAATATATATATTGATTTTTATTTTTTATTTTTTATTTATTAATTATAAAATAAATCCACTAATATTGGACATGTATAGAAAACAAATAATAAATCCACAAATTTTTGAATTGTTTAATATTTAGAATTTGGTAGAAGATAATATTAAATGTTATATGAGTTTATGGATGCTTAACTTTTTTATTATTATTTAGAATCTAATGCTTAACCGATATATTAATTATTGAAAGAAACATGCTTTATACTAATTATTAGCTGTCTCGACTACATGATATTTTATTTCTGGTATGTAGTTCTGAATATATATCACTTTAATAATAATAAAAAAAAGATTTAGTCGTATTATCTAGAATTCTGTAGCTCTTTATATAATATGTTATGGATTTGCTTTCACGTGTAAGCAGATGAGCTATTCCACTTAGCTCCACTGTACAGTTTTTTTGTTTTTTAAAAAAAAAAAGAAGTTATAATTACATTAAAAATAAACAAAATATAGTCTAATGAACAACCCATATCTAAGCATCTATATAATTAATCGATATCCATTTGAAATATGTGTGGTGCAGTTGAATTAAATATTCAGCAAGATATAATATTCAATAAATAAGGTTATTATTATTATTATTAGTAGCAGTAGTAGTAGTTACGAATTTAATTTTAATTAATTAGTTTAAAATTTTAGTTATTTTAGAACCATTATAAATAGAGTTGTAAGCTCTCTCTCTCTCTTTTTTTAAGGGTAAGCACTCTATTTAAAAAAAAACACTTTTTCATATAGAAAATTTAGTATTACTTTTAGAGAATATTAAAGCGAGCTTTTGTGATTCAATTCAATTCAATTCTTCTTCATCTCTTTCTTTCTTTTCTCTATGAATTTTTGTACTTATTATTTATTCATGGCTAGCTAAGTTTTTCTTAAGTTAAGTTGAAAGTTCTTGGTAGGATACCAGCAAAGTGTTTTCTTGTTTTTATTTCTCTTTTTTTTTTTTTTACTATTTTTCGTTATATTATGTAATGAAAAATGAGTAAAAGTTAATGAAAATCATGTTGTAAAAAAACGAGAAATAAAAACAAGAAAATACTTTGCTCAAATTCTCATTGGTAATACCGGCGAAGGTGCTCGGCATTCCAGGCGTGCGGAATCAATTCTCCATGCAGTCTGGCCAATTTGTACGGTCCTTCCTAGTTGGGGCCTAGCACTCCCACTCCTGGATGTGGTAGCCAAAAACACTCGCCTAAGGATGAGATATCCTACTAAGAACTTCCAATCTTTTTGTAACGACCCGAATTTACTGTTAAGGCTAAGTGTCTGGATTACTGTGCTTGGAGGGCATAATGGGATATATATGTTGAATTAATTGATTAAATGAGTGACTATGTGGCATACATGATTTATATGAAAATATGAATATAAATGCATGTGTTATGTGTTTTAAATATGCATGTGGGCCCATTCTTGATATTAAGGGCATATCTGTAATATTGGCCCGTTGCGTGCATAAATGTGATTATATGTGTGTAAATGATTGAGACCACATTATTATGTGGATATATTTGCAGTATACGGCTCTAGGCGATCTTAGTGAGCGGATTAGCGGAATAGTCATAGCGCGATTTAATACTCGGCTCGGGGTGAGCCTAGGGGTATTTTGGAATGTTTAATGTATATTTGGGATTTATTGAGTAATGGGTAAGTATTTGATAATTAGTTTGACATGTCGGGATTAATTGGGAATTAGTAGGATGACTCAAGGAATTAGCGGTAATTGGGGTTAATGATCATTTTTTTGCCACTAAGGGAAAATAGGAGGCTGGGTTAGTATAAGGGGCATTTTGGTCATTTTAAATAAAGGGATATAGATCGGAAGAGTTAGACTTAGGCTGGAATAATCAGAATTGGGTGGAAACTTCTCAAACTCTTTCTCCCTCCCTCTTACACGTTCTCTCACTCTCTTTCCCTTTGGAATGTTTTGAAGCTGAGGGAATTTCTGAAGGAAAAGGCAGGGGATTTAGCGGAAAATTATGGGAAATTAAGTTGGGATTAGTCAAGCAATTGCAGTGAATTGAGGCTATCATTTGAGGTAAATATTCTATCTTGTTTCTACTGGGAAATCGGAATGTTGGGTTGAGTTCAGATTGGTTGTTGGATGTTGATTGAGTTTTGATTTAGGGTGTTAATTTTAGTAGATTTTGGGGTGAATTATTATCCCTAAACTATGTGGTTAAGGGTCCTAGACTCGGTTCTAGGTTTGATTGAAGGTTGTAAGTGATTTTTGGTTAAATTGAGTTGGGAAAGAGCTGGAGAAACCCAGGGAATTCTGGGTTCATGGGGCACGCCGCGACCCAGTTCATATGCACTGTGGCTCGCGTGCCCCAGAAGGCCCTGGGGGCTTGCTATTCTGCAGGCGCAGCGCGGCGCTGAAGGGGTCAATCGCGGCCCGCCTCCCCTTGGGACAAGAGGTAGGCGCCTCTGACTTGGGGCGTGCCACGACCCTTAGGGCTAGGTCGCGGCTTGCTTAGGTAGCCCTAACTAGAATTGGTCTTAAGTCTCGAGGTGGCTCGGGGATCTAAACCTAAGCGCTCAGGACAAGTTCTACTACCCGGATTAGTAGAAATCGAGGTCCCAAAGCCTTGTATATTATTCCAAAGCTTTTAATTTGTTTAGGATCTTAATGGTTATCCATTACCGCATTGTTACTAGTTATACAGCAAGGGCTCAGAACTAGGGACCGTGCTCGGGGCTGTCATACGCTTGTTGCTTGGGACCTGAGGTAAGAAAACTGCACCCGAGTTGTGATTGGGGCTCAAACCCCCTTTTATGAATATGTTATGAACATGATTATACATGTATCTGGAATATATGGATGGGCATGCTTCTATACGCTGCCATTGATTATGTGCTATGCATTGTGTATTGTTAATATATATATATATATATGTTTGCAGACTGGCCTAAGGGAGTCGGGGGCCGATAGTAAGTGTGCAGAACGCATGGGTCTCGGGGTCGGCTAAGAGACCAGGGGACTTGTCCTAAAGGCATTGGGCCTGGGTATTATACCATAAACAGAAGTATGATTCACACTTAATCATTTCTATTGACTGATGAGCATGATTTACATACTTGACTGAATTAAATATTACTATTGGTTGGTTATTTATATCCTATTGTTAACTGAGTTTGATGATTAATATTTACTCTTTTTATATTGTTGCTTAGTTGTGCATGTTGTTTTAAGTTTTTTTGTTGAGCCTTGGCTCACAGGTGCTACATGGTGCAGGTAAGGAAAGAGATTGCCAGACCAGCCATGAGTTGGAGAGTTTCAGGGGCGGTGTGTACATATGCGGCCTGCTCGACGCCACGGTCGGGATAGCTTGGGGGAACTAGGGTTAATCCCTGTTTTGCCGCTTAGGACGGACAAATTGTATTATATATTTTTTTTATGAGTCTGTAAACTGATTTTGGGATCTCGTGTATAAACTTAATATTTTAATGAAAAATAACCATTTTGCTGACCAAATCTTATAATACTTGACCTTGAATTAGTCTTTAATTACACATTTGGGTTCAAACGACTTGCTTAGCAAGTCAAACACTATTTTAAACACACAGTGTAACGGTCTTGGTTACCCAGGCGTTACACTTTTACCTTGGAGTTGAAGTATCATGCGACCCTTTGCTGGTATTAAGCGACCTGAAGGTGGGACAACTCGTGGTATTCTTCGACCATGTCCAAGGACACCTGAAGTAGCTCATGGTTAGCTTTCAGGTCATAGGTGGTGCGTCGATGAGTGGGAACAGCTGCCTCTACTGGGAGCCTTTCGCTCGTATGCCATGGAGAAAGGTGTGTGGCTGGTGGATTTCTGAGTAGTGGTTCGATTGGCCCGAAGTACTTGGGGTAACTCCTCGGGCCATGCCCCCTTTGCTTATTCTAATATCTTCTTCAGAGTTGTTTTTAGCATTTTGTTTACAACTTTTACCTGACTGTTTGCCTGGGGGTTTTCCACGGCCAAGAAACTCTTATGGATTCCGTACTATTTACAAAAATCTGTAAAGAGGCTACTATCGAAATGTAAATTGTGGTCGGATACTATCTTTCTCAGGAGGCCATACCAAAAAAATGATATTCTTGATTATGAAATCCATAATTTTCTTAGAGGTGATTATTGCAAGCGGCTCAACTTTTATCCACTTGGTGAAATAGTCGACAGCTACCACAGCATACCAGATGCCCCCTTTTCCTGTGGACAAAGATCCAACCAAGTTGATTCCCCACACTATGAAGGACCACAGACTGGTCATTTGAGTCAACTTGTTGGGGGGTGCTCGGGGTATGTTATCATATCATCGACATTTTTTGCATCTTTTTACGTACTCAAGGGAGTCTCTATTCATGGTCGGCCAGAAATACCCCAGCCTCAAGATCTTTTTGGACAAACTTTATGTAACGACCCAAAATCACTAATAAGGCTTAAGGGCCTTAATTAGTGTGCTGGGAGGGCAAAATTGGTATATGTGTGATTAAATGGTTAAAATACATGATTATGTGGCATGCATGATTAATTTGATTATATGGATATATTATATGCATGTTTATGAGTATTAGATATACATGTGGGCCCCTTATAGCTTATAAGGGCATATCTGTAATTTTGGTCTGTTGAGGGCATAAATGTGATTATTTGTGATAAATTATTGAGACCACATTATTATGTGGATATATTTGCAGCATATGGCTTGAGACGGTCCTAGTGAGCGAATTAGCGAAACAGTCACAGCAGGGTTTAATACCCGGCTCAGGGGAGCCTAGGAGTATTTTTGGGAATTTAGAGAATATTTTGGGAACTATTAGATGATGAATAAATGTTTAGTAACTAATTGGATATAATGGGATTAATTGGTAGATATTAGGAACACTTGAGGAATTAACGGGAATTAGGAGTAGAATGACTATTTTACCCCTAGGAACAACTTGAGGATGAATAAACTTATAGGGGTATTAGGGTCTTTTTAGGGGCTGAGAGATATACTTGGAAAAAGGGGAGGAATTCACCAAAAACTTAAAGAAAAGATCTCAAACTCTCCTCTATAGCTCCATCTCACGATTTTTTCCTCTCTCTCACTCACTTGTGTTGAAGCTAAGGAAAATTGAAGGAGGAGGAGGACTTAGGCTTGAAGCTAAGGGGAAAAGTAGAAGGAAATTTAAGTGATCAAGCTAGGAATAATCAGAGAAATTGAGAGGAATTTGGTTGCCACTTGAGGTAATAATTCTTGTTAGAATCTCTTAACTATGTTGAAATTACGTTGAGGATTAAGCTTGTTTAAGGTTTGGTTTTGTTAGTTGGTTCTGGGTTAAATTTGGGTGCTAGTGAAAGTGTGAATTGCTACTGAATTGGAGTATTGATTTTAGTATAATTGTTAGGAATTTTATGATAAAAATATGTGATTAAAGGTCCTAACCCGTAGCTAGGCTTGGTTGTGGTTGGGAGGTTCCTTTGAGTTTTGAATTGTGGGAAAATTGGCTTAGAGAAATGAGAAGAAAATCCTAGAATTTCTAGGTTCGATGGGGGTGCACCGCGGCGCGTGTGCCTTGTAGGTCTTTGGTGTGCTCTCGGGTTGGGGGCACACTGCGACCCTAGGAGGCAAGTCGCGGCCCGCCTCCCTTATGGCTTGGGTTCTTGGTCTCTGACTTAGGGGCAAGTCGTGACCCTAAGGGCTAGGTCACGACCCGCCTAGAGGTTTTGCCTTAGATTGGTTTTTAAGGTTGGTGAGGCTTGGGGGTTCGAACCTAAGCTCTCAGTACAATTTCTACTACCTAGTTTAGTAGCAATTAAGGTCGCAGAAGCTAGATTTTATCTCCTAAGTATTTATTTGGATTAGAAATTGATAAATACCTATTGGCCACTGTGACTAGGTTTATCTCCAAGGCTCAGGACTGAGGATCGTGCTCGAGACCGCTCTATTATCTCCACTCAGAATTCAAGGTAAGAAAATTGCACCCTGCGTGGTTATGAACGGGACTAAGATTCCCAATTATTAGTTACTTGTGATATGTGTTTGTAGGATTGATTTTTCATATAAGAATGACCGACCTAAGGGAGATTGAGTAAATGGTAAGCATATTGAGCACAGCCCAGCCTAAGTGAGTCGGGGCTAGCTAGAACGACAGGGGGGCTTGGCCTAAGGGTGCCAACCCTGATTACTTGAGATTATGTGATTGCAAATGTTTAATTGAATATCCATACTTTTTTTATGATTATATGAGATGAGCTTGATTGAATATTCTTATTGTTACATGTGATTGTTGTTTTGGTTTTCTTGCTAGGCCTTGGCTCACGGGTGCTACATGGTGCAGGTAAAGGCAAGGGTAAGCTGGATCAACTATGAGTTGGAGAGCTCTGGGGGCGAGGTGTACATTGTCAGCTGCTTGTCCACCACGGTCGAGGAAAGTAAAGGAATAGAGGCCTAAAACTTGCATTTTGCCATTAGAGTGGCTACTGATTGTATATAATTTTGAGAGTTTGTAAATTAACACTTAAACCTTGTTTTTGGGATCCCATGTTCCAAACATCTATTTTAATGAAAAATTAACCGTTTACAATAAAAATCTTTTAACCCTAATCCAATTGTTGACCTTAGGATCACATTTTTAATCAAATGACTTGATTAGCAAGTCCTGCACTATTTTAATTAGACAGTGTAACGGTCTTGGTTATCCAGGATGCTATACTTTGCCCCCAACATGATCACTGTAGAACCCCTCGTGAACCTCCTACAGAATAGCTCGGACTTCTTCAGTCATTATGCATCTCAGAATGAGCATGGAATTTGACCTTCTATATAGCTTTTTGTCCATAAAGTTGTATTGAGGACTTTGGTACTGCAGTTTTCTGGCTTTGTTTTTGTCAGCTGGAAGCTCTCCAGTGGTTATGTACTTCATGATGGGCTTCATCCACGTATCTTTGTATCAGACTTTGCATAATCTAGACCTCTTGAATACTTGGTGCTGCTAGAAAATTAATTAGAACCATATTAAGGAGCTCAACATCCCACGTGTTCGCCAACTTCATGAGGGCATTTGCATTAGAGTTTTATTCTTGGGAGACTTGCTTGATCGAATATTGGTCAAAAGCCGCAATATTTCTCATGCCTTGGCCAAATAAGAGGCCATCTTCATGTCCCTAACTTGGTATTCTGAAGTCACTTGATTCACTACTAGTTGCGAGTCGCTAAAGATTTCAAGTCCCTTAGTATGTAGTTCCTGAGCCACTTTTAACCTTGCTAGAAGTGCTTCATACTCGACTTCATTGTTTAAAGCTTGGAAACTAAATCTAAGAGCACTGCGGACCCAAAGACCATTAGGGGATAACACAATGAGGTCCATGTCAGAGCCATTCGCATTCAAGGAGCCATCAAAAAATAGCCTTCAGATAGGCCCCTTTACTTCACTCGCCTCCGACTTGTCACAGATACCCATGCACTCAGCAATGAAGTCGCCCAGGACCTGCCCCTTGACTGTTATTCTTAGGAAGTAGGTTATATCATACTGGTCTAGCTCTATTTTTTATTTTAGCGATCTCCCTGAGGCATCCAACTTCTGTAATACCTATCGGAGGGGGTGATTAGTTAGATCTTTTATAGTGTGTGCCTTGAAATAAGTGCAAGCTTTCAAGAAGTCACCACTAAACAAAAAATTAGCTTTTCCATTAGAGTGTATTTGAAGTCGAACCCTAGCAATCTTTTGCTAATGTAATGTACAGGATGCTGCACTTTCCCCCCTTCACGCACCAAGGATGCACTATTTGCATGCTCAGAGATGGCCAAATATAAGAACAAGGCCTCAACATCTATTGGTTTTGAGAGGATTGGGGGTTGAGTGATGTGGGTTTTAAGAGCCCCAAAAGCCTCTTCACACTCTTTGGTTCACTCAAACTATTGGGATCTTCAAAGGATTTTGAAGAACGTCACACACCTATCAGTTGCTTTAGATACAAAATGGCTCAAAGCTGCAATTCTTCCAGTCAAGCCTTAAATGTCCTTTCACTTTCGAGGGGACGACATATCGAGGAGAGCCTTAATATTTTTTTGGGTTTGCCTCTATGCCTTGGTAACTCACAATAAAATCCAAAAACATTACGGACACAACCCCAAATGTGCACTTCTGGGGGTTATGCTTCATGTTGAACTGGCGTAAAATTGTAAACGCCTCTTTTAGATATGTTACATGCTCTCCTAAAGTTTTCAACTTTACCAACATATCGTTGACATATACTTCCATGTTGCATCCGAGCTGATCTTTAAACATTCTGTTGACTAACCTTTGGTAATTTGTGCCTGCATTTTTCAACCCAAAAGGCATCACTTTACAACAATACACTCATTTATCGGTGAAGAAACTAGTGTGC
Source organism: Humulus lupulus (assembly GCF_963169125.1). Taxonomy (NCBI): domain Eukaryota; kingdom Viridiplantae; phylum Streptophyta; class Magnoliopsida; order Rosales; family Cannabaceae; genus Humulus; species Humulus lupulus. Next base: position 132,028,931 of record NC_084794.1, read on the forward strand.
TCCTAATCGAGGATATGCTCTGAAATTGATTGTAGCCAGAGTAGGCATTCATGAAGGTCAAGAGTTCATGCCATGAGCTAGCATCGACTAGCTGATCGATGCACAACAAGGGGAAACAATCCTTCAGGCAAGCCTTGTTGACATTTGTAAAGTCTATACAGGTCCTCCAAGTCTCGTTGGACTTCCTGACTAGGATTGGGTATATAGCTTTTTGAATGAATTTTTTAGCCAACAACTTTTATACTTCAGTCTTTAAGGCCTCTGACTGGTCGTAGTTAATTAATCTTCTTTTCTGGTGGATAGGAGAGGCATTTTCATCAATATTGAGGGTGTGGCTTATAAAATGCGGACTGATGCCGACCATATCAGCGTGAGACCAAACGAAAAATTCCTGGTTCTCTTGAAGGAAAACAACAAGGTTCTCGCGAAGGTCCCGGCTCAGGCCCTTTCCAATCTTAACCACCCTAGATGGATCTTTCTCATGTTATTTCCTCTAGCTCTTCTCCTGGCTCTACAGTCAAGTTCTCCTCTCCTAACCGCGAGTCTACATCCTCCTCTTCTCGACGGACCTTGAGGACTTGTTTTCCAACTACGAGTGCTTCTGTTTATGGTATTTCATCTATTATCATCATGATTGTAGTGCTAGGCTGGTTCAGGAGTAGTACTGACACATTGTAACATTGTTGAGCCTCTTTCTGGTCTCCTCGAACCATTCTAAATCTTGAATTGGTCGAGAACTTCATACACAAGTGTCTGACCGAGGTGATAGCTTTGAATTCTACAAAGGCTGGCCGACCTAGTATTACATTGTATGTTGAGGGAAAGTCGACAACAATGAAGGTAAAATACTTAAAGCTTGCCTTGGGGCCTCGCCCAGGGTAACTAGTAACTTGATTTGACCAGCAGGAACAATTCATTCTCCTGAGAAACCAAACAATGTAGAGGTGCTCAGCTGAAAATCTCAAACTTCGAGCCCTATCTTGTCAAAGGCCCACTTGAACAGAACATTTATTGAGCTTCCATTGTCAAGGAGAATGCACGCCACTATCTTGTTGGTTATCTAGGTCTCAATTACTAACAAATCATGGTGAGGAAAATAAACCCTCCGGGCTATTGGGAATTGTGCCCTGAAATCATATGTAGTAAACATTGTTTTAAGAAATAAATAAATAAATTGAATTTGTTATGCATATATTTTATGGATTATATTATTCTGTGATAATATTATGTAAATATCAGAAAAATTCCTAAGTTCATATATGTGATCTCAAACACGTATTGGTACGGGAGGATTGTGTTTGAGATAAATGAACTTGAATAGTTCAGAGTTAAATAAAGTTATGAAATCTTTAGATTAATTATTGCAAGTACGACCCACTAGTATTATGAAGACATGTGATCTAGATCCAGATCACTAGTGTAGTAGGACACTTTAGTGGAGGTACTTTATATTTTAGAGAATATATAGAACTGGACCAGATATGTTTATTAATACTTAGTTAAATACCATTTTGAAGTATTAATTAAATATATGAACTGATGATCATATACAAATAGATCTTTGTCCTAAAGATACTATGAACTCCTATTTATGTTATATGAGTTCTTTGATCCACTCATTAGGGTCTATCAGAATGATCAGGCTAGAAACTTTTGTTTTGGGAATTCATTAATGTAAATGGCTGGGGACATAGTATACAGATATGGAATCTATACCTTCTCGTAAGAGATTGAATAATGGTTCTCTTAAGGGTTGATTTTTGGGACTGAAAAGGTTATTGAGCTCAAATTCATAATTTAGTTATGAATTAACATTCACTAGTAAAGTCAATGGTACTTAAGGAAACAATATATAATTAAAAGGGTAAAACGATAATTTTATTCCCGATTAATTATGAACCATTATTAGAGGGTTAATTTGTATGTAATGATTATATCAATGGACGCTTTATTTTATAAAGTACTCAACAAATGAAATGTCTATAATTACAAGAGTGCAGTCTCATATTTATAATGGAATAATCATGTGATTAATAAATTAAGAATATTTAATTAAAGAGTTTAATTAATAATCTCAAATTTATTGGAGCTTGGAACTATAGGTCCATAGGTCCCCACAACGGCTCTATCAATACTATTCAAGGCAAGAGTTGATGTAAAATGAAAAATAGTTGAAAGACATATTTAAGAAGAAATTTGTTCTTCGGGGCAAATATGCAATAATGTGATATAGTGATTAATTAATTAATTACAAATTAATTATAATTAACAAAATTAATTAATATTTAATTATTTTTTAATTTTTGAAATTATATTAAATAATTAATTAATTATAATTTTCGAAATTATAATAAATTAAATATTTAATTTCGAATTTTATATTAGTTTTAATTAATTGGTAGAATTTATTAAATATCTTTATTTGAGTGGGAGATAATAATCTGATAAGTTGAAATTAGATTTAAATTTAAAAGATTGATATTTATTTAAATAATTAATTATATTTGATAATTAGTTGAAAATATATTTAATTCAAATATGAATTAATTATCAGGTTTATTATATTTTTATCTGACAAGGTAGTTTGAATAAATAATTAAATAAACATAGAAAAATCAAATATCCTTAAAATATAGGGTGGTACACGACCACACACAGTCCATGGCGTGTACTGCATAATTTTCACGGATAAATTTTTCAATTTTATTTATTTATTTAATTAATTAATGGAAAATTTAAAAATTTGTTTTTTAATATTTTCATTAATAAGATAATTAATTAATTAAAAGATAAATTGTAAGTTGGTTACAGATTGTTTTTTGAATATTTTCTTTTTGAGTAAGACTTATCAATAAATAATCAGAAGACTAAGAGAAGACTCAAGATACTCTAGAATTCGCTTTGTGAAAAAGAATGATACTTTTCTATCTCTCCCTAAAAAATCTAAAGAACCAATCTCAGGCCTATTCTCTTGATCTCATGTGTTGAGTACATCAAGTAGAATTAGAAATTAACCATCCTTTATTCTCTAAGTGCCCACACACTTCTTGAGGTGTAGAGAAAGTTGTGGAAGATCTTGGTGTGAGTACCTAGGAGCAGCTTGGATAGGAAGTTCGTTCAAATTACGAAAAGATAGCAAGGACACTTGATAGGCATCAAGAGGTATGTTTTCTATTCTTTTCTTGCTTATGATTAATGTATGTATATTAATGGATCCACATATTTAAAAGTAGTTTAAATATGTTACAAATTTTTTGTTGTACATTGGGCCTACCCACCACCATTCCGTTGCGTATTAGGAAACTTGTTCCTAACACGAGCATCTTCCTCCGTAAAGGTGATCGCTTGGTCAGTCATTCTCGGTATATGTGTGGGAGACTGCCCAAGCACACAAATCTCTTTGTCATGGTTTAGGACTTGGGCATATTTATTCTTTGCATACCTTGATTAACCTCCTAGATGTGGTCCTCCTGAAATGGTATTCACCTATTCATTTGGTCTTGGAGGAATCGAAGGAGGTTGTCCTTGATCGCTAGCTGATATAGAATAGATGGTTGCAGGGGCCCCAGGCGCTACATGGGGAGGTGCCACCACTTGCACCTTCTACATCTTGTGGTCCTTGGTGAAAACCAACTGCGACTCCATGTTCCTATCCCCGAGCATAGTGTCGGAAATGTCCCAACTTTAGGAGGTTCTCGATCTCATCCCTGATTTTTCGCCACTCATTAGTACTATGCCCAATGTCGTTATGATACTTGCAAAACTTGGATGGATATCTCTTTTCTTGATCCCTCTTGAGCGATTAAGGCTTTAGGTAGGGGATTTTTCTTTTTGTTGCCATGAAAATGTTCTCGCGAGTCTCAACAAGCTCAGTATACTTAGCATACTGGGGGTATATTTGTCCTCTTGGTTCTTTTTACCCCTCTTGTTCCCTCCTCAGGATTGGTTACTGCTGCCTCTTTTCCCACTTCCCTGGTTGTTGCTATGTATAGTTTATTAACTTTGGGCCATTGGCGTGGCACTAAAATTGGTCTGGCGAGCGGAAAAGCTATACTAAGAGTGGGGACTCCTCCAAGACTGCCGATTGGCATCTTGCTATACTGAAGTTCAGCAAGATACCCCAAGTTTGGGGTCGAGGATCCGGGCACTCCGCTTGACCCTCCTGCAACTCCAACAATTCATATTCCCAGTTAATACAGGTCTTGGCTCATCTGGCTGACGACGACCTTTTCTTTGCAAATCATCCCATGGAGGTGATCAAGGGAGGATTTCTGCCTCTAAGGCCATCAACTATTATCCATCATCTATTCGCTTTGTACGAGCAACCTCTTGATTGAACTGGTTGATGTGCTACTTCAGAGTTTCACCAAGTCTCTAATTTATGTTAGCAAGGGAATTGACTTTGAAGTTAACCTTCTTCGCAGCCACAAACTGTCTTTTAAGCCACTCACTTGCTGCCCCTGTGACGCTCAAAGGGAAACATGTGCAACATGATGTGATTCTAAATGATTTGAACCCCAATAAGAATAATGAGACCCAAAAAAGCAATTTAGAATAAGGATGCCTTGGATCGTTCTAAAATCAAATTCTATAGTAACAAAGAACCTTGACTCGTTATCTATAAAGAGATAAGAACCAAAGGTATAAGAATGACATGAGATGCCACACTCAAGAAATGAGAAGGATTGTGAGTGATAAGTCAAGGATTTGAACGCCCCAAGAAAGATCTGTTGGAAAAACAATAAGAGCACGCAGCAAAACTAGCATGGTGGGCCCATTGTGTACAACAATAAAAGTTTCATTAATCATATAAACAGTTTAAATGACCAAGAAAATATCCATCCAGAAACATTATATATACAATATCATTAATCATGCAACATATATATAAATATACAGTATATTTACATATAACATATAAACACATAAACATATGAATATTCAAGAACGTGAACTTTTACCTCTTGAAGCCTATCAAGTGTCCTTGAGTCTTTTCGTATATTTATCGATCTTCCTATCCAAAGTTTTGAGCACTCAAACCATGATCTTCCGGAGTGTTCTCTACACATCAAGATGTGTGTGGGCACATAGAGAACATGGGTTTACAAATTTAGGAATCACAAGTATTTCTCAACACATGAGAATTTTGATTATTGTTTGAGAATGACTAGAATAAAGAAGAAGAATAAAGAGTTTTAGTCTAACAAAAATTCTGAGAACTATTCTGAATTGTATATGATTCACATTATTCGATATCATATATATAAAGATAATTATATTACCTTATTATTCCTAATAATAATAATAAAAGTAATATAATAATATCAAAATGATGATAGGATAATATTCCATACAGGAGAATCGTTTTTTATGCTGAGACTCGTTTTCCCGCTCCTCCATGGCGAAGAAGAAGAAATCGGCTCGGAAGCCTGTGACTCGCTCGGTTACTCAGGGCTTGCCTTCAATCCAAGATGCGACTGCTCAGGAAAGATTTGTTGTTGATGAGATGCTTGTGGATGGTATCGATCAGACGTCAGGTTTGCCCCAAAATGCTGAAGAGAAGGGTTTGACGGAAGGTGAAACAAACCAGATAGATGAGCACACGACTGCTAGAATGGCTTTGCCATCAAGCTGGGCAGACTCAGTGGAGGCAGGAGACTTTCAAACTTCAACCCAAACCCATTGGTAGCAATTCAAATCGGGTAATCTCTCATTTTCTGACCAGAATCTTGAATATGCTGAGCCTTTGATTAAAGATGGTACGAATATTTCTCTAGTTGATATTGATGAAGTGAAGTGCCAATCGGCTAATTGGAGTTCTGCTGTCATATGTATGGTTCTTGGAGCTAATCCTCCAATGGCTGTTTTTGAAGGGTTTATCAAAAGGGTTTGGGGTCATTTAGGGATTTCTCAAATAGCCAGGATGACAATGGGTTTGACTATGGTCAAGTTTAACGATGATGCTACAAGAGATCATGTTTTGGAAACTGGCATTCTTCATTTTGATAGGAAGCCAATTATAATTCGACCATGGTCCACAGATCTAAGTGCAATTCAAATGATCCGTTCAGTGCCTCTTTGGATTAGGTTACAAGATCTAGGCCTTCAATATTGGGGTAGCAAATGCCTCAGTGCCCTTGTTAGTACGATAGGCAAGCCGATAATGGTGGACAAATTTACTCGTGAGCGTACAAGAGTTCAGTTTGCTAGGATCATGGTGGAGATGGAAATCACAGATAATCCTCCTAGGACAATACAATTTTTGAATGAGCATGGTCAGTTAATAGAACAAGGGGTAGACTATGAATGGTTGCCAGTGAACTGCAAAACTTGTGCGGGTTTTGGTCATTCTATGGTTGACTGCCGTAAGGAGATGAAAATTCAGGGGATTAAGAAGGATATTCCTTCCAGGATTCCTCATGTGGTAGGGAGGGACAAGGATGAGGAAGCTGGTTCTGATATTCCCTCTAGGAATCCCTCTATGGAAGGGAGGATGGATGAGAAAGTAGCTGCTGGTATGCCTAGGAATGTTTCTGCGGTTCCACCAGCTCCTAATGGCCAGAATGTGAGTGACAAGGGTTGGAAATCACCTAAGAAAGTGGTATATAAACATGGGACAATAGAGAGTAACAAGAAGAGGACTAATAAAGTGGCAGTTAAGTCATGCCAGAATCAGTCCAACTATTTTGTGGTTCTCCAAGAAGAGATAGAGCGGGAGAAAGGAGGATTTGGTGAAGCTAGCTCTTCTCATGGATAACTGTAACATTTTGAGCTGGAACTTAAGGGGATTGAATGGTCTGAAAAAGCAGGCTGCAGTTTTGAATATATGTAGTAAGAATAAAGTGGGAGTTGGTGCTCTATTGGAAACGAAAATGAGGGGATCTAAAGTCACTGAGATGATGGTTAATAAATTTTTGAAGTGGGATTATTATTCCAGTTTGGTTACTGAGGGAAGAATTTTGATAATATGGAGGAGGGTCTTTGTCAAGGTTACAGTGATTGAGGAGACAAGTCAATATGTTCACTGTAATATTAAAATGGCTGGTCAGAAGTTTCCTTTTAGTGCTACATTTGTTTATGGGCGTAACACTATGGAGGAAAGGAAGATTTTATGGCAAAGTTTACCTAAGAATTCAGCTGCTGCTTGGGTAATGTTGGGAGATTTCAATGCAATCTTTACAGCCAAAGATAGGAATGGAGGGAAGCCTGTGTCTAAAGCTGAATTATTAGATTCTTCTCAATGGTTTGCTAGTTCTCATCTGGATGTGCTTAAACAAACTGGTTCTTTCTTTACTTGGACAAATAACCAAGATGGCCATGCTCGCATATACTCTAAGATAGATCATGTGTTTGCTAATGAGGTCTGGCTGGATCTGTTTCCTAATACAACAACAGTCTTCAACTGGGAAACGATTTCTGATCACTGCTCTTGTACTCTCTCTATTCAGCCCATGAAGCACTTGGGAGTTAAATTGTTTCGGTATTATAATTTATGGGCAGATCATAAAGACTTTAAAGGGGTGGCTCTTGATAACTGGAGGAAGCCTATTCAGGGGCCTGGATTAAAAGCCATTTATCTTAAGACTATGCGGCTGAAACACAAGCTGAAAAGATTTAATAGGGATCATATAGGAGACATAGGAGTTCAATTTCAGAAGGCTAAAGATGATTTTCAGGATGCCCTTTTCCATGCTCAGCAATATCCTAGAGATTTTACTCTCCAAGATAAAGTCAAGGTTGCTGCTGAATCATTTATTAGTCAGGAACAAATGTATCATAGCTTCTTGGCTCAAAGAAGTAAGATTAATTGGTTAGGGAAGGGAGTCTCGAACACTGCCTATTTCCATGCTTGTCTGAAGAAACGTAAAGAAGAGAATAGGATAGCCTCTTTTGTTACTTAGCAAGCTAGATTGGTGGATAACTTTTCAGAAGTAGTCTCTCATTTTCTGAACCACTTCAGGAGTATTATGGGCAGGTCTAGTTCAGCTACAAAGAAATTAAATGTCCATTGTGTAGAGATGGGTCCCAAACTCTCTGTGGACCAACAACTATCTCTGTTGAAGCCTTTTTCTCACAGGGAAATTCGAGAAGCCTTATTCAGTATCCCTATAATCAAATCCTCGGGTCCAGATGGGTTTGGTTCTGGTTTTTTCAAGGTGTTGTAGCTGGATATAGGAGATGAAATATGTAGAGCTGTAGGGCAGTTTTTTGAATCAGGCCGTATCCCTGAGGAGCTACTTGATACCACATTGTCTCTGGTCCCCAAATGTGATAACCCTTCTCGGGGTGTGGATTAAGGCCTATTGCGTGTTGTTCTACCTTATACAAATGTATCTCTAAGCTTCTTTGCTCTCGTTTAGCTAAGGTTCTTCCTGTCTTAGTTCAATCTAATCAGGGAGCATTTGTTCAAGGGAGATCAATAGCTCATAACATCTTGATTTTTCAAGATCTTATCAAGAATTATGGGAGATCAGCTATTTCACCTAGGTGTGTAATCAAAATTGATATCAGTAAAGCTTATGACACAGTCGATTGGTGGTTTATTGGAGATCTCTTAAAAGCCTTGTGTTTCCCTGTGAGATTTATCAGCTGGATAATGACATGCTTGAAAAACACATCATATTTCTTGCTCATGAATGGAAGGGTTCAAGGAAAATTTAAGGGTGAGAAGGGGCTTCGGCAAAGGGATCCTATATCGCCTCTTTTATTTTTCCTAATCATGGAATATCTCACTCGGAGTCTTCAATTGGCAGTTCTAGATACTTCTTTCAGGTATCATCCCATGTGTAAAAGTCTAAACTTGCTGAGCTTATGTTTTGCAGATGATTTGCTTTTATTTTGGAAAGGATCTTTGGCTGCTGTTCAATTGCTCAAGGGTACTCTAGAGGAATTTAGTTCTATTACTGGGCTAAAAATTAATGCTAGTAAATCGCATGTTTACTTTGGGGGGGGGGGGGGGGGTCTCTACTGGTGACAGGAAAAAATTAGCTACTGAGTTACAGCTTTCTGAAGGGTCCTTTCCCCTTAAATATCTTGGTGTTCCTATGAGACCAACTAAGTGGAAGCATGAGGATTGTGATATCATCATCCAAAAATTTAGAATGCGATTACATACTTGGGCCAGCAGGCACCTATCCTTTGCTGGTAGAATCCAGCTCATTCATTCTGTTCTTTTTGGTCTGCGGAACTACTGGATGAGTATTTTTATACTTCCTCAAAGTATTATTAAGGAGATTGAAAAGTTATGTCGTGGTTTTCTATGGGGAGTTAATGGCAGTAGGAGCAAAATACATATGGCTTCTTGGTCTAAGGTTTGTCTTCCGAAAGTGTATGGTGGCCTTGGGTTCAGAAATGGCTCAATTTGGAACAAAGCTATATTAGCTAAGTATATCTGGGCTATAACTGAGAAGAATGATATGCTTTGGGTCAAGTGGATCAATTCTATATACTTGAAAGGTTCAGAGTTCTGGTCTTATAGACTTCCTTCAGATACTAGCTGGTATTGGAGGAAATTATGTAATCTCAGGGATCACTTCAGCTGTGAAGAGGTAAAAGCTGCTGGTTCCTCAGGAAAATTTCACCCTTCAAAACTGTATAACAACTCTCTCTGTCAACAACAAATTGATTACCATAGAGCTATTTTGTAATGCCCTAGGTAGCCAAGAACGTTACACTGTGTGTTTATAAAGTGCTAGACTTGCTAATCAAGTCATTTAATTAAAAACATGTTATTGAAACTATAAAGGAACTAGGGTTAAAATGTTTTGGTCTCAAAAGTCACATTTTCATAAAGAAACGTTTCCTGTTTACACGGGATCCCAAAAATGTCAGAATTAAAGACCGTTTAAAAAAGACGTAAGGTTTAAATACAATATCAAGCCATATTAAGGCAGAATAAACAGTTAGGCAATCCCTGTCCTGATCCACTCCTCGACCATGGCGATCGAACAACTGGCTATGTACATTCAACCCCGCAGCTCTCTGTCTCAGGATTGGTCCAACTTGCCTTTTCCTTTACCTGCACCACGTAGCACCCGTGAGCCAAGGCCCAGCAAGAAAACACAACAACAGAGCATAAACAATCAACAAACAATTCAGTATCTCATATCGCATCACATATTCTCAACCATCTAAGCATTCAGCAAAATCAAGTATTCCACATACTAAACATATCAATTCATATCATATATCAATTCACAAATGATAACTAGGGCTAGCGCCCTCAGGCCGCTCCCTCCATTATCCCACTGACTCCGGCCCGCTTAAACCGAGCTCAGTGAATATTAAGCTGTCCTCGGCTACCAGTGGCCAAGCCGCACCCTGTGCGCAAATATTGTGTACGACACTCTTAGGTCGCTATCACATCTCCCATGGCATAATACCATCATTGACATAATACAATTATCGGGAGCACTTAGTCCCATCACAAACATATAACCGGGTGCAGTTTTCTTACCTTTCGATTCGCTAGCGTTGATCACTTGACTCCATGAGCACGATCCCTCTCAAGCCCTAGCTCTCACCTAAATACAACCATAGGTCAAAGTCATCATCAAACCTCAAGTCCAAAATCAAGCCTCGGGACCAATCCCGAGCCCCCCGGGAAGTCCTAGTTCCACCATACAAGGTGGTGGAACCAAACCCCAAACCCTTGGTCAAAAACCCATGCAAATAACCCTAAAATCCCTTTCTAAAGACAGGGTAGCGCTATAGCGCTCTTGGGAGGGCGCTACAGTGCTACAAACAGAAGAAAAATCCCCCAGGAAGCTTAGCCTAGTGCTACAACGCCCAAAGGCTAGCGTTGTAGCGCTAGTCACACACAGGTAGTACCTCAATTTTTTCTCCTGCGATTTCCTCGAACCAAACTCAACCAAAACTTCTCCAAACCATCACCAAACTCAAAAGCAACCTTATCTACACACTCCACTCATCCCAACCACCCCAAATACTCAAAACCCAAGCACATGCATCCCTAATCTCAAAATTCACCATAGCCACTTCTAAACTTCAAAACTCAGCAGAAACCAGTTAAACATCAAAGTTAGAAGCTTAGAATTCATACCTTTAATGGGAATTCGATTTCAAGACAACCTCTACACCTCCTTAGCTTGTTCTTCCTCAACCTTTGGCCTGAATTCCCTAAAGTTCCCATCAAACTCAACTTATACACCATAATTCAAAAACCAAAACCAGAAACTAAAGAAACTACAAAGCCTTACCTCAAGTGTTAGGGTGTTCTTGCTAAACCTCTGCCAATTCTCCAAGCCTAGCTTAGGATTCTTGATGCTCAGCCTAACTTAGCTCCTCCCTAAGCTTTGCTCCAAAAATACTCAAGAAACTGATGAGGAAAGCATAAACCGACCTTAGGAAACCCTCTGTTTTCTCCCTTCCTCTTTTCTTTCTTTTCCTTCTTTTCTCTCTTTCAGACTTCTATACTTTTCTACAACTTCCACTAACATAAAGCCTTAGTAATACCCATCTTTAAAAAGCCAAATAACCTTAATGCCCTCCCTATTAATTCTAAACCCTTTAATCCACTTAGGGGCATTTTAGTCATTTCACCCCAATTCCCGCTAACTCCTCAAGTGTCTCTAATATTTACCGCTTAATTCCCGATACCTAATTAATCACCAATAATATTCCTCGATGTCAAAATAGACTCCAATATACTCACTAAATTCCCATTTATACCCCTAGGCTCACCCCGAGCCGGGTATAAATCCCCGCCATGACTTTTTCGCTACTTTGCTCACTAGGATCGTCTCGAGTCACAGATCACAGATATATCCACATAATAATGTGGTCTCGACAATTATCACATATATCAATACAGTTATGCCCATAATGGCCAAAATTACAATTATGCCCTTCTAACCTAATCAGGGCCTACATGCATACTAATACACATAGTCATGCATCTCAAATATTCAAATAGTCATATAACATGCTTTAAATCATAATCATGCATTTACTCATCAAAGTCACACATAATTCCCATTATGCCCTCCAGGCACACTAATCAAGGCCCTTAAGCCTTATTAGCGAATTTGGGTCGTTACAACTATCCCCTCCTAATGAGAATTTCGTCCTCGAAATTTACCTGAACAACTCGGGATACTGATCCCGCATCGCTGTCTCAAGCTCCCAGGTCGCCTCCTCGACCTTACTATTCCTCCACAACACTTTAACAAGAGGAATCGTCTTATTCCGCAATACTTTATCTTTCCGATCCAAGATCTGAACTGGTTGCTCTTCATAAGCCAAATCTATCTGTAACTCCAAATCTTCATACCTCAACACATGAGTTACATCCGAGACGTACTTCCGAAGCATAGAAACATGGAATATGTCATGAACTCCAGATAACGATGGCGGCAAAGCTAATCTGTAAGCTACCTGACCAATCCTTTCCAGGATCTCGAATGGTCCAATGAATCTAGGGCTTAACTTTCCCTTCTTTCCAAACCTCCTCACCCCTCGCAATGGTGAAACTCGAAGAAAAACGTGGTCCCCAACCTGGAACTCCACGTCTCTACGCTTAGGATCAGTGTAGCTTTTCTGTTTGCTTTGAGATGCGAGCATTCTAGCCCGGATCTTCTCTATAGCTTCACTTGTCTTCTGAACCATATCAGGCCCCAAATATCTCCTATCACCCATCTCATCCCAATGAATGGTGACCTACACTTCCTCCCATACAACATCTCATAGGGAGCCACTCCAATCGTCGATTGATAACTATTGTTGTACGAGAATTCAATCAACGGAAGATACTTACTCCATGAACCCTCAAAATCAATCACACATGCTCTGAGCATATCTTATAATACCTGGATCGTCCTCTCAGACTGTCCATTAGTCTGAGGATGAAAGGCTGTACTGAACTTCAACTGAGTCCCCAAAGCCTTCTACAAACCACCCCAAAACTTGGAAGTGAAGATAGGATCCCGGTCTGATACTATAGACTTAGGAACTCCATGGAGACGTACGATCTCCCTCACATACAACTCAGCATACTAATCCACATTATATGTCGACCTCACTGGAAGAAAATGGGCTGACTTGGTGTATCTATCCACTAACACCCACACTGAGTCATGAAGCCCCACTGTCCTGGGTAAACCTCCCACAAAATCCATAGTAATGTCCTCCCATTTCCATTCAGGAATACCAAAAGGCTGAAGCAACCCTGCTGGTCGCTGATGCTCAGCTTTCACCTGCTGACAAGTTAAGCATCTAGCAACGTACTCTACCACATCCCTCTTCATCCCGGGCCACCAATACAAAGTCCATAGATCCTTATACATCTTCGTGGTACCCGGATGAAGTGAGTACAGCGTCGTATGAGACTCATCCAGTATCTCTCGTCTGATCCCCTCATCAGCTGGAACACAAATCCGTCCCTGATACCGAAGCAAACCAACCTCAAATACAGAATAGTCCTTAGCTATTCCCGATAAGACATCTTCTCTAACCCTCTGTAACTGAGCGTCTATCAATTGTCCTTCTCTAATCCGCTCTAGCAGGGTCGACTGTAGAGTAATATTGGCCAACCGGCCTACTACCAACTCTATCCTTGCTCTGACCATCTCATCAGCTAACTCCCTTGAGATCTGAATGGAACTGTATAACTGACCTGGACCTCTCCGGCTCAATGCATCCGCCACCACATTGGCTTTCCCCGGATGGTAAAGAATATCACAATCATAATCCTTTACCAACTCCAGCCAATGCCTCTCTCTCATGTTCAGGTCCTTCTGTGTAAAGAAATACTTCAGGCTCTTATGGTCAGTGTATACCTTGCACTCCTCCCCATATAGATAGTGTCGCCAAATCTTCAGTGCGAATACCACCGCTGCTAACTCCAAGTCATGAGTAAGATACCGCTGCTCATACTCCTTCAGCTGTCGTGATGCATAAGCTATAACCTTCTCATTCTGCATTAACACACAGCCTAAGCCCAACCTCGATGCATCGCAGTAAACAACAAACTTCCCTTCCCCCGAAGGAAGACTCAACACTGGCGCTGTAATAAGTCGTCGCTTCAACTCTTGGAAACTATCTTCACACTTGTCTAACCAGATAAACTTCAGATTCTTCCGTGTCAATTCTGTCATCGGTGCTGCTATCTTCGAAAAGCCCTCTACAAACCGTCTGTAGTAACCTGCTAACCCAAGAAAACTCCGCACCTCCGAGGAAATCCTTGGCCTCGGCCAATCCTTAACTGCCTCTATCTTGGATGGATCCACCTTAATCCCATCTGCACCTACGATATGTCTAAGGAATGTCACTTCTGGTAACAAAAACTCACACTTCTTAAACTTGGCGTACAATTGATGCTCCCTCAACCTCTGAAGAACCTTTCGAAGATGAAGCTCGTGCTCTGCCTCTGAGCTGGAATACACCAAGATGTCGTCGATGAAGACAATAACGAACTGATCTAGGAAATCCTTGAACACCCTGGTCATTAGATCCATAAAGGTTGCTGGGGTATTGGTCAAACCAAAAGACATGACCAAGAACTCATAGTGCCCATACCGCGTTCGGAAGGCCGTCTTAGGTATGTCCTCATCCTTGATCCTCAGCTGGTGATAACCAGATCGGAGATCAATCTTTGAGAACACCGTCTTACCCTGCAGCTGATCGAAAAAGTCATCAATCCTTGGTAAGGGATACTTATTCTTGATTGTTAACTTGTTCAATTCTCGGTACTCGATGGACATTCTCAAAGTCCCGTTCTTCTTCTTTACAAACAAAACTGGAGCTCCCCATGGCGAGTAACTAGGCCTGATGAACCCCAAATCCAGAAGCTCCTACAGCTGTATTTTTAATTCTTTCAGTTCCGCCGGTGCCATCCTATATGGTGCCCTCGACACTGGCTCTGTCCCTGGCGCCAACTCAATGACAAATTGAATCTCCCTACGCAGCGGAAACTCAGGCAAATCCTCAGGAAACACATCCACGAACTCACAAACCAATCTGGTCTCCTCTGGTTCTACTGGTGAAACTCTGGTGGTATCCACCACACTAGCCAGAAAGCCTATACAACCACCTTGTAACAAGTCTCTGGCTCTCAACGCAGATATCCTGGGTATGCGGGGTCCATGCACCGCTCCCACAAAAATGATGGGATCCTCGCCCTCTGGCTCAAAAGTCACCATCTTCTTCCTGCAGTCAATGGTAGCTCCATATCTAACCAGCCAAGCCATACCTAGAATCATATCAAAGTCCTCCATACTCAATTCAATCAAGTCCACTGACAACTCCCTACCATCAACTATCACTGGCAGTGCTCTAATCCACCTCCTAGAAACTACCAGTTCTCCTATAGGCAAAATAGTCCCAAACCCTAAAGTACTATACTCACTAGGTCTACACAATCTATCAATCACCTTATTAGATACAAACGAATGTGTAGCACCAAAGTCTATCAAAACAGTAAAAGGAATGCTAGCACTAGAAAGCTGACCTGTCACTACCGAGGGACTAGCCTCGGCCTCCGCCTGCATCAGGGTGAACACTCGAGCTGGAGTCAAGCTGTCCACCTTCCCTGTCTCTCCCTTCTTCGCTGTCGGGCAATCCTTCCTGAGGTGTCCCACCACCCCGCACACATAGCAGGCCTTAGCCCGACACTCGCCCGGATGGCGTCTCTTGCACCTCGTGCACTCTGGGTAGGTCCTCCATGTATCACTGCCTCCCTGGCGGCCACCTTGGGTACCCCGACCTCTCCTATCAGGACCAGGAGCGATCGAAGCCTCAGGGGTCTTCCTCTTCAAATCACTGGGGCCTCCACCCCTACCAGAACCAGAATATGGAGGCACCGCCATGTGGCCCTCCTTCCTCACTGCACTCTCTCTCCATATCTTATTCTCCGCTTCCTCAGCGGTAAGAGCCTTCTCCACAGCCTGGGCATAAGTTGTTCCTCTAGGAACTGTGGTAATCCTCACATCTCAGGCTATCATAGCATTCAGCCCTCTAATGAACCTGTCCTGCCTAGCTGCATCAGTAGGCACAAGATCTGGTGCAAACTTCACAAGTCTATCAAACTTCAAGGCATGCTCTGTAACTGTCATACTGCCCTGAACCAGCCCCACGAACTCATTTACTTTCGCTACCCTGATGGCAACATTATAATACTTCTGACTAAACAAGTCTTTAAACCCTTCCCAAGTCAATGCAGAAACATCTCTGGTCTGTGATGCCACCTCCCACTAGATTCGGGCATCCTCCCTCAGCATATAAGTGGCACAGGCCACCCTGTCATGTCCTTCCACCCTCATAAAATCAAGAATAGTAGTAATCATAGTCATCCACTGCTCAACCTTCATTGGATCTGGTCCTCCCTCAAAGATCGGGGGCTGCTGCTTCCTGAACCGCTCATACAACGGTTCCCATATGTTCCCAACATCAACTGGTTGTGCTACAGGTACCACTGCAGGTGGCACAACAAGGGCAACACCCCCAGATGGAGCCTGCTGCCGTAGAATTCGAATATGATCATCTTAGCTCTGAAGCCGAGCCTGCATGTCCGCCATTAACTGCTGCCAGTTCCCAGGGACTGGTGGAGGGGTCTGGCCCTGATCATCATCTCTAGCCCCAGACTTGCCGGCTAGTCGCGTAGATTTTCTTGGACGCATAACTATCCAAGTCAATCTGCAATCAACGACTTGGCAATTAGGATATGATGACAGGGTAATAATCCTTTCATGATCCATCACTGGAACTCCTATTATCCACAAGCAATCAATTTATAATAATTCATCCAGATATTCATTCACATGCACAGCAGTGCTAATAAGCACGCCCCAATAACATCATGCAATAGTCAAGGGCCAGGCCCTATCAGTATCTCATGCTCCCTATTCATCAAACAAATATCAGCAATCATGTCTCAGTCAAATCATTTAAACAAATAATCATGTATACACAATTACCAAACCCTGAATTGAGCTTGTCTCTCGCGGAAAATGCACATATCCAGCCAGTCTTCAGGACCCATAAACCTAGGACGCTCTGATACCAAGTTGTAACGCCCTGGGTAGCCAAGACCGTTACACTGTGTGTTTATAAAGTGCTATACTTGCTAATCAAGTCATTTAATTAGAAACGTGTTATTGAAACTATAAAGGAACTAGGGTTAAAACGTTTTGGTCTCAAAAGTCACATTTTCATAAAGAAACGTTTCCTGTTTACACGGGATCCCAAAAATGTCAGAATTAAAGACCGTTTACAAAAGACGTAAGGTTTAAATACAATATCAAGCCATATTATGGCAGAACAAACAGTTAGGCAATTCCTGTCCTGATCCACTCCTCGACCATGGCGATCGAACAGCTGGCTATGTACATTCAAACCCGCAGCTCTCCGTCTCAGGATTGGTCCAACTTGCCTTTGCCTTTACCTGCACCACGTAGCACCCTTGAGCCAAGGCCCAGCAAGAAAACACAACAACAGAGCATAAACAATCAACAAACAATTCAGTATCTCATATCGCATCACATATTCTCAACCATTTAAGCATTCAGCAAAATCAAGTATTCCACATAATAAACATATCAACTCATATCATATATCAGTTCACAAATGATAACTAGGGATAGCACCCTCAGGCCGCTCCCTCCATTATCCCACTGACTTCGACCCGCTTAAACTGAGCTCAGTGAATATTAAGTTGTCCTCGACTACCAGTGGCCAAGCCGCGCCCTGTGCGCAAATATTGTGTACGGCACCCTTAGGCCGCTATCACATCTCCCATGGCATAATACCATCATTGACATAATACAATTATTGGGAGCACTTAGTCCCATCACAAACATATAACCGGGTGCAGTTTTCTTACCTTTCGATTCGCTAGCGTTGATCACTTGACTCCTTGAGCACGATCCCTCTCAAACCCTAGCGCTCACCTAAACACAACCATAGGTCAAAGTCATCATCAAAACTCAAGTCCAAAACCTAGCCTCGAGACCAATCCCGATCTCCCCGAGAAGTCCTAGTTCCACCATACAAGGTGGTGGAACCAAACCCTAAACCCTTGGTCAAAAACCCTTGCAAATAACCCTAAAATCCCTTTCTGAAGACAGGGTAGCGCTACAACGCTCTTGGGAGGGCGCTACCGCGCTACAAACAGAAGCAAAATCCCCCAGGAAGCTTGGCCTAGTGCTACAGCGCCCAAAGGCTAGCGCTGTAGCGCTAGTCACACACAGGTAGTACCTCAATTTTTCCTCCTGCAATTTCCTCGAACCAAACTACCCCAAAACTTCTCCAAACCTTCACCAAACTCAAAAACAACCTTATCTACACACTCCACTCATCTCAAGCACCCCAAATACTCAAAACCCAAGCACATGCATCCCTAATCTCAAAATTCACCATAGCCACTTCTAAACTTCAAAACTCAGCAGAAACCAGTTAAACATCAAAGTTAGAAGCTTAGAATTCATACCTTTAATGGGAATTTGATTTCAAGACAACCTCTACACCTCCTTAGCTTTCTCTTCCTCAACCTTTGGCCTGAATTCCCTAAAGCTCCCATCAAACTCAACTTATACACCATAATTCAAAAACCAAAACCAGAAACTAAAGAAACTACAAAGCCTTACCTCAAGTGTTAGGGTGTTCTTGCTAAACCTCTGCCAATTCTCCAAGCCTAGTTTAGGATTCTTGATGCTTAGCCTAACTGAGCTCCTCCCTGAGCTTTGCTCCAAAAATACTCAAGAAACTGATGAGGAAAGCATAAACCGACCTTAGGAAACCCTCTGTTTTCTCCCTTCCTCTTTTCTTTCTTTTCCTTCTTTTCTCTCTTTCAGACTTCTATACTTTTCTACAACTTCCACTAACATATAGCCTTAGTAATACCCATCTTTCAAAAGCCAAATGACCTTAATGCCCTCCCTATTAATTCTAAACCCTTTAATCCACTTAAGGGCATTTTAGTCATTTCACCCCAACACCCGCTAACTCCTCAAGTGTCTCTAATATTTACCGCTTAATTCCCGATACCTAATTAATCACCAATAATATTCCTCGATGTCAAAATAGACTCCAATATACTCACTAAATTCCCATTTATACCCCTAGGCTCACCCCGAGCCGGGTATAAATCCCCGCCATGACTTTTTCGCTACTTTGCTCACTAGGATCGTCTCGAGTCACAGATCACAAATATATCCACATAATAATGTGGTCTCAACAATTATCACATATATCAATACAGTTATGCCCATAATGGCCAAAATTACAATTATGCCCTTCTAACCTAATCAGGGCCTACATGCATACTAATACACATAGTCATGCATCTCATATATTCAAATAGTCATATAACATGCTTTAAATCATAATCATGCATTTACTCATCAAAGTCACACATAATTCCCATTATGCCCTCCAGGCACACTAATCAAGGCCCTTAAGCCTTATTAGCGAATTTGGGTCGTTACTTGTTTGGTGCCGGTTGTTTATTCCTAAGCACAGATTTCTGCTTTGGCAAACTGTAAACTCTCAGATATTAACCTGTGATAATTTGCTCAGGTTATATGTGGCTCTTGACTCTCTTCTCTGTCCTATTTGTGGTATCTCTGCTGAGACTCATACCCATTTATATTTTGATTGCTATCTATCCAGGCAGATATTGGTCATCATATTTGGCTAGTTGGGTTTTCAAGCTTGGCCTTCTGAATTTACTAGTTGGCTGGTTTGGCTCTCTAGCAGGAAGCCTGGAATTATTTTTGATATCATCAACTCGGTCCTGGTAGCAGTTGTGTATGGTATTTGGCAGAATCGAAATAGATGTGTTTTTTATAGATATTCTTGGTCAGCTAATAGTATTGCTTCTGAGATTAAGACTAAGATTCAATACATAATATTTCATGTAAAAAATAGGAAATTATCTATACAAGAACAGAGGTTTATAGATAGGATAACAATGTATTCTGGTCTGGGGCCTTCTTGGTTGCCTTTGTTTGCACGGGTTGGAGGGTGTTTCCCCTGTTTTTGGTTTGTAAGAGGTGTTTGTATTGTACTCTGTTTGGCATGGCTGGTTGATTACTGAAGTTCTTTTCTTCTTGATAAAAAAAATGATGATAGGATTTGATTTAGGTAAATATCTAACTTGCCAAATTTGAAAAAACTATTTCAAATTAGTAATTAATTAAATAAATAAAATAAAAACAACACTAATACAATATCAGTTCAGTTGGTACACGCATGGCACGGTCCTTGGATTGTGCCATGCGTGTACTAATGTATCGGTTTTCAGGAATATTGTATTTTTCTTTTATTTATTTATTTAACTAAAATCAATCTCCCACAAAATAATGTATTTATCTTTTTAATTAAAAGATGAAAATCATATTTCAAAATTTAAATTTTAAATTCAAAATTCGAGTTGATGATCATAATTATCATAATCTTTTAAAATTAAATAAATAAAAAACTATTTTTGACTTAGCCATTTTATTTTCTCCCGCTCAAATAAAATAATTAATTTAAAAAATTAATTTATTTATTTATATATATGAATTTTGAAAATTGCATATTTAAAATTAAAAAATATATTTTCAAAAGTTAATAATTAATTTCAAAATTAATTATTCAACCTCAATTATCATATAATTGTACACTTAACCTGAAGAATAAAATTCTTCTAAAATTCCCAAATTACAGTTATAGCATTGTATCAACTCTTACATTGATATGTTGTTGATAGAGCCACCCTGGGGACCTGTGGACCTATTATATCAAGCTCGAATAAATATTAGATTATTAATCAAGGCTCTTTGATTAAATAATCATATTTATTAATCTCATGATTACTCCACTATAAATATGAGAATGAACTCTTGATAATTAAAGACATATATTTATTGAGTACTTTATTTAAGAATAAAAGGTCTATTGATATAATCATCACATACAATGTTAATCCTCTACTAATGGTTCATAATTAAAAGGGAATAAAATTACCGTTTTACCCTTTTAGCTATATCTTGTTCCTAGAGTACCATTGACTTTATTAGTGAAGGTTGTGTCACAATAGGTTTGCGACATGAGCGCTCATAACCTTTTTAGTTCCAAAAGTCAACCCAATAGGGAACCATTATTCAATCTACAAGAAGGTATAGATTCCATATTTGTTAAATTACGTCCCCAACCATATACATCATTGAGTCCCCAAAACAATTCATTCTGACAAACCTTAACGCATGAATTAAATGATCAGATGACATATATAGGAGTTCATAGCAACCTCAGGATTAAGATTATCGTTTGATGTGTTTGATTAATACTAGGAAACAGTGTTTAAATAAGTATTAACAAATCACATCTGGTCCGGTTCTATATATCACCATATATAAAACACCTTCACTAAAGTGTCCTACTACACTAGCGACCCAGATCTAGGTTACTTGTATACATAATACTAGCGAACCGTTCTAGCAGTAATTAATCTAAAGATTCCATACTTTTATTTTACTACGAACTATTTTAAGTTTATTATCTTAATCTCGATCCTCTCATTTCATGTGCTTTACCGTTTAATGATTTCTAGTTCTTCTAGAATATTTGTATCTCCATTACTTTCGCAATGAGATACTAGTTGTTTATTCTAGTCTTAAACCCTTTCCAGAATGACAAAGAACTTAAATACTAAATCAAATAGCCTATTTAACTGCTCGTAGCTGTTACATTTATGCTTTAGTGGTGAAACCTACAAATCTGAAATGTCTAATACATTTCCAAATTAATGTGTCTCCTCCACAGTTATGGAAGTTGAGTCTAATATCAATATTTGAAGATTTCTATCTGGTTTAAAATTAGTTCATCCTTTGGGATTTTAGGTCTCTGCCTAAATGCACATACATATAATCTCTATTATATTCAAGATACTCAAAATTAAGTCATTATAATCATTCAATGACTCAATCCATCATTGGATTGACAACTGCTGGCTCTTTCCACCGTTTAACAAATGTCAATTCGAAAATATAACATTCGATACATTCAACAGTCCATCACTGAGTTGTAGGAATGTTGTGTCATGTCCTCCTTTTCTAGTAAAATAATAAATGGACATTTATTATTTAAATAATACATCTTCCTGGCCGGGAAGGCATAAAACCTTTTTTTTTTGGATTTTTGCAAACTAAAGTATTGAAGCTTCTTATCTATATAAGTCACTTAAGACAGTGCCTAAAGATTGTTCTTTCAGTCTCTATAAAATCGAATGTATAGATCATTATTGGATTTTCTAAATCTAATATTTATAAATTTTCAGCTAACCATTTCTTTTCTATTGGCGATTTCTCTACATAATTCCCAATGATTGAACATTGTCGATATTAAGAATAAGAATCACAACAGAATCTTTCTGGTCAAGATCTTCAAATGATTTTGTCATGTCAGCCGTTCAGTAAAGACTACTTAGACATCCATTTAAATTAATCTCATAATCCATGCATAAAGCAGTGGATAAGAGTATATAAACAGATTTAAGTTTAATCACAGTAGAAGATATTTATTCAAGTAATATATTCTTCTTTTTGTTCATAGCCTTATGCTATTAACCTAACTTTGAAAAGTATGCACTTTCCTCTATTCCCCTCTTCATCTTGAATATCATGTTTCAAACTGAAGTTCAATTAACTTTAGTTGGATGTTCAAGAATCCAGTTGTCATAGAATTCCAAATTCCATTTCTAGATTCATGGCATTTCAACCATTATTTTCCATAAAATACTTTTTCATTTCATATACTAGTATCTGAATGAAGTATAGTTAGATTGTGTTACACACAATTGAACTATCTCTACATTTGTAAAGGAGCAATTACTAACGCTCCCACTACAACAATGCTTTACAAAATTTGTGATATTCTTTGGTTTTATCATTGTTAATTTTCAGTAACTTGCTTACTAGACTTGCAATCATTATTTCTAATACAACTTAACTAGAAAATATAGTGATTATAATAATCATGCTTCATTAAAGTAGCATTTAAGAGATGCAAACTCTTTTGTAGTCTATTATGATTATTAAACTATTTCACTAAATGACTCCATGGAAAATTTTCAATTTATTCACATAACCACTTGTGAATCCCAACTTTTATGTCTTTGATGTTGCACAATCAAACATGTACAGAGTATAACAAGTGTTAAAATTATAGAAATAATAAAGATGATAATGATTACTCATCATGAATATAATCTTATCTAATATGATTATATTCCATTTCCAAAATACTAATTTCACTTAGCATTCTAGTTGTATGTGAGCTGGGTTTGAATTCCAAGTTCACATGTGTTGACGCGGTTTTTCACCAACATTGAATTAAGAAAATAGCTGAGATGAATTAGTGCTTAATGATAAACTGTAATAAGAAAAGGACTCTCAAGAATTCTCGAAAGGAAATTCCCAAGAACACTCGTCTTTTTTACGTGGATCAGTGGTTAAAATCCACCTAGTTCACGAGTCTATGTTATTATTGTCTTTCTCTTTGAATTTTGACAGAGTTTTAGTATTACAAAATAACCCCCCCCCCCCCCCCCCTCCCTCTATCCAAGATCTCAATATTTATAGAGAAAATCCTTGGACAGGTCTTGGGGTCATCACGTGACTCAACACCTATTTTTATCTGTATTACACTTATTATAAATATTCCAATTTATCCTAAGGCATGGTCTGATCAGGAAATAAAACTGATCCTGGACCCTCAGGGATATGCGAACATGCCCTGCCTGACCATGCATGATTATATTACGTGTCCGGATTTTCAGGGATCTGCAGACATGCCATGTCTGGCCATGCATGATTATATAACGTGTCCAAGTTTTCAAGGATCCAAGGACACGCTAGGTCTTTAGTGTGCCCTGAGCTGAATACACCATGAGCTCATGCCATTGATGCTATGCCTTATACATATTATAAGTTCGTGCTTATTGCTTTATGCACCCCAGCTCGTGCCATCACCGTGGCAACCGTGCTGTCTTCGTGGAGAATACATGGATTCATTGGCCATTTTTTTCCGTGCCTTTACTAGCTAGTTGTACACGACTTGAATAAAAGACTCGTGTTTAAATTAGGATGCACAACATGAAAATTACTTGAATTCCGAATTCGAGTTTAAACTTCCTTTTGATCAGATCAAACAAGTCTCTAAGTGACTTTACTTTGAATGATGCATGAAAATTTCTAGAAATTTTCTTTGTATTTTATCAAAGTTAAACATATCTAAAATAAATGTCTATCAATATTAACTTACTATTTATTATTTCTTTCAACCTTGAACATTAAAAGGTTCAACATATATCTCTATGTACTAGCAAAACGATTATGTGATTTTTTGAGCTTTATTAGAGAAAGATCTTTTGGTTAATATTTAATAGACTATACAAACAGGGTGAGAACCATTGAATGGTTGCAATAAAATATTGTCTTTTATTAGTTTTATGTGTCTAATTAATTACAAGTCAATCTCAAAAAATAATTCACATATATGTTTCACTTAATTTTTGGTTGGAATAAGATGTCTTATGAATTAAATCTATAATTTGCACAATAATGAATAATTCATAATTATCATTTATACTCATTGATGAAATAGGTGGAACAAGTATATTTCAAATATAACAACTGAATTTATTATTCAAAGAAATACTAAACTTGTTCATTCATCAAATAAAGGAATCTAAAAACATAGTTTCTAGAAAGAATTCTAGAACTACTTTAAAGAAGAAAAAAAAAACTTAATACAAAGTTGAAAATGAAAAAACTAATTTCCATGTCAGTTATCTCTTGGTCTACCAATCTACAATCCTTTTCTTGTTTTTCTTAAATAATGCATTCCTGAAAACAAGACAAAAACATGGTGGCATAAAAATTTGAATCAACCATTCAAATATATTAAAAGGAGATGAGCAAATCATGTTTGCCCTTTCGTCTTGCAAACTTCTTAAGTGAACAAAAGAATCTCTTTTGATCCTTTCCCATATCTCATATGTGGATCTAAGGTTCACATATCTCAATTTAACATCGTCAGGCACAGTCTTCAGTATGCAATGATAAGCCAAATAATCAGATCTCATCCAATCTACATATATTTGATGACTATCATAATTAGATAAAGTTGATGGCTCATCTGGAGGCACATCAATGATTGCATCATACACTTTTAGTTCACTCAGAATTATGTGTATGTTTCTGTACCAAACATCTAGAATGTGGAAGTGTAAATGAAAAGTACTTAGGTGGCCATCATGAGGATTCACTGGTTCTTTCTCATTTTGAGGTTCTTGATCAAGATTAAGAGAATTAACCATTGTTGCTGGAAATAAATAAATAAAATATAATGAATTAAAACATATAATAATTATTAAATTTTATTTGAAAAAGTAAATATGATGCATGAATGCAACATATAAAAACACAGAAAAATACATACTAATCCACGATAAATTATTTTGAAAATTAATGGACTGCCTTGGGGTAGGTCAGACTAACTCCAAATTAATTTTGAGACAAATCTCAATTTCATAAGTGAAAACTTAAAAACGCATTTTTCTCTTGTGACTTATGAACAACTGCTAGTTTGGTCAAGATGCACTAGTCATGCTCGAAAGCCTACATACACCTTTGGAGTGTAACCCATTATTTTCAATCAAAGACTTAACTCAAGAATGTGCCTTGGGGCCAGTCAAACTTGAAATACATCACTAATTATATTCTCGTAAGAGAAGTCAACCTTGAGATAAAATAAACATATTTGTAACCCTTTCCTTAGGGAGGCCGCAAATGGAGGTGACTCGAGGCCCTTCCTGTAACATCCCAAATTTCCTAATTTGGTTTAGTACTTGGATTAGGGAGCCAGGAAGCAATAATTGTTTTAATTATGTGTTAATATAGTATGAGCATGTAATTATGTGAATTATATTATAATATAATTATACTTGCTTGTTTAGAAATACTAAATGTGTATGTGCGCCCATTTCCTATAAGAAAAGCATTATAGTAATTTGACCCGCTGAGGGTATAATTGTAAATTTGTGTCTGTGTGATTGAGACCACATTATTATGTGGATATATTTGGGCTACTTGACGCGAGGCGATCCTAGTGAGCAAGTTAGCGAAAAGTCACAACGGGGTAAAATACCCGGCTCGGGGTGAGCTTAGGGGTATTTTGGTAATTAGTGCATTGCTGGGATTTGTCGGGTAATGGGAGATTAAATGATTATTATTTGAGATAGTTGGGGATTTAGAGGAACACCCAGGAATTCACAGGAAGTGGCAATTGACAGAATTGCCCTTGAAGCGCTTTGGGGAGAGTGATTTGATCTAGGATCATTTAGGTCATTTGTGCCTAATTAGAAACTTAACTAGATGTTTCTTCAGCCGAGGGAAAGCTAAAATAGAGTAATAAAAACAAAACTTCTTTCTCTCTCCCGTAAATCTCTCTCCCTCTTCTTGGTAGCATGAGAATTTTGAGGAATTAGAGGAATCAAGCTTAGGAAATTGAAGGGTAAGGCTTGTGAAACTTGGGGATTAGCTCAAGGGTGTTATCATCTCAGAGGTAAGGGTTTGAATTCGACATTCTTCATGATATTTCTGTGGTTTTGTTGGAAGCTTTAGTTTTTGCATGTGTGAATGTTTGGAAGGTGGATTTTGGATTTCTGATAAGTTTTAATCAAGTAGTTAGTTAGGTTTTCTTGCTGGAAAAGTGTTATACTAGTTATGGGGATTGAATTGATGTTTTGAGTGTGCTTGGGTTGAATTTAGTTAGGTTTAGCTAAAGGAAAAATCCAGAAATTCTGAGATCGAAGGGGTCGGGTCGCGGCCCTGTTCTTGGTGTGCCACAACCCTCTTGAACAAAAGGGAGCCAAGGAAGGCTCTATTGCGAGGGCGCGTCGTGGCGCCTCTTAGTTTGGGCCGCGGTGTGTGTCTGGTGTTTTGGGGAGGTTGAGCCTCTGTTTGGGGTGGGTCGTGGCACAAGAGCATGGGGCCGTGACTCTTAAGGTTTTTTTGGACCCTGAGAAGGTTTTGAGTGCGGGAACTCAACCTTATGAGTTCGGGATCGATCCTTATACTGTGTTTAGTAGAATTTGATTTCTCGGAGGCTAGGACTCGCTCTAGAAGCCTTTATTCACTCGTTGTTGATGGAATTCTTTATCATGGTTGTGACTAGGTAAACGCTAGGGGCTCAGATCAGGGATCGTACTCAAGAGTCGCTCATTGGTAGCTTGCACTTGGACCGAAGGTAAGAAAATTGCACCCAGAATATGATATACATGATTGGGGTTCGGCCGGAATGCTAAGTATAATCTTGATTTGGGTGTTAGGCCGATGAATACGCACGATTATGATTATGCCTATGTATGTTTGTTTAAATGTATTATAATACATTGTATCTGTATATATATGATAAATGGATTATGTGATTGTCTACTGTGACTAGGGGGCTTGGTTTATAAACCAGGGATCTGTTGTGGTATTTGGTTGAAGATCAATTTATTAGCCGAGACATATTTGATTTCAGGGGCTCGACTTATAAGTCAAGGGTCTTTAAGCCTCAACTTACAAGTCGGGGGTATGTGAGGCTCGACTTCTAAGTCAAGGACTGGTAGGACTTGGCTTATAAGTTGAGATTGCCATTACGCATGTGGAGTGCTGGCCACAATGGCTGGGCAACCTTGGGGGTGCACCAAGCATCTGACTGGCTCGGATGCCAAACAAATTAAGAGGGAGTGCGACAAGCACTTGTGCAACTCTATGGTTGCTGATCTGTAAAATGTTTACGCTAGTTACAGTTATTACTGCTAGTCTGATGTATTACTTCATGAATTGTTGAATATGTTTTATTGCTGAGTCTTTTAGCTCGCGGATGCTTTGTGGTGCAGGTAAAGGTAAAGAGAAGCTTGGCCAACCATGAGTTGGAGAGCGATAGTAGTGACGTGTACATATGCAGTCCGCTCGACTGCCACAACCGAGAAACTCAAGGAAGCTTGGGTTGAACCCAGTTTTGTCGCCTAGGTTGGGTTATTTTGTACCCTTGGTGTTGTAATCGACTTTTAAACTTGTATTTTGGGGATCCTGTGTAATGAAAAAAGTTTTTGGTTAAATAAAAATGTTTATGACTTGACCAAATCTTTTAATACCTAAACCTTTAGTAACTTAGTCACATGTTTGGTCCAGATTACTTGTTTAGCAAGTCCAGCACTAATTTTAAACACACTTGGTAACAAACCCTAATTAGTAGGGCATTACAACTTGGTATCAGAGCTGCCAAGGTTTAAGGGTTCCTAATGTTGGACTGGGCTTGTACACTCACTGCTAAACACAAGCTCGACTCAGGGTTGGGTAACTATTGATATAATTATATGTGTACTTTCTTAAATGAACTATATATGCTTTACCTTCTAGCCTAAATAAAAAGCATGAGTTATTCTGATAGGGCCTAGCCCTTGACTTTTGTATGTAGGTTGAGGATGTGCTTATTAGCACGATAGACATCTGTAAATATTGTAGGATTGCTTATCAGCATCATTATTGTTGTTGAATGTCAGAAATGCTTATTAGCACTGCTGTATGTGCACATTTGATAGGGGATGCTTATCAGCACCGTTACATGTTAAAGGAAAATGCTTATTAGCATCATTAAATGTCTATGCATGCTGGAAAATGCTTATTAGAATTCTTCTTGCTCTTGAGTATTAAAAATGTTTAATAGCATTACATTATGTGTATGCATGCCAAGAATGTTCTTATCAGCATCTTGTTCAAATATGATCATGAATTCCTCTACTTATTAGCATGATTATTATGTGTGGATTACTGGGATGCTAATTAGCATTGTCAATGCATGTGGATGCTTATTCGATCGGTGTTGAACCGTGGGTTGGTATGAGATATTGTTATTACTTCCTGATAAGTCGAGTCATTGAATGCAGATAGACTTGGAAAAATGCTTCCATGGCAATCTAATGAGCCAACCGGCGCTGAGAATTAGGTCGGAGGTAATGACCAAGGTTAGAACCCTCCGCCAGTCCCTGATAACTGGCAACACATACTTGCATATATGCAAGCTAGGCTGCAGAGACAGGATGAAGAGATTTGCCAGTTGAGGCAACAGCAGGTTCCAGCTGGGAACGCTACGTCAGGGGTCCCATCTGCTATTCTAGTATTGGTCGTACAACAGCAGAGAGAATTAGAAAACTATTGGGAGTTAGTGTATGAATGGTTTCGGAAACAACATCCTCTAGTTTTCAAGGGTAGTGCAGATCCACTTAAGGCAGAACAGTAGATGGCTATAATTACATCCATCCTAGATTTTACAAGGGTGGTGGGTAATGAGAGAGTGACCTGTGCCACGTACATGTTTCAGGAGGATGCCCGAATCTGGTGGGAGGTCTCAGACTAGGGATGTAGCCACAATGAACTGGGAAGAGTTCAAAAATCTCTTCAATGAGAAATATTACAATGAAGCCATTAGAGCGGCAACGGTGGAGGGGTTTAGTAAACTCTTCCAAGGGAATATGTCGGTGACCGAATATGCCTTGAAATTCTACAGACTAGCCAAATTCGCTGCAGAATTGGTACCCACTGATGGGACAAGGAAGGAAAGATTCCTTCAGGGGTTTCGCCCTATGATAGCTTGGGATGTCAGAAGTACTACAATACCTGGAGTAACGACATATGCTCAGGTAGTGGAGAGAGCCCTTACTGCAGAGGGTGTTGAGAACAAGATCTGGCATGAGAATGTGACCAGGATGCATATGAGGAGGACGGGACCTCCCTTCACAGGATCAGGTAGGGGCGGAGGCCCCAGTGACCAGAAAAGGAAGACCTCAGACTCTAGTTTGGCTCCTAAACCTGATAGGAGGCCACATGGTGTACAGATTGGCCACCAGGGCACCAATGAGAGCTGGAAGACATACCCAGAGTGTGCCAGATGTAGGAGATGTCATCTGGGAGTGTGTTGGGTGAAGGCATGCTTTTTATGTGGGATTGTGGGGCATCTCAAGAAAGACTGCCCAAGAGTGAAGAAAGAGGAACCTAAGAAGACAGACAGCTCGACTCCAGCTCGAGTGTTTGCATTGACACAAGCTGAGGCTGAGGTTAGGCCCTCAATGGTTACAAGTCAGCTTTCTAGTGGTGGCATATCTTATATTGTGTTGATTGACTCTGGTGCTACACAATCTTATGTTTCAAGTAGGATTATTAATAGACTGTGTAGGCCCTGTGATTATTATGTTGTGGGTTGGGACGTTACTACCCATTGGGGAGTTAGTGGTTTCTAGAAGATGGGTTAGATCCTTGCCAGTGATGGTGGACAGCAAGGAGTTGTCAGTCGACTTAATAGAGTTAGTTATGACTGACTTTGATATGATTTTGGGAATGGGCTGGTTAACCAGATATGGGGTAACCATTGATTGTAAGAAGAAGATGGTAACCTTTGAACCTGAGGGTGAGGAACCCTTCGTATTTGTTGGCACTATGCATGGACTCCGAGTGCCTACGATTTTAGCATTGAGGGCTAGAGATCTACTGCAAGGAGGTTGCATAGGATTTCTAGCCAGTGTGGTGGATACCATTCAGGTTAAGCCAGTGGGACCAGAAAAGACTAGGTTGTTTTGTGAGTTCTTAGATGTGTTCCCAGAAGAGTTACCAGGATTGCCGCCACACAGGGAGATCGAGTTTGCTATTGAGCTGGCACCAGGGATAGAACCAGTGTCTATGGCACCTTACCGAATGCCCCAGTAGAGTTGAGGGAGCTCAAGGTACAATTACAAGAGTTGCTGGATCTGCATTTTATCAAACCCAGTTTCTCGTTGTGGGGTGCACTAGTGTTATTTGTGAAGAAGAAGGACGGTTCCCTAAGAATGTGCATAGACTACAGGGAACTGAATAAGTTGACTATTAAGAATAGGTATCCTCTGCCAAGGATAGATGACTTGTTTGATCAAATGCAAGGTAAAATGGTATTTTTGAAGATAGATCTTTGATCTGGTTATCACCAGTTGAGGATAAAGGAGGAAGATATACCAAAGACAGCCTTCCGTACTAGATATGGGCACTATGAATTCCTTGTTATGTCGTTTGGCTTGACTAACGCTCCAACACCTTTCATGGACTTAATGAACAGAGTGTTCAAGGATTATCTGGACCAATTCATGATCATCTTCATCGATGATATCTTGGTTTCTTCATAGTCAGAGGAAGAGCATGAGCAGCACCTCAGATTGGTCTTGCAGAAACTGAGGGAACATAGGTTATTTGCGAAGTTCAAGAAGTGTGAGTTCTGGCTACCTCGGGTGACTTTCATGGGTCATATTGTTAGTATGGATGGGATTAAGGTAGACCTAACAAAGATTGGGGCTGTCAGGAATTGGCCAAGGCCAAGGAATGCCTCAGAAATTAGAAGCTTCCTCAGATTGGCAGGCTATTATTGTTAGGAACGAGTTTCCTAATACGCAGCGGAATGATTGTGGGGTTGGCCCAGTGTACAAATTTTTTTTTGTAACATATTTAAACTACCTTTAAATATGCGGATCCATTAATATACATACAGTAATCATAAGCAAGTTAAGTATAGAATTCATACCTCTTGAAGCCTATCAAGTGTCCTTGCTCTCTTTTCGTATTTAGAACGATCTTCCTATCCAAGCCACTCCCAGGTACTCACACCAAGATCTTCCAAGGCATTCTCTACACCTCAAGAAGTGTGTGGGAACTTAGAGAATGAAGGATTGTTTATTTGTGATTCTACTTGATGTACTCAACACATGAGATCAAGAGAATAGGCCTGAGAATTGGTTCTTTATTTTTCAGGGAGAGAAAACTATCGTTCTATTTTTCACAGAGCGAATCTTCTGAGTTGTCTTAGATATCTGAATATTTTTTGATTAGTCATACTTAAAAGAAAATATTCAAATTTAAAAAATAAATCTGTAGCCAACTTACAATTTACTTTTTAATTAATTAATTATTTTATTAATGAAAATATCCAAAAACCAATTTTTTGAATTATCCATTCATTTATTAATTAAATAAATAAAAATGAAAATGTTATCCCTGAAAAATAACCCTACACGCCACACACAATCCATGGACTGTGTGTGCACGTGTAGCATCCCTATTTTTAGAGATGTTGGTTTTTTCAATTTTTATTTCATTATTTATTCAAACTATTTTGTCAGATAAAATCTAACAACCTGATAACTAATTCAAATTTGAATTCAAATTTAAATTAATTATCTTTTTAACTAATTATCAAATATAATTAATTATTTGAATAAATATTAATCTTTTAAATTCAAATCCAATTTGAACTTATCAGATTATTATCTCCCACTCAAATAAAGATATTTAATTAATTCTACCAATTAATAAAATCCAATATTTTAGAAAATAAATATTTAATTTATTATAATTAATTAAATTTCGAAATTAATTTAATTATTTAATATAATTTTGAAAATTATACAATAATTAAATATTAATTAATTTTGTTAACTACAACTAATTTGTAATTAATTAATTAATCACTATTATCATATAATTGCATATTTGGCCTGAAGAACAAATTTTTTCTTAAATATGTCTTTAAACAATTTTTCCCTTCATATCAACTCTTACCTTGAATAGTGTTGATAGAGCCGCTATGGGGACCTATGGACCTATAATTCTAAGCTCCAATAAATTTGAGATTATTAATTAAACTCTTTAATTAAATAATCTTAATTTATTAATCTCATGATTATTCCACTATAAATATGAGACTGCACTATTGTAATTAAAGACATTTCATTTACTGAGTACTTTATAATTATAAAGCGTCTATTGATATAATCATTGCATACAACTTGACCCTCTAATAATGGTTCATAATTAATCGGGAATAAAATTACCGTTTTACCCTTTTAATTATCTCTTGTTTCCTTAAGTACCATTGACTTTACTAGTGAAGGTTAATTCATAACTAAATTATGAATTTGAGCTCAATAACCTTTCAGTCCCAAAAGTCAACCCTTAAGAGAACCATCATCAAATCTCTTATGAGAAGGCATAGATTCCATATCTGTATACTATGTCCCCAACCATCTACATTAATGAGTTCCCAAAACAAAAGTTTCTAGCCTGATCATTCTGACAAGCCCTAACAAGTGAATCAAAGAACTCATATAACATAAACAAGAGTTCATAGTAACTTTAGGATTAAGATCTATTTGTATATGATCATCAGTTGATATATCTAATTAATACTTCGAAATGACATTTAACTAAGTATTAATAAACATATCTGGTCCAGTTCTGTATATTCTCTAATATATAAAGCACCTCCACTAAAGTGTCCTACCACACTAGTGATCCGGATCTAGATCACATGTATTCATAATACTAGTGGGCCGTACTTGCAGTAATTAATCTAAAGATTCCATAACTTTATTTTACTGCGAACTATTCAAGTTCATTTATCTCAAACACAATCCTCCCATACCAATACGTGTTTGTGATCACATATATGAACTTAGGAATTTTTCTGATATTTACATAATATTATCACAAAATAATATAGTCCATAAAATATATGCATAACAAATTCAATTTATTTATGTATTTCATAAAACAATGTCTACTACATATGCTTTCAGGGCACATTTCCAACAATTATAGGAAGTTTGTGGAATGATTCTCAAGAATAGCTACCCCACTGACAGAGTTGACACGTAAGAATCAGAAGTATATATGGTCAGACAGATGCGAGAACAACTTTCAGGAGTTACAGGGGCGTCTGATTACTGCCCCAGTCTTGAGTCTTCCAATAGATCAGGAGAAATTTATGGTTTATTGTGATGCTTCAAGATAGGGGTTAGGTTGTGTCCTTATATAGGCAGGAAAAGTAATTGCTTATGCATCACGCCAATTAAATGTTTATGAGCAAAGATATCCTACCCATTATCTAGAGTTGGCAGCGGTGGTCTTTGCATTAAATATATGGAGGCATTACCTTTATGGAGAGAAGTGTGAGGTTTATACAGACCACAAGAGCCTCAAGTACTTCTTTACACGGAAGGATTTGAATATGAGGCAGAGGCATTGGTTGGAACTAGTGAAGGATTATGATTGTGATATCCTTTATCATCCAGGGAAGGCCAACGTGGTGGCAGATGCCCTAAGTTGGAGAGGTCCAGGGCAGTTGTACAGTGTGAGGCAGATTTCTAAGAAGTTAGCAGAGGATATGACCAGAGCAGGGATTGAGTTAGTAGTGGGCCAATTAGCCAATATTACCTTATAGTCCACTCTTCTAGAAAGGATAAAGGATGGTCAGTTACAAGAGCCACAATTGGTAAAGATTAGAGAGGACGTCCTAGCTGGAGTGGCTAAGGACTATACAATATTAGATATGGGTCTACTAAGATATAAGGATCAGATTTATGTTCCGATGGATGTTGTTATTAGACGAGAGATTCTGGATGAATCTCATACCACTTTGTATTCCTTGCATCCCAGTACCACGAAGATGTACCAAGATCTGAGAACTTTGTATTGGTGGCCAGGGATGAAGGGTGATGTAATAGAGTATGTAGTCAAGTGTTTGACGTGTCAGCAGATCAAAGCTGAACATTAGAGGCCAGCTGGACTGCTACAACCCTTAGATATTCCAGAGTGGAAATGGGAAGACATCGCAATGGACTTTGTGGTAGGATTACCTAAGACAGTGGATCAGCACGATTCGGTATAGGTGATTGTAGACAGATATACCAAATCGGCTCACTTTCTACTAGTGAAGATGACTTATACCATTGACCAGTATGCAGATCTCTATGTAAAAGAGATAGTACGTCTTCATGGAGCCTCGAGGTCGATCGTGTCAGATCGAGACCCCACATTTACTTCCAAGTTATGGGGAAGTTTGCAGAAGGCAATGGGCATGTTGCTGAAGTTTAGTACAACCTATCATCCTCAGACCGATGGTCAGTCTGAGAGGATTATCCAGATACTGGAGGACATGCTGAGAGCATGTGTACTGGACTTTGAGGGGTCTTGGAGTAAATATTTACCCCTGATAGAATTTTCCTACAACAACAGCTACCAGGCGACCATATGAGTGGTCCCTTATGAGATGTTATATGGTAGGAAGTGCAGATCACCTATTCACTAGGATGGGGTAGTCCAGAGGACCAATGAAGCTATTGAAAAGATCAGAGCTCGGATGCTTGCATCATAGAGTAGACAAAGAAGTTATGCGAATTTGAAGCATAGGAACGTGGAGTTCCAGGTGGGAGACTATGTCTACCTTCGAGTCTCACCACTCAAGGGGGTGAAGAGATTTGGGAAAAAGGACAAGTTGAGCCCTAGGTTCGTAGGACCTTTTGACATCCTGGAAAGGATCGATCAGGTGGCCTATAGGTTGGCATTACCTCCGGCATTGTCAGCCGTGCACAACGTGTTTCATATTTCGATGCTACAGAAGTATGTATCTAATGAGACTCATGTAATGAGTTATGAAGGTCTGGAGCTGCAGATAGATTTTTCCTTTGAGGAGTAGCCAGTCCAGATATTAGACAGAAAGGACAAGGTCCTGAGGAATAAAACCATACCTTTAGTGAAGGTATTATGGAGGAACAGCAAGGTCGAGGAGATGACCTGGGAGTTGGAATCAGCCATGCGGGACCAGTATCCCGAGCTATTCGGGTAAAATTTTGAGGACGAAATTCCTGTAAGGAGGGAATAGTTGTAACATCCCAAATTCCCTAATTTGGTTTAGTACCTGGAATAGGAGGGCAGGAGGCAATAATTGTTTTAATTATGTGTTAATATAGTATGATCATGCCATTATATGAATTATATTATAATATAATTATACTTGCCTGTTTAGAAACTAAATGTGTATGTGGGCCCATTTCTTATAAGAAGGGAATTTGAGTAATTTGACCCGTTGAGGGTATAATTGTAAATTTGCGTCTGTGTGATTGAGACCACATTATTATGTGGATATATTTGGGCTACTTGACGCGAGGCAATCCTGGTGAGCAAGTTAGCGAAAAAGTCACAACGGGGTAAAATACCCAGGGTATTTTGGTAATTATTACATTGCCGGGATTTGTCGAGTAATGGGAGATTAAATGATTATTATTTTGAGATAGTTGGGGATTTAGAGGAACACCTGGGAATTCACGGGAAGTGGCAATTGATGGAATTTCCCTTGAAGCGCTTTGGGGTGAGTGATTTGGTCTAGGGGCATTAAGGACATTTGTGCCTAATTAGAAACTTAACTAGATGTTTTTTCAGTTGAGGGAAAGCTAAAACATAGTAATAAAAACATAACTACTTTCTCTCTCTCGTAACTCTCTCTCCATCTTCTTGGTAGCTTGAGAATTTTGAGGAATTGGAGGAATCAAGCTTAGGAAATTGAAGGGTTAAGCTTGTGAAACTTAGGGATTAGCTCAAGGGTGTTATCATCTCAGAGGTAAGGGTTTGAATGAAATTCTTCATGATAATTCCGTGGTTTTTTTGGAAGCTTTAGTTTTTGCAGGTGTGAGTGCTTAGAGGGTGAATTTTGGAATTCTGATAAGTTTTAATCAAGTAGTTAGTTAGGTTTTGTTGGTGAAAAAGTGTTATAGTGATTATGGGGATTGAATTGAAGTTTTGAGTGTGCTTGGGTTGAATTTAGTTAAGTTCGGCAAAAGGAAAAACTCAGAAATTTTGGGTGCGGCCCCGTTCTTGGTGTGTCGCGGCCCTCTTGAACAAAAGGGAGCCAAGGAGGGCTCTGTCGCGAGGGCACGCCGTGATGCCTCTTAGGCTGGGCCACGGTGTGTGTCTGGTGTTTTGGGGAGGCTGAGCCTCTGTTTGGGGTAGGTCGCGGCACAAGAGCATGGGGCCGCAACTCTTAAGGGTTTTTAGAACCCCGAGAAGGTTTTGAGTGCGGGAACTTAACCTTATGAGTTCGGGATCGATCCTACTACCGTGTTTAGTAGAATTTGATGTCCCGGAGGCTAGGACTCTGTTCGAAAAGCTTTATTCACTCGTTGTTGATGGAATTCTTTATCATGGTTGTGACTAGGTCAACGCTAGGGGCTCGGATCAGGGATCGTACTCAAGAGTTGTTCATTGGTAGCTTGCACTTGGATCGAAGGTAAGAAAATTGCACCCAAAATATGATATACATGATTGGGGCTCGGCCCGAATGGTGAGTATAATCTTGATTTGGGCGTTAGGCCAGTGAATGCGCATGATTATGATTATGCCTATGTATGTTTGTATAAATATATTATAATACATTGTATCTGTATATATATGGTAAATGGATTACGTGATTGTCTGCTGTGACTAGGGGGCTTGGTTTATAAACCAAGGATCTGTTGTTGTATTTGGTTGAAGATCGATTTATTAGTAGAGACATATTTGATTTGAGGGGCTCGACTTATAAGTCGAGGATCTCTGAAGCTCGGCTTATAAGTCGAGGGTCTTTAAGCCTCGACTTACAAGTCAGGGGTATGTGAGGCTCGACTTATAAGTCGAGGACTGGTAGGACTTGGCTTATAAATTGAGATTGGCATTACGCACATGGAGTGCAGGCCACAATGGCTGGGCCACCTTGGGGGTGCACCAAGCATCTAACTGGCTCGAATGCCAAACAAATTGAGAGGGAGTGCGACAAGCACTTGTGCAACTCTATGGTTGCTGATCTGTAAAATGTTTACGCTAGTTACAGTTATTACTGCTAGTCTGTTGTATTACTCCGTGAATTGTTGAGTACGTTTTCTTGCTGAGTCTTTTGGCTCACGGGTGCTTTGTGGTGCAGGTAAAGGTAAGGAGAAGCTTGGCCAGCCATGAGTTGTAGAGCGGTAGTAGTGACGTGTACATATGCAGTCCGCTCGACCACCACAGACAAGAAACTCAAGGAAGCTAGGGTTGAACCCAGTTTTGTTGCCTAGGTCAGCTTATTTTGTAACCTTGGTGTTGTAACCGACTTTCAAACTTGTATTTTTGGGATCTCGTGTAATGAACAGAGTTTTTGGTTAAATAAAAATGTTTATGACTTGACCAAATTTTTAATACCTGAACCTTTAGTAACTTAGTCACATGTTTGGTCCAGATGACTTGTTTAGCAAGTCCAACACTAATTTTGAACACACTTGGTAACAAACCCTAATTAGCAGGGCGTTACACTTCCTATGCCTCTCGGTGTTCAACTAATAATGGAGACCATTAGACTTATTGTCATAACTCTCTCTCTCACTCACTATTTTGGAAAAGTGTGTTTTTCACAAAATCAATATTTTTTAATTTAGTCGTAAAAATAAATTTAATTATTTTTACCAAATGATATTTCAATAATTACTAATCCAATTAAGCAAAACAAAACAAAATTGTGCCCTTAATTCTAATTCTAATTTTACTTTAATTAAGAGAATATCAATAAAAAAATTTCATTAAAACAACAAATTAAACAACTTTAATTTTGATTTACCATCTTAACTAATTATGACTAAATTTATTATTATATGATTTATCATATATAAGCATATAACAAAATATAGAACGTTCCTAATAGCGTGTTTCTACACGAATGTAATGCATGTTAATTGAATATTGTGTGGGTGTATGAATGGCATGTTATAATGCATGACAAAATATTAAACATTTTAATCACATTCAATCATTTATAATAAATAAATAAAAGTGGGTATGGTAACTTTTGGGTATTCCTAGAAAAATTACAACACTTGCAAAAATATACATGAAAATGTAACCTAGACTAACTAAGGCCTGATAAAAACATTTTGATCTTGAACCTTGAGATATAGTCTTGTTGAGTCAATGCCGCCATTTTTCCATATCCATTTTGAATTATACAACTTTTTAATTATTTTAAACAAACTTTTAAAATAATTAAACTTTGAGTTTTAACACCTAAAAGTTTCTAAGGCCCAATTTTAATTTGGGTAATTTAATTCAAAAATAAAATTAAACAATTTAATTTTAATAAATTAAAATTCAAGATAATTTTAATTTTGGATATTTTAATTAAAGCAATTTTAATTATAGAAGATAACAATTAAAACTTTTTTAATTAAGGAAAATAATCGACATTATTTAAATTAAAGTAATTTCCAATTAAAACAATTTTAATTCAATTTCTGAGGTTTAATTAAATGAATAATTAAAAAATAATAATGGTAACAACACGCTAGGGTTTGTTTGAAACAAACCCTAGGTTGTACCAAGGGTGCGACGGCAGAGAGGGTGGTCCGGCGGGTGGGCACAGTGTGCAGGCATGCACGGGCTGGTGCCTAGGGGCGCAGTGCTCGGCGCGCAGGTGCACGATGTTGGGCGTAGGCAGACACAGCACGACAGGGTCTAGGCCCGGGTAGGTGCAAGCTGGCTAGCGCAGGCTTGAGCTTGGGGCTCGGGGCTCAGGCTCGGGCCACAACAGAATTTTACCCATAATTTTTAAAGAAAAAATTACAAAATTCCTATGCCTCAAAATGGCTTAGATTTTTCATCTAGAAATTTTAAGAAAATTTCCAAAATCCAAATACACCATTATAAACAACCCTTATGAATCTATTATCATGAAAATAAACATCCATCCATTCAAACATATATCACATATAATATAAAAATGCATATAATCCTACACAACAATTAATAATATGTATAGATTAATGACCTGCTCTTGTACCAACTGCTGGAAAAACATTTAGAGCATGCAGCGGAATGGGTGTGGTGAGCCCATTGTGTACAACAATAAAAGTTTTGTATAATCATATAAACAGTTTATATGACCAAGAAAACATCCATCCAGAAACATTAATATACAATATTATTAATTATGCAGCACATATATAAATATACAATATATTTATGTATAACATATAAACACATAAACATATGAATATTCAAGAAAATGAACTTTTACCTCTTGAAGCCTATCAAGTGTCCTTGAGTCTTTTCGTATATTTATCGATCTTCCTATCAAAAGTTTTGAGCATTCAAACCACGATCTTCCTGAGTGTTCTCTACACCTCAAGATGTGTATGGGCACATAGAGAACATGAGTTTGCAAATTTAGGAATCACAAGTATTTCTCTATACATGAGAACTATGGTCTGAGAATGGTCTGAGAATGGCTAGAATAAAGAAGAAGAATAAAGTGTTTTTGTCTAACAAAAATTATGAGAACTATTATGAATTGTATATGATTCACATTATTCTATATCATATATATAGAGATAATTCTATTACCTTAGTAATCCTAATAATAATTGTAATATAATAATAATATTATAATGGTAATAGGATTTGATTTAGGTAAATATCTAACTTACCAAATTTGAAAAAAAAAACCATTTTCAAATTAG
Organism: Humulus lupulus; assembly: GCF_963169125.1. Classification (NCBI taxonomy): domain Eukaryota; kingdom Viridiplantae; phylum Streptophyta; class Magnoliopsida; order Rosales; family Cannabaceae; genus Humulus; species Humulus lupulus. Next base: position 132,069,291 of record NC_084794.1, read on the forward strand.
TAATTAATTAAATAAAATAAAATAAAAACAGCAATGATACAATATCAATTCAGTTGGTACACACATGGCACACTCTTTGGACTGTGTCATGCATGTATTGTTATATCCCTTTTCAAGGATATTACATTCTTCTTTTATTTATTTATTTAACTAAAATCAATCTCCCACAAAATAAAGTATTTATCTTTTTAATTAAAAGATGACAATCATATTTCAATTTTTAAATTTTAAATTCTAAATTCAAATTGATGATCACCATTATCATCATCTTTTAAAATTCAATAAATCAAAACTATTTTTTACTTACCAATTTTATTTTTATCCCACTGAAATAAAATGATTAATTTCAAAATTTTATTTATTTATATATATATATATATGAATTTCAAAAATTACATATTTAATATAAAAAATATATTTTCAAAAATTAATAATTAATTCCAAATTAATTACTCAACCTCAATTATCATATAATTGTATACTTAACCCGAAGAATAAAATTCTTCTTAAATTCCTAAATTACAGTTATACAATTGTATAAACTCTTACCTTGATATGGTGTGGATAGAGCCACCATGGGGACCTATGGACCTATAATATCAAGCTCGAATAAATATTAGATTACTAATCAAAGCACATTGATTAAATAATCATACTTATAAATCTCACGATTACTCCACTATAAATATGAGATTGAACTTTTGATAATTAAAGACATACATTTACTAAGTACTTTATTTAAGAATAAAATGTCCATTGATATAATTATTACATACAACGTTAATCCTCTATTAATTGTTCATAATTAAAAGGGAATAAAATTACCGTTTTACCCTTTTAGCTATATTTTATTCCTAGAGTACCATTGACTTTACTAGTGAAGGTTGTGTCACAATAAGTTTGCGATGTGAGCGCTCATAGCCTTTTCAGTTCCAAAAGTTAACCCAATAAGGAACCATTATTCAATCTACAAGAAGGTATAGATTCTATATTTGCTAAACTACTTCCTCAGCCATATACATCATTGAGTCCCCAAAACAATTTTTATTAGCCTTATCATTCTGATAAACCTTAACGCATGAATCAAAAGATCAGATGACATATATAAGAGTTCATAGTAACCTCAAGATTAAGATCATCGTGTATATGATCATCGTTTGATGTGTTTGATTAATACTATGAAACATTGTTTAAACAAGTATTAAGAAATCACATCTGGTCCAATTCTATATATCACTATATATAAAGCACATTCACTAAAGTGTCCTACTACACTAGCGACCCAGATCTAGGTCACTTGTATTCATAATACTAGCGAACCATACTAGCAGTAATTAATCTAAAGATTCAATAACTTTATTTTACTGCGAACTATTTTAAGTTTATTATCTTATTTTTTATCCTCTTATACCAATATGAGATTAAGACCACATAAATAAACTTTGAAATTTTATGATATTTACTTAATATTATCAATATAATATCAGACATAATGTATATATATAATAATTCAATTCAATTATTTATTTCATTTAAAATATTTGTCAACTACAATTGTTTTAAGGGCACTATTCCCAACAAGATTTTGATAAGTTCTAAGAAGTTCTTTGAAGAACCAAAGAGAAAACACTCTAAAAAATATATTAATTCCAAATCTGATTTGCAAACTCGTATCACCCCCTATTTATACTTGGAACAACCCTCCAAGAATAGGAAAAGCTATATTTAAAGCATTAAATTGATACATGCATTAATATAGACCAAAACCCTTCAATTCTAGACAATTATGCTTCTAGAACGTAGCTAAATGGTTGAATACAAAAAGCCTTAATTTAACAAATCAAAATATAACTAAATGGCATAAATAAAACATAAATATATGCCCATAACTCCTCCAAACTTAAAGGCCATGTTTTGGGAGGTTAAACAACCATTTAAATTGGCTCAATAACTTTAACTAGGCATTGATCTCCATTTTGAGTAATTTCTGAGATTATCTTTCCATAATCAGCCCATATTTCTTGGATTAGCCCATTATGTGCTTCTTTGAACCTTCTAGCTGTTGCTCTTGTAATTGGCCCAATTAGAACTTGCAATGACTCTTTTAGTGTTTCTCCCTTATTCTAATCATTCCCTCCCTCTTGAAAAGCATTTGTCCTCAAATCTTCACCTACATCAAAAGGAGACAAATAAAAAACTTTAAAAGTTGCACTCACATTATACTCACCTAGAAGGTATAACTTATAGGCATTGTCATTGATATTTTCCAACACTTGAAATGGCCCATCACCCCTTGGAAGAAGTTTAGATTGTCTTTGAATAGGAAATTGTTCCTTCCTCATATGTATCCAAACCCAATGACTGGGTTCAAATACAACTTTCTTTCGCCCCTTGTTGGCTTGGGCAGCATATTGTTCAGTCCACTTCTCAATGTTCTATCGAACCTTCTCATTAATTTGTTTAACAAAATAAACTTTCTTTTTCCATCTAAGTTAACATGCTCAATCAAAGGCAATGGAGTTAAATCCAAAGGTGTCAATGGATTAAAACCATACACAATTTTAATAGGTGAATCCTTATTTGCAGAATGTACACTCCCATTATATGCAAACTCTACATGTGGCAAGCAATCTTCCCATGTTTTCAAATTTTTTTGTATTATGGCACGCAACAAAGTAGATAATGTTCTGTTAACCACTTCAGTTTGACCATCATTTTGTGGGTGACAAGTAGTAGAAAACAAATGCTTAGTACCTAGCTTTCCCCACAAAGTTTTCCAAATATAGCTCAAGAACTTTTCATCTCTATCTAAAATAATACTTTTGGGCATGCCATGCAATCTTACAATTTCCTTGAAAAACAAATCAGCAATATGTGATGCATCATCAGTTTTATGACATGGAATAAAATGTGCCATTTTTGAAAACCCATCTACAATCACATATATAGAATCCCTACCCTTTCTAGACTTAGGTAAACCCAAAACAAAGTCCATAGATATTTCAATCCAAGGTTCACTAGGAATAGGCAAAGGAGTATACAAACCATGAGGCTTGACCTGAGACTTAGCTTTTATACTTGTAATACACTTCTCACAAACTCTTTCAACATCTCTTTCCATATGAGGCCAAAAAAAGTGTTCATGCAAGATTTATAATGTCTTAGATACACCAAAATGCCCCATTAAACCACCCTCATGAGATTCTTTAATGAGCAAGTCATGCAATGAACTTTTAGGCATACATAGCTTATTTTCTCTGAACAAAAAATCATCATTCCTAAAGAATTTTCCAAAAGCTTCTTTTTCACAAGCATTGAATACATTAGACAAGTCACAATCATCAACATACAAATCTTTAATGTATTCATAACCAAGCAATTTTGCATCTAAGGTAGAGAGTAAAACATGCCTTCAAGATAAAGCATCAGCCACAATGTTTTCCTTACCTTGCTTGTACTTGATGACATATGGAAACGTTTCAATGAACTCAACCCACTTTTCATGTCATTTATTTAGCTATTGTTGGCCCTTAAAATTCTTTAAAGATTCATGATCAGTGTGAATCACAAACTCTTTTGGCCAAATGTAGTGCTGCCAAGTTTCCAATGCCCGAACCAACACATACATCTCCTTGTCATATGTTGGATAGTTTAAGGTTGCTCCACTTAATGTTTCACTAAAGTATGCAATAGGAAGACTCTCCTACATTAGAACAGCTCCAATACCTATTCATGAAGCATCACACTCAATCTCAAAAGTTTTAGTGAAGTTAAATAAAGCAAGCAAATGTGCATTAGTCAATTTTTCATTAATTAAATTAAATGCCTTCTCTTGGTCATCACCCCACTTAAAACCAACATTATTTTTAATAACTTCGGGCAAAGGTAAGGCTAAGATACTGAAATCTCTCACAAATCTTTGATAAAAGCTAGCCAACCCATGGAAACTTCTAACATTACCCACACTTATTGGTCTCGGCCAGTCTCGAATTGCACTCACCTTTTCTTCATCCAACTCAATTCCTTTGGCACTAACAACAAAACCAAGAAACACAAGCTTATCTGTACAAAATGTACACTTTTTGAGATTAGCAAACAACTTTTCTTCTCTTAAACATCTAAAACAAGTTTTAAATGCTCAACATGATCATCCAAGTTTTTGCTATAAATCAAGATATCATCAAAATACACAACACAAAATTTGCCAATAAAAGCACGCAAAACATGATTCATTAGTCTCATGAAAGTACTAGGTGCATTAGTTAATCCAAACGGTATAACTAACCACTCTTTACTATATTTTGTTTTAAAGGCAATTTTCCATTCATCTCCTTCTCTCATTCTAATTTGATGATATCCACTTTTAAGATCAATTTTGGTAAAAACACAAGAACCATGCAATTCATCAAGCATATCATCTAATCTAGGGATAGGATGTCTATAATTTACAGTGATTTTGTTGATGGCTCGACAATCAACACATATCCTCAATGATCCATCTATCTTTGGAACAAGCAACACCAGTACAGCACAAGGACTCATGCTCTCACACACATGCCCCTTCTCAATTAGCTCACCAACTTGCCTTTGAAGCTCTTCTATTTTCTCAGGATTGCTCCTATAGGCTGGCCTATTTGGGATTGTCGCTCCAAGTATAAAATCAATTTGATTCTTGATTCCCCTTATTGGCAGTAGGCCATTGGGTACCTCTCAGGAAATACATCATCAAAGTCCAGAAAAAGCGAAACAACAACAGTAGGCAAGGAAACATTAAGCTCATTAGTAATGGAACAAGCTTCTTTGTACAAAAGTACAATCATAGGCTGGTTTGTTAACAAACCTCTTTTGATCTCTTTTTCTTTTGCAAAGAAACTTATTTTTTTCCTCTCTTTTTTTACTTTGCTAAAAAATATTTTTTTCCTGTATTTTCTTTTTCTTTTTTAATCTCTGCCTCTCTTGTCTTTGTATTCTCACTCTCTTTGTTTAACTTCACTTGATCTTCATACACTTGTTTTGGAGTTCATGGTACAAGAGTGATTGGTATTTCATTGAATACAAATGAGTATCTATTAGAATAACCATCGTGACTAACATGTTTGTCAAATTTCCATGGTCTTCCCAAAAGAATATGCACTGCTTGCATTTGAACCACATCACATAAAACCTGATCTTTGTATTTTCCAATTGAGAATGATACCAAAACTTGTTTATTCACCTTAACTTCTCCACAATCATTCAACCATTGCAGCTTGTATGGCCTAGGATGTTTCAAAGTTGGTAAATTTAATTTTTGCACCAAACTAGTGCTAGCCACATTAGTACAACTTCCACCATCATATAATCATGCTACATACCTTCTCATTGACATGGCATCTAGTATGAAACATATTTTCACATTGTAGCTCCTCATCTTCCTTGACTTGTACATTTAGAGCTTTCCTTACAACCAAAAACTCCCCTTCAACTGGATACTCAATATCACTTGCGTCCTCCAATGGTGGCATAGATTCATTATCTGATTCACCTTCGGTCTCAACATCACCATTTTCTTTCAAAATCATCACTCTTTTATTTGGACGCTGACTAGCAATATGGCCCATTCCCAAACATTTAAAGCATTTAACATCTCTATTTCTAGAAGTTTGGGAATCAATTTTTTCTTGGTTATGGGTACCTCCATTTTTGTTGTCTTTAGGATCAACATTGTTCTTGGAGAGTGGTTTTTCAACCTTCTTGCTCCAATTTTGATTCCATGTTGAAGAAGAACCAGAACTTTGACCCATCTTTGTGAACCTTTCCTTTTCAATTGACACTCCACTTTTATTGCCATATGCAACATGTCATTCAACTCAAGATACTGTTGTAGTTCCACCATGTTTGCAATGTCATGATTTAAACCAGCTAAGAACCTTGCCATAGTAGCGTCTCGTTCCTCCTCCACGTTAGCCCTAATCATGGATATCTTCATTTCCTTGTGGTAATCTTCAAAACTTCTAGACCCTTGAGTGAGGCTTTGCAGATTTTGAAATAAGTTCCTATAGTAGTGACTTGGAATGAATCTTCTTCTCATAATAGATTTAATTACCTCCCAAGTCTCAATAGTTCTTTCACCATTTCTTCTCCTGCCCAAAGTTAATTGATCCCACCAAATAATAGCCTAGTCAGTGAATTCAATGGCCGCTAACTTTACCTTTTTCAATTCATAATAGTTGTGACAATCAAACACCAACTCAATCTTGTTCTCCCACTCCAAATAAGCTTTAGGATCATTTCTTCCTTGGAAGGATGGAATATTCATTTTAACGTTTCCCAAATTGTTATCAAATCTATCTCTAGCTCTTCTACCTCCATTCCCATGCCCAAATCTACCCATGTTAACATTAGAGGCACGATCATCTTCATCCTTGTCATTTGCATAATAATCATCATAATCATAACTGTGTTTACTCCTCTCTCTTCGTTGCTCATTAGCAGCTATAGGAGGTTGCCCCCTTTGTGATCTTTCTTCGACCCTATACATCCTTTCATGTAGTTATTCTAGTTCAAACCTCATCATCCATCCCATCTCTCCCATTAATACTTGAATTTATAGATTTGGAACAGTATGTTGTTGATCTTCTTCTTTATTTTGGGACACGATTACTGCAAACAAAAAATTAGAAAGAAAATAGAACAGTTTCTCACCACACTCTCTCACGCTTTTCACTCAAGAATGATAACACTCACACTCGTGTTTACTCAAATTTGGATTTTACCCTCTTGTTGTCTCACACTCTCTTGCCTTTTCCCACTCATAAGTTCCCTCTTTTAGTTCTTTATTGAACTTAATGAACCCACACAAAAATTTTCTTGTAACAATGAAAAAAAACAGCTTGGAAGAATGAGAATTTATAAGAGAAAAAGGAAAGAAGGAAAAATTTTAAGAACTAAAGAAAATTCAAAGATAAGATGGATACACAATTTTGAGGTATTGAATTTGGCATAATACCCTTATGCAAAAGAAATCTTGAATTTCAGCAATATTCCAAATGTGACTTCTAATCAGAATTTTTTTTTCTTTTTACTTATTTTTCTAATGTTGAAATGATAAGTATAGAGAATGAATTCTGCCAAAGAAAATAGAACAATTTTTTTCTTCTTTATTTTTTTATGAAATTTCGATAAGATGGAATAAAACGAAATGAACAACTATGAAATAAGAATAAGGATAGATAATAACCTGATTTAAAAACCTTATGCTCAGATACCAAATGATGTGATTCTAAATGATTTGAACCCCAATAAGAATAATGAGACCCAAAAAAACAATTTAGAACTAGGATACCTTGGATCATTCTAAAACCAAATTCTATAAAAACAAAGAACCTTGAGTCGTTATCTATAAAGAGATAAGAACCACAGGTATAAGAAAGATATGAGATGCCACACTAAAGAAATGAGAAGGCTTGTGAGTGATAAGTGAAGGATATGAACGCCACAAGAAAGATCTTGATAAGTCCTAAGAAGTTCTTTGAAGAACCAAAGAGAAAACACTCTAAAAATATATTAATTCCAAATCTTATTTTGTAACGACCCAAATTCGCTAATAAGGCTTAAGGGCCTTGATTAGCGTGCCAGGAGGGCATGATGGAACTTTTGTGTGATTTTATGAGTTAAATGCATGATTATGATTTAAAGCGTGTTATGTGACTATTTGATTATTTGAGATGCATGACTATGTACATTAGTATGCATGTAGGCCCGGATTGTGTTAGAAGGGCATAAATGTAATTTTGGCCATGTTGGGCATAACTGTATTGATATGTGATGATTTTTGAGACCACACTGTGATGTGGATGTATCTGTGATTTGTGAATCGAGACGATCCTAGTGAGCGGACTAGCGGAAAGTCGAGGTAGAGAATTATACCCGGCTCGGGGCGAGCCTGGGGGTATAAATAGGAAGCTAGTGAGTATATTGGGGTTTATTTTGATATCGAGGAATACTTAATTGGTGATTTATCAGGTGTTGGAAAGCAACGGGAAAATATTAGAGACACTTGAGGATTAGCGGGAATTGGGTGAATGACTAAAATGGCCCTACTTGGACAAAAAGGGATTTGAACTATTAGGGAGGGAATTTTGGTCAATTGGCTTTTAGAGAATTATTTATAAGGCTTTACACTTAGTGGGATTTATAGAGAAAGTGTGTTGGCTGTGGAGAGAAAGAAAGAAAAAGGAAAGAAAGAAAAGAGAGAAAACAGAGGGGTTTTTCTCAAGGATCGGTTTGTGCATTCTTGCACCATTTCTCTCCATTTTTCTTGGGGCAAAGCTCAGTGGAGAGCTAGGATAGGCTGAGCATCAAGGATCTTAAAGTTGGACATGAAGATTTGGCAAGGATTAGCAAGAACACATCAACTTTTGAGGTAAGTTTTTAGAGATTTCAGTTTTAAGGGTTTTGCTGGTTTGAGCTGTGTTTTGAGCCGAGTTGATGGGAACTTTAGGGAATTTCTGGGCAAGCTTTGAGGGAGAGCAAGCTAAGGAGGCCTAGGGTTGAATCAAGGTCGAAATTGCATCAATGGTATGATTTCTAAGTCCTTAACTTTGTTGTTTGACTGAATTTCTGGGTTTAGGGTTCATCTATGGTGAATCTTGAGATTTGGGATGTGTGTGCTTGGGTTTTGAGATTTGGGGATGCTTGGGATGAATGGAGAGTGTTTATATGCTTGGTTTTGAGTTTGGTAATGATTTGGACAAGTTTGGGGTTGAAATGGTAGAAGGAAATCGCAGGAGGCGATTTTTGGTAGTGCTGGTCTGCAACTAGCGCTACAGCGCTAGTTAGTGGGCGCTGTAGCGCTAGCCCCTGTTCCTGGGGGTGTGGTTCTGCTTGTAGCGCTACAGCGCCCTCTTTAGAGCGCTGTAGCGCTGCACTGTTCACAGAAGGGGTTTTTGGGCTATTTGAGAGGGATTTTGACCTAGGGTTCGGGGCTCGATTCCGCCACTTTGTTTTGGGGATCTAGGACTTCCCGGGGGCTCGGGAGTGGTCCCGAGGCTAGGTATTAGGACTTGGGGTTCAGTGTTGACTTTGACCTATGTTTGTGCCTAGGTGTGCGCTAAGGCTCGAGTGGGATCGTGCTCAAGGAGTCAAGTGTTGAAAGCTATCGAACTGACAGGTAAGAAAACTTTAGCACCCGTAGGATAGGGCATGGGCCCATAGTGTGATTGCGGGGCACGGCCCTATATTGCATTACATGTTTAGGGTGCAGACTTAAATGAATTGATATTTGTTTGAATGTTGTTTGAGCTATGCTACATGTGATTATAGTGGAATGAAACGGCAACGGAGCCGAGAACGGCAATGGAGCCGAGAACGGCAGTGGGGCCGGAAGTAACACTTAGCACATGGGATGCTTATAGTCAGGGTAGGACCCAGTGGATACATGTGATATCCTTACGGTGAGGACCGAGACCCCAAGCTTTGGTAAGGCTTCTGGGGCGGCATGGACGTGTTTGCTTAGTCTAATGGTTGACCTGTTTATCTGTGGACTATCTGATATGATTAACTGTATAATTTGCATATGTTATGAACTGCATGAGTTTTCTTGCTGGGCTTCGGCTCACGGGTGCTCTGTGTTGCAGGTAAGGGCATAGATTGAGTCAACCAACCATGAGTACGGAGAGCGTGAAGCGACGCGTACATGTTTGGCCTGCCGACTGCTTTGGTTGGGGGTTTATTCGAGAAATGGCTGTAATAATCTATGATTTTTATAATTAATCAACTGTAAACTTATTTTTAAGATGTAAATAGTTTTCAAACCTTATTTTGGGATCCCAAATGTTTAATACTAGAAGTTTTTATGAAACGACGCATTTTCAAAGATTACAGCCTTAACTTTTTATTAGTCACACTTTTGTTTTAAAAACCTCGGTTAGCGAGTTCATTGCACTGTTTTGTCTTAAAACTCACTTGGTAACGGCTCTAAGGAAGTAGGGCGTTACATATTTGCAAACTCGTATCTCCCCCTATTTATACATGAAACAACCCTCCAAGAATAGGAAAAGCTATATTTAAAGCATTAAATCAATACATGCATTAATATAGACCAAAACCCTTCAATTCTAGACTATTAAACTTTTAGAAAGTAGCTAAATGGATGAATACAAAAAGTCTTAATTTAACCAATCGAAATATAACTACATGGCATAAATAAAACATAAATATATGCCCATAATTCCTCAAAACTAAAAAGCCACATTTTGGGAGTTTAACCAGCCATTTAAATTGCCTCAATAACATTAACTAGGCATTGATCTCTATTTTGAGTAATGTATGACTTTATCTTTCCATAATCAGCCCATATGTCTTGGATTAGCCCATTAAGTGCTTATTTGAATCTTTTAGCTCTCGCTCTTGTAATTGGCTCAATTGGAACTTGGAATGACTCTTTTAGTGTTGCTCCTTTATTCTCATCACAATGTGCATCCTCAAATACCTTGTGTACTATTATTTGTCTATTGAACCTTGCCTAATGTTCTGTAGGATCTGTTGTCCCGTCATATGAATCCATTATGGGCATTCTGAATCCGAACGGCATAGGCGCCTTGACTAGGTGGCAAGCACAGGGCTCGCCTCCATCCTCATTGAAGTTTGAGTCCCACCCCTGCGTTTTAGGAGCTTATCCAGTTGTTGTCGCATTCTTTTGAGCTTTGCAACAACTCGATTATCCACCAAGTTCTCGAGCCACTCGAGATGTTGAGCCTACCTTCGGGCATTGAGGTTGTCTCACATATCGAGCTGCTTGGGCATACCGCCTAGTTCATTTCTGAGCCTGGCCCTGCCCCTGCAAGCATTCTAACCCTCTCGTAGGTCAGGCTGTTCATGTCCATGTGGACCAGGCACCCGGGCCCCTCTTCAACGAGTGTTCAATCCTTCTCAGAGGTTTGGGTTTTGGGGAGGTGTGTACTGTTCTTCTTTGTCTATGTTACCATCCTAGAAAAAATCATTGTTGACTGAGATACTGATGTTTGGACGGCGTGGAGGAGCTGGATCATTTCGGTGTGCGCCTAGTCTTGGGTGTTAGGAAAATATAAATTTGCCTCAATGGAAATGATTATAATATTACAACTCTATGCAATAATATTATAAATAAATATAGATTGATTAAATAAGGTTACAACTCTATAACTGAGAATACAAATAAACTAAAGAACAAGAAGAAGAGAAGGAGAATAGTATGGTGAAAATACAACTCAAAGCAAAATGTTACAAGTAAAGTAAAGTGTTTGAAATAAAGAAAAGAAGATTACAACTCAAAACAAGAAATACAAATAAAAAAAAGAGAAGAATATAAAGATGAAGAGAAATAGAATAGAAAGAAAGAACAAACAAAATAAATAGAAGCAACTCTCACTCACACTACCAAAGTGAAGAGTGTTGGGGATCACCAACTTGAACAAGGTTTGAAACTGTAACGTCCTACGTTTTCGGGTACCTTTAAACGAGTCGGTTCGGGATTTCTCCCCCGGGTTAAGAATATTATTTTAAATAATATTATATTTTGTTTGGAAGTATTCCATGAGTTATTGCTAGCCAAAATATGAATTTTGTGATTTTAAAAGTCAGGATAAGACTTTCGGTCCTGGACCGACACAAAAACCCTGATCGGGTAAAAATCTCGGAAAATAAAATGAAAAATCATGGCAATTATATTTTGGGCATAAAATACATTCATAAAAGTTAAAGTTTGGTCAAAAATAATAAACCTAAAAGAAAATGGAAATGTTAGGGCATTTTGTGTTAAATGCCTAATTTTACCGAAATGGGGAATTTTATTCCATGAATGGACCTTAGGTTAAATTTTATTATTTGATTAATTAAATTAAATGTGAGATACATTAAATTTAATTAATTAATGTTAATTTTGGTGATTAAAACTTAATAAGAGTGAAAAAAGGTGTCAAAAGCCAATTTGGACTTTTCTTCTTATGAAACCTTTATTAAAAAAAAATTTTTTTAATGATCACATATATAGCAAAGGGTGGCCGGCCATGTGGTCTTTTAGAGTTGTGTGAACCCAATTTTATAAAATTCAAATCCCATTTAATTAAGAAGTCAAGTGGGCAAGTGGGTAGAAAAGCACTCAAGTGTTTTGTGATATTTTGAAGAGTATTGTGAGCTATTCTAACCCCCAAAACCGATCCCCACACTCTCTTAATCACTCTCATCTGATTTTTGAAGACCTCTCAAAGTGTTCCCTCAATATTCAACCTCAAGAACACCAAGGAAAACTTGGAGGCTAAGTCTTGGTCTAGGAAGTATTTTCCCTAAGGTAAAGCTTCACTAATCTAGGCTTTTGTAAAGTTTTAAGCATAGAGTTTCAAATAGCTAATTAACTATGTTATTGAGGGAAGTTGGTTAGGGTTTTTGAAAGGTTTTGGAGGAGTCAAAGCTTATAGGAAGATCCAAACCTTAAGCAAGAACACCAAAGAGGTAAAAAGTTTACTTTTGATGATTTTGTTGTAGGGTTTTTAGTTTTAAGCATTATTTTGTATATCTAATGCTTAAAGTTTGTTGTTGGTGATGTAATAAGGTTATGGTAGTTGTTTAATAATTTTTATGATGCATGTGTATTGATTTTTGAAAATGGGAACCAAAACCCCCAAGGGTTTTGTAGGATACCCTAAAACAAAACATGTTTTGAGCTGTGACTTCCAAGGGGTCAAGCAGCCACTGTATATTGTTTTTGTAAAATTTAATTGTACTGTGATATTGTTGAGATTGAGTACATAAAATTGAGCTTTTGAAACACTAAAAAATGTTTAGAAATGAGTAAGTTATGCTATTTCAAAGTTTAGGTAAAAAACTGTTTTTTCGTATTCTTATTTTCGGAACCAAGTTTGGACAGCCACTGTATAGGGCAAATGAACCCATTTTTTTCTAAAATTTTGTGGACATATTTCTGGCATAACCTATTAGTCCACTGTAAAATTTAGTAAGAAAATATTAAACGGGTTGAAAGTTATTAACTGTCAAAGTTTGGAAAAAATAATGACTTGAAAATAAGGTCATTTTTACCTCATTGTTGGAAAATGATTTCACCAATCAAAAATGCTCATTTTGACCTAAGATTTTACAAATACCTAAATGGCATAACAAAAATGGAATTGGGAAATTTTGGTAACAATTGGGTAAGTAAATTTCAAGTTATGAACTAACAAAGTATGTAGTTAAAAATGTGAAAAATAGGCTTTTCACACTTAGTGTAAAAAAATGAGATTTTGGAACATAAGGTAAAAAGTAAAATTTTGTTTATTTCAAGATATAAAATGGTAAGTCTTGAAATCATATTTTCACTAAAATTACCCCTTTGAGTTTAAATGAATTATTTTTATTAAAGAGTTTTTATTCTTTCTAAAAATAAGAGATTTAATTTATTAATAGTTAATAAATTAAAAGAGGGTTTAAACCCCTATATTTTGATAAAATAATTAAATGAATTATTTTTCTAGCAAGTAAAATTGATTAATTGATTTTGGAAAATTAATTAGTCAAGATGGGAAATTTTTAACGGTTTTCCTAATTAAGACAAATTAGGCAATTTTCTTAAAACGGTTTTTAGATATTAAAACCTTAAGAGAAATAAAAAGGAAAATTTAAGAGTTTATTTTCTTTAAAAATAATTAAGGAATTTATTAGTATTTTCTGGATATAATACCGGCTAAAATCTTACATATTTTAACCGACTAGTCGAAAGTGCGGGTTAATAGCAATATCTTGAAAGAATAAGATTTTTAGCGGATTGTGGGAAAATACCATTGTGATACCCGAGCCTAGGTATCGAGACCTTAGGATAGGTCTCTCCGAGACTTAGGGTTTAGTCCCGAATATTTTGTATGACTTTCCTTAATAGGTTTAAAACCAAATAAGGATTATAAATCCTTACAAATGACTTTTATTAAAATGATCAAACTGCCCAAAATAATAATAATGAATTATGAGTGCCATAATTAATCCGAGTATACTGTATGGATAACTACAGTATTGGCTAAGCGTAACTGGACTGAACGTTGAAGGGTGAAAACCTGCTGAGCACTAAGGACTCCAAGTAAGTCAACTTATATTGTATGGCTGCAACATGAAATGATTATTGTCTTGTATGTTAGTATAGGGATACATGCACATATATAGGCTGTCATAGAAAGTTGCTTAGAGACGTTAGTCTAGTGAGTGCTAATTTAGAAAATATGAACGGTAGAAGTCCGTCATATCCTAGACGGTTGATCCCCGTCACACTGCTTGATTTTATTTATGTCCGGTTCATTACCGCGACAAGTGGTCATGAGATGAGGATAAGCTGGTTAAACCTAGGGGCGCCAAGATAAATGGGACCTAGGGGCCCTCATGCTTACTTAATCATTGGACGATTAGAATCTGAGCAAGTGCTCTGATAAGTTATTCCCGGATAGCAGCCGTGAATATTGGCCATTCAGTGAGAGTGCCTAGAGATACTAGGGGTTGCCAAGATTGAGTGAGGCTGAACACCCTAGGGGCAACTGCTCACCAGCACCACTGATTAACATAGAAGTCTCCGTAAAACCGTGTAAATTGGATTACACTCTTGAATAAGTAGCGATGCCCTAGGTAACACGATAGTTACCCTTGATGAGAATATTTATTGGCTAGATCTTAGTGTGGAGACTCGGTTCTCTTTTACAGATTAGCAATTATGTTGGAGGGCGCGTTACGCATGAATTGTTGGAAATTGTCGAGCGTTGGTCTCGAATTATGTTGTGATATAATATATCTGCTTGCTCTGGGATTTTCTGAGTGCAGGGATATATTTGTTGATAAGATATAGTTGTGATATAATATATCTACTTGCTCTGGGATTTTCTGAGTGCAGGGATATAATTGTTGATAAGATATAGTTGTGATATAATATATCTGCTTGTTCTAGGATTTTCTGAGTGCAGGATTTTTATCTAGATATGAATTAATTTATCCTTGGTTATCAGGCATGACCATAAGTTTGCCAGGACACTTTAGCGTTCTTGAAATTGATTGTGTAGGGTCTGGATGGGTCCGGATCCCTATTTCTCTATCTGCTTTGTTTGAAAGTTGATCTTACTAAGCGTTTTCGCTTACCTAGTTGTTTCATGTTGTAGGTAAGAGCAAGGGCAAGGCAGAGCAGTGAGCGCTGGAGTCTTCCTTGCAAATGTACATGTGGACCGACCTTTTGGGAAGCTTTTTTTATTTTTGGAAATGTTGTGTAATTTTCCTAAACTAGGCTCACTCTAATCTTTATAAAACATGTTTGTAACTAAATGTTAAGTATGGCCATTCGACTTTTTAAAAAGTTTTTTTTCTATGGGTTTTTGAGACATTTTGTTAAATGAAAACATTTATATTTCTGTATTATTGAGTCTTGAAAATCCGGGTCGTTACAGAAACCTTGTTCAAGTTGGTGATCCCCAACCCTCTTCACTTAGGTTATGTAAGTGAGAGTTTCTTGCATTTCTGTTCTTCTTTCTATTGTATTATTTTTCTTCTTATTCTCTTGTTCTTTTACTTGTATTTCTTGTTCAAGAGTTGTAATCTTTTCTTTTCTTTTGTTTCAAACACTTCTAGTTTACTTGTAACCTTTTGCTTAGAGTTGTATCTTACTATTCTCTTCTTCTTCATCATCTTCTTCATTTTCTTTGTTTATTTGTAATTTTCAGTTATAGAGTTGTAACCTTATTTAATCAATCCTTGTCTATTGTAATATTTTGCATAGAGTTGTAATATTATTATCAATTTCCATTGAGGCAAAACAATTTTATCTAACATTCAAAAGCTTATCCCTTTTTGTTTCAATGGAAGGGGAGACAATCAAGATCATGAACCAAGACCTAGTGAGATTGGATAGGTTTGATGGATCCAATTTTACTAGGTGGCAAGACAAGGTGAGGTTTCTATTAACCACTCTCAAAATCGCCTACATCCTTGAGTCTTCCTTGGCACCTCTAGCCGAGCCATCCGACAAAGACACTCCCGAGGAGGTGGAGAAGAGAAGGAAGAAGGAGGAGGACAATCTCCTTTGTAGGGGTCATATCCTCAATGCCCTATCCGATAGGCTCTATGACCTCTACACCGAGACCAAATCGGCCAAGGAGATATGGGATGCACTTGAGAAAAAGTTTAAGGCGGAAGAGGAAGGTACCAAAAAGTTTTTGATACCTCAATACTTCGATTTCAAATTTTTTGGTGATAAACCTATTCTTCCTCAAATTCATGAATTGCAAATTATTGTTAATAAATTGAAAGTGTTAAAGATTGAGCTTCCCGAGGCCTTTTAAGTTGGTGCTATAGTGGCTAAATTACCACCAACTTGGAAGAGCTATAGGAAAAGAATCCTTCATAAAAATGAGGATTATTCTTTGGAGGAAATCCAAAAACATATTCGAATCAAAGAGGAATCGATATGTAGAGATAAACTTGTGGAGGGGTCTAATGGAGAGACTTCCAAAGCAAATGAGGTGTCACAACCAAAACATCCCAAAAACAAAGGGAAAAAGGGTAATGAGAAACCTTTGGGTCCAAAAACCAATCCAAACAAGTTCAAGGGCGAGAAAGGTCCTTGCTTTGTGTGTGGGAAAAAGGGTCACTATGCTAGAGAGTGTAGGCATAGAAAAGATCAATAAGGACCTAAGGTGAACGCAACTCAAGAGGAAAACGTAGTTGCTACCCTTAGTGAGGTGAATGTGGTCCAAGGCAAGGTAAAAGGGTGGTGGTATGATACATGTGCCACCGTCCATGTCACCTATGACAAATCATTGTTCAAGACCTTTGAAGAGTCAAAGGGCAACCATGAGATACAAATGGGCAATGAGGGAAAATCCAAGGTACTAGGCAAAGGTACATTGATGTCTACTTCACCTCCGGCAAGAAAGTTACATTAGTGAATGTACTTTATGTTCCTGAAATGAGTAGAAACTTGGTAAGTGGTGATTTGCTTGGCAAGCCCGGCATTAAAGCCGTTTTTGAGTCCGGTAAACTTATACTTACGAAATCAAATGTATTTTTGGGAAAGGGGTACTCTTGTGAGGGTATGGTTAAATTGTGCACCAATGATGTAACTTTCAATGTTATCAATAAAAATGCTAATTCCGCCTATATTGTTGAGTATGATTCTTTATTTTTGTGGCATCTTAGACTATCGCATATTGGTTTTTCAACCATGAAAAGAGTAGTAAAATGTGGTATGATTGCATGCAACATTAAAAACTATGGTAAATGTAAAACATGTGTTAAGGCGAAAATGATTAAGAAACCATTTCCTAGTGTAGAAAGATCATCTAATTTACTAGATTTAATCCATAGTGATCTTTGTGAATTAAATGGTGTTTTAACTAGAGGTGGTAAAAGGTATTTTCTTACTTTTACAGATGATTTTAGTAGATATACTTATGTGTTTCTTTTAAAGCATAAAGATGAAACTTTTGATGCTTTTAAATTGTATAAATTAGAAGTTGAAAATCAACTAAATAAAAAGATTAAGGTGATAAGAAGTGATAGAGGAGGAGAGTACTTCTCTGATGAATTCAATACATTTTGTGAAGAAAATGGTATAATTCATGAGTGCACTGCACCTTATACACCACAATACAATGGTGTTGCCGAAAGGAAAAATAGGACTTATCTAGAGATGATAAATTCTATGTTGGTGTTTTCTAAGTTGAACTTCAACTTATGGGGTGAAGTGCTTTTAACCGCTTGTCACATTCCTAATCGAATACCGATGAAGAAAAATGAGATATCTCCATATGAGTTATGGAAAGGAAGAAAACCCAACATAGGGTACTTCAAAGTGTGGGGGTGTCTTGCATATTGCAAGAAAAACAAACCTAATAGAACAAAGTTAGGTTCAAGAGCTATAAAGTGTGCTTTTGTTGGTTATGCCAACAATAGCAAAGCTTATAGGCTATTAGACTTAGAGTCTAATATTATGATTGAATCTAGAGAAGTTGAATTCTTTGAGAATATGTTATGTGACAACAATTCTCAAGCTTCAACATCTCTAAAGGAGAATTTTTTATATGAGAACAATTCTCAAGCTTCTACATCCAAAGTTGATTCTCAAGAGGAGAATTCTCAAAAGGATGTAAAGCAACCCTTTGAACCTGGAAGAAGTCAAAGGCTTAAAAATCATAAAAGTCTAGTAGTGGATTCTCAACGAATTTCATTCTACATGGTTGAAGGAACTAGAGAGGAAGTCATTAGAAAAATTCCCATTGTACTTCTCGTTGAGGATGATCCTAAGACTTATAGAGAAGTTATGCAATCGAGAGATAGTGCATTTTGGAAAGAAGTCATCAAATGATGAGATGGATTCCATTCTTTCCAATAACACTTGGGAATTGGTAGACCTCCCACCAGGGTCTAATCCAATTGGGTGTAAGTGGGTATTTAGGAGAAAATACCACACTGACGGCACTATCCAAACCTTTAAAGCTAGATTAGTAGCTAAAGGGTTTAGGCAAAAAGAGGGTATCGATTATTTTGATACCTATGCGCCTGTTGCAAGAACAACTTCTATAAGAATCTTGTTCACTTTAGCTTCTATACACAACTTGTATGTTCATCAAATGGATGTCAAAACGGCATTCCTTAATGGTGACCTCAATGAGGAGGTCTATATGGAACAACCCGAAGGGTTTGTCCTACCAAAATATGAACATAAAGTTTGTAGACTTGTAAAATCCTTAAATGGATTGAAACAAGCTCCTAAGCAATGGCATGTGAAATTTGATCAAGCCATTATGTCTAATGGGTTTAGACATAACAATGGAGATAAGTATTTGTATTCCAAAACTAGTAAGGGATATGTGATCATTGTTTGCTTATATGTGGATGACATGCTTATTCTAAGTAATAGCATGAAAGGGATAGAAGAAACGAAGAGGTTTCTATCATCAACCTTCACGATGAAATATCTTGGAGAAGTTGATACCATACTCGGTATCAAAGTAAAGAAATATAGTGGGGGTTTTGCGTTAGGGCAAGCCCACTATGTTGAGAAAGTATCGAACAAATTTAACCATCTCAAGGTTAAAGATGCCAATACTCCATTCGATCATAGTGTAAAACTAGAGAAGAATGAAGGAAGAGCGGTGGCTCAATTGGAGTACGCTAGTGCTATAGGGAGTCTAATGTACGCTTCCCAATGTACTAGACCTGATATAACATTTGCGGTAAGTAAACTTAGTAGGTTTACAAGTAATCCAAGTGTGGATCACTGGAAGGCAATTGGAAGAGTCCTAGGTTATCTCAAGAAAACCAAAGGACTAAGCCTTCATTACTCCAAATTTCCTTCGATTTTAGAAGGATATACAGATGCAAGTTGGATATCCAATCTTGGGGACAACTTGTCCACAACTGGTTGGGTATTTACACTTGGTGGAGGTGCAATTTCTTGGGGTTCCAAGAAACAAACCTGTATATCTCATTCCACTATGGAAGCAGAGTTCATAGCTCTAGCTGCTACCGGCAAAGAGGCCGAATGGTTAAGGGATCTGTTGATAGATGTTAGGTTCATTTTAGGTTTGTTTTAGAGATTGTTTTATGTTATGTTTTTAGTTATTTAGGATTGTTTAGCACATATTTATGCTTGTTTTCTTCTTGTTTCAGGCTTTAATGGTCAAGTACATAATATGGAGTGAAATGAGAAGAAACATGTTAAATATGATAAATAAGATGGATTTCGTGTTGATTGTGGAGTTTCAAGACATTATGTGTGAAAATACTACATTGAAGATGCTCAACACACGTCGTTTATGCTCTATAATGCAAGTCTGAGACTTCAAGCCGCATTTTGACCATGATTTATTCACTTTGTGGAAACACTTCTAGAAATAGAAGTTGTAGATATTTCTCTTAGATTTCCATAACTTTTTGAATCATTTAATTCGAAGTTATATCGAAGGAGTTATGATCAAAATACGATGAGCTAACGCTGCAGGCTGTTCGAAACGAGTTTCGTTCTATTCTGACTTTAGCGCTACAGCGCTAGTGCACCAGATTTTGAGGCATTTTGCCATTGTTAATAGCGCTACAGCGCTCCAGAAGTAGCGCTACAGCGCTAGTGACGCGATTTTCACATTTCTGACCACTTTTTGAATGGCAATTTGGTCTTTTCACTTGGAACTTTGGAGGGTTACTTAAGAAACATAATGTTGCGACTTTAGCAGTTTTTTTATAGATGGGGAGATTGACAAAAACCCTAGATTAAGCAAGGAGGCTAGAGGAGAAACAACAAGAAAACTCAGAGTTCTTTTTCTTCTTTATCTTTTGATTTCATGTTTATGTTTGATTTAGTCATGTTCATGAACTAAATTTCTGTTTAGGTTTTCTAATTGACTCTCTTGAAACTCTATTATGATTTAATGCATTTATCTATTTCCTCTTCATTCTGAAATCTATTCAATTTGGGTTTATTGTGTATGTATTTGACTGCGCATCTTTTACATATGATTTACGAATTTGAATCAAAATCTGAAAAGTGAGATTTGAATATGCTAAAATTGAATAGACATAGACTTCAATTTAGAATGAGAGTATCAAATTGGTTTATGTGATTGAAGGTTGTATTCACTGCTTCCTATTATTTGAATTTACCATAGAAATATAGGGAATTCACACTAGGTCGATTTTTCTATTTCTTAACTCGAATAGTTAACACTTTTGCAAACCTATCATTTCAATGAAGAAGAGTTTCAGTAGTAATTGCATTAAAGATTAATAGAGTGGATAGTAGAGAAGATTAGGATTCCTATTTGTTTTACAGTGAATTCAATCCAAGGTTTTGCTATTATTTGTTATTTGTTTAATTTTTAATTATTGCTTCTGAATATTATAGTTTCTTTTGTGGTGTCTAAAAGAATCAAGAATTTTAATTGATCAAATAGAAAGAGAAATTAATTGACTGGTAATTGAGAATTCAGTCCTTGAGGACGATACTTGTTTTTTACCATATTACTACAAATTGCGACTGTGTGCACTTGCATAGCTTAAAAATATCGCAACAATAGAGATTCCCCTAATCAAAGATAATGTATCTACTATATCGATACATTGTGATAGCCAAGCGACATTGGCTAGAGCATACAACAGAGTGTATAATGGGAAGTCCAAACACATTAGTCTAAGACATGGATATGTAAGAGAATTGATTCAAAGTGGAGTCATCTCAATATCCTATGTGAGAACAAGTGAAAATCTGGCGGATCCTTTCACTAAGCCACTAATGAGGGATTTAGTGGCTGCATCATCTCAAGGGATGGGACTTAAACTCCCTAAAGAGATTCACGATTGATGGCAACCTATCTTAACACTAGTTATTCAACTAGTGCTAGGTTCAATAGGTAACAACAAGTCAATCAAGTGAATATTAGTTGTACTCAAAACAAGTCCCATCTGAGATATTGAGTACTTGTGTGTTACCAAGTGGAGGGTTAAAACTAAAAGGTTTTTTAATAGAATTCAGTCTTGTAAAGACAAGTATTTTTGGTAATGAAATACTGTAAGAATTCTACCTATATGGACCTAGGGGTGGTGCCGACTCCCATGAGAATTGGGAGTATTCTCAAGAACGTCCATGAATGGAAAGTGCACATGGCCATTAACGGTGGAAAGCGAGACATAGAGGTCTCAAGTGAACATCGCAAAGGTGTGTGTGTTATCACCTATTTGTCATCATGAAAAGATGGTTCAATGCCTAGTGCAACCTAATTTTTGACAATTTTTGTGATAATTACGCTATAGTAAAGTTCGAGTTGAAAAATACTTTACTTTATGCACTAATGCAATGTCTCCTATAAGAGGGAGTTCTTATTTAATCAAGTGGGGGATATGTTATATTTCAAAATATAATGATTGATTAAATAAGTGTTACAATAGATAACTATTTAATCTTGTGGGGGAATGTTATATTATTTTATAATATAATGTAAAATTATATTATATTATAATATAATGTTTTAGATTAAATAAATGTGACAAAGTGTGTCACATATTGTAACATATAATAGAGAGTTACAATATTTAGATATATGAGATATATCCAAATAATGTAACATATTTGGTGTTACAAATTTGTAACCTCCAAATATTACCCTTTATTGTGTAAATTGTTATTACACAATATTGAGATGAATTTCATAAAGCCATATGTGATATGGATGTTAGAGATATGATTTTTACCCCAATAATGTGTTTTGGGAGTTACAAAATCATTTGGGAGGGTTTGGAACCGTTTGGAAAAACAACACATTTTTTGTGCTGAATTTGGTCAGTGGCCGCGGCCTGTGGGTCAGAGACCAGTGGCCGCGGCCTGTGGGTCAGAGACCAGTGGCCGCAGCCACTAATGTCTCTGGTCGCGGCCACATGCCAAAAATTGACCAAATTTTCAGTTTTTTCAATCTTTGTTGAACGGCTCAAAAAACCCAAATAACTCCCAAATCTCATTTTTAATTCCATATTAATCAAATTAAACTTTGGTAACAGCCATGGGAGTTGGTGGAATTTGAAATTCAAAGGGTGTCTCTAAACTCTATAAATAGGAGCCTATAGCTCACTTGTAAGATACAACATTTCTATCCATTAGAGCACTTGGCTAGAAACACCTTGAGGCTTGATAATTCCAGAAAGCTTTTCCAATATCTGAGAGAGATCCCTCAGTGCTTGAGTTAGGGGGAAATAAGCTTTTGGACAAAGGTTTTAAACCTTGTTCAAGTTGGTGATCCCCAATCCTCTTCACTTAGGTTGTGTAAGTGAGAGTTTGATTGTGTTTCTGTTCTTCTTTTTATTCTACTTGCTTTTCTTCTTATTTCTCTTGTTCTTTTACTTGTATTTCTTGTTCAAGAGTTGTAATCTTTTCTTTTCTTTTGTTTCAAACACTTCTAGTTTACTTGTAACCTTTTGCTTAGAGTTGTATCTTACTATTCTCTTCTTCTTCATCATCTTCTTCATTTTCTTTGTTTATTTGTAATTTTCAGTTATAGAGTTGTAACCTTATTTAATCAATCCTTGTCTATTGTAATATTTTGCATAGAGTTGTAATATTATTGTCAATTTCCATTGAGGCAAAACAATTTTATCTAACATTCAAAAGCCTCTGAGGCAACTGAGGCCCGCGCGGGGGAGGCCTACGAGCTTCTAGGCATGTGCTCACTATTCCCTAGGCCCTTTGTTGAGGCCTTGGTTATGGCTGAGGGTTCTTGGTCTTTTAGATTGGTGGTTGGACATCTTCCTGAGCCCTCTGAGCACAGCTTCCTCGAGCACTAGGCACCGGAGGGACCATGGTGGGTACCTACAAGGGTTGTGGGGCTTCGGAAGCTGGTGGATTCACTGAGAGTGCCTGCGCGGCCAAGGCGGCATACATAGTATTATGGTTTTCCATCATTGCGGCCATGTTGGCCCACTAGGTTTTCAGTTCTACTTGCTATGCGGCCACCTGGTTTCTAAGGTCAATCACATCTAAATCTTGAGGATGCGTAGAGCTAGACATGTCATCCTCTGAGATATAATCATCATCAGCCATAAAATCACCTTCTGGGTCGTTACCATCATACTCGTCATCCAGATTGTACTCATCTTCAGATGGTATTTCATTCTCT
Organism: Humulus lupulus; assembly: GCF_963169125.1. Classification (NCBI taxonomy): domain Eukaryota; kingdom Viridiplantae; phylum Streptophyta; class Magnoliopsida; order Rosales; family Cannabaceae; genus Humulus; species Humulus lupulus. The sequence continues at coordinate 132,092,924 of NC_084794.1, forward strand.
TCCTCCAATGGTAGATTTGCGATGGGAGGAAGGCCTTTCAGCCTCTCTTGTCGCGAAGGCACCTCAGGATTCACTCGAGACTGGTTTCGCATATCAACAACGGTCGAGGCTTCTCTCTAGCTTTCTACAGCTCTCAATGAAAGCACAAAAATATTGACCCAAATTTCTGTCAACTCAATAATACAAGATGAAAAAGCTGGTAGAATATAATAATTGACACAGTAGGTTTATATGTGGTTCGGTCGTTAATGAGGCCTAGTCTATGTGTCACTTGTATTGCAGAAAGCTTGCTAGAATCATAAGCTCTTTAGGGTTTACACCTTGGGCTGAGAATTGTGTTGCTCCAAGGTCATTAGGAGTCAAAAAATGAGGGTTTCAGATCCTTACAAATGACCCCCTCGTGACCTCTTTATAGATGGCGTGAGAGGAGCTAGGGGGGTTGTCATCCTTTATTACATTACAACTTATTCCCACTTTCTCTCGGGAGTATTCCTAATAAAATAGGTAAATTACACGTGGCACTTGGCCATAGGCCTTACAGGGCAGCATTTTAGCCTAAAAGGTAGGTGGTCCCGAAATCCTAACGGAAAGAGCGCCTGTGACCACTCCCAAGAAAAGTGTTCCCTGAATTTCCAGAAATCTCATGAGGCAGTTATGGGGACCTCTCGGCCTCTTAAGGAGTGGCTGAGGTGTCAGTTTTTGGGAGCTTACGCGGAGTCTTGAGGCCTCTCTTCGGTGACCTGGAAATTTCTACTCTGTTCATACGACCTCATGTAGTCTCCCCTTTGGGATCTCTTTGGGAAACATATATCACGTGCTGGCATGGATGATGGGCTGAAAAAGGCGTGGAACATTTGCCCCCAAGTCTCAAGCGTATTTTGTGCGGTGGAGACTTCTCAACAATTGACACGTGGCAAAACTTTATACTTTTTACTTTAGTATTCTTAATAGTTTTATAACACTTAAATAACTCAAATATATGCCAAATGAAAAAAAAAAAACAAAAATAAGTTATCTTTTTCATCCAAGTCCCTCCAACCCAAATTCAAATTGTGCTAATGTAAATATAAATAAACCTATACGTAATTCTTAAAAAAAAAACACACACAATAACATAAGCTAGATTTATACTAAATAGCCTAACTATTCTCCCATCATCAACATCTGTAGATTCAATATGTTCCCTTGCTTTTGTTATAGGTATTAGTTTTTTTTTAGTTTAGGTGTTAGGTTTAGTGTTTTTTTATAGTATATGTTTTGAATTGAAAAACTTAACCCCTTATGCATCCTAATAGAGGGTAATTTTTTATATTATAAAGTTAAAAATCCTCACATGTGTATGTTTTCTTTTATATTGTGGTAAAAAATACCGTTGCCATTAAAATTTCCCCCCCCCCCTCTCTCTCTAATCCTATTTTCTCTCTATTCTCTCTCAAAACTCCCATATTTTCTCCCAAATCGGAGTACCTCATTGCCCTAGAGTTCCCCCCTTTCTTCTTCTTGGTCGCTGTCATCGTCGTTGTCTTCTTGCCGGAAAATACAAACAGGTAGATTGTTTTTATTTTTCTTTTATAGCTTTGATTTCTTTATAAATAACATTAATCAATTTAGGAAGATGAGCACAATATTTTAATGTGTTGAGTTGTATAGAATTCTATTAAAAGAGATTAAACGAAGTTTTGATGAGATTGGAGAATGGGTTTGAAAACCTGGGTTATTTTTTCTGGGTTTGAGATCGAAAACGATGCATTTACAATGGGTTAGCGATGGGTTAGCGATGGGTTAACGATGCTCATCAGTAGAAATAAAAAAGAGATATTGTTAGCGGTAGGGTAGCGATGCAGTAGCGATGAGATAACGATGGTGGAATTCATGAGTGGGTTGGTCTTGGTTAGGGGATGGGTTAGTGATGGGTTGGTGATGGAATAGTGATGAGATAAGATGGTAAGAATCGTGAGTGGGTTGAGTTTGGTTAGCGATGGGTTATCGATGTGTTAGCGATGGATTAGCGATGTTGATTAGACTATGAATGAATAGGTTGTTAGCGATGGGTTGGCTAGAAATGAAGAGGTTTCTAGCGATGGGTTGGTGATGCGTTAACGATGACATAACGATTGGTTAGGCTAGAAGTGATTGGGTTCTTAGCGATGAGATAACGATCGTTCAAATTATGAGTAGGTTAGGCTGGGTTAGCGATTTGTTAACGATGCATTAGCGATGGGTTACGATACTTAGGCTTTAGGCTATAAATGAAATGGTTGTTAGCGATGGGTTAGTGATGCATTATCGATGGTATAATGATGGTAGTTGCCTTTAAAAATAACGATGCGTTAACGATACTATCACAATGCAATAACAATGGTTTAAACAGTTTTTAAAATTTTGTATTTTTTTTATTGGAGATCTAATTTGAATGGTTATTTTGTATTTTTTTCTTTTGCAAATGGCACCTAAAGTAAAAATTATTATGCTTGATATCCTCATAGATGGGCATTATGTCGACCGTGTCACTTATAGGGGTACAAGAAGGCTGACAAAAATAAGGGAATAGTTTCAGAAGCATGGATTGTTGGCTACAGCGAATGAGTCTCCATTTGAAATAATTTTTCACCGCTCCTATAGTCGAATTCTTGGGGGTGATGGTGCACATTATCCTTCTATGTGGGATCAATTCTTCACATGAAGATGAGTTGCATTTTCTAATTGGAAATGATCATTGTAAGTTCTGGGTGCATAATTTCTCCCTTATTACTGGGCTTACCTGTAGACGTCCGTCGTTGTCATCTTAGTTACATCCTATCTAATGTCCATCTATCTCCTGGACACATTTTAGTGTGGGATTGGATGAAAAAAAATTGGGTTATTGGATCGAGTGTTTGCCATATGCGACCAGGTTGATGATATATGGAAGCTTGGTTTAGTATATTTTGTGGAGGGGGCACTCTTGTCTAGTGAGAAAGGTGGGTATATTTGGCAAGAATTACTGTACATGGTTGATGATTTTGATTACTTTTACATGTACCCGTGGGGGTCTATATGTTTCAATTTGACCTTGCAACAACTGAAGAGGGATGTGGTTGCTATTGGTAATCGTTTATCCGAGAAGAAGGTGAAAGCTAAGGATCAAGACAAGCGTCCATAGATCGAATCCAAGTACACATGCAGGGGCTATCCACTATCCATAGAGTACTGGGCTTATGAGGTTGTGATCAATTTAGCCAATGTGTATGCCAAGCCTACCTTAGGACTGAAGTTCCCAAGAATGCTACAATGGGAGATCATAAGGCAACCAAAACACCTAGACATGAAACTATTACTTAATAGGAAGCTGGTAAGTTATTTAAAGTTGTCAATCATTGATCATATTACTTGTTTATGAATTCCAACATAAATTAGAACATGTACTCATATTTATTCTTTGTGTAGATGACAGTGATTCCCTTCTTGATGCCTTAATCTGCCAAGAAAGACTTCTTTGGAAATGTATACTTGAGGATAGAAGAAGACGGTCCTCGGTAAGTGATGTTGACTGATATGATTCAGCTTAAGGGTGAAGAAGGAGTAGGCATGGATCCTGTTGCGGAAGTTGCTAAGTAGGTAGATATCGCCAATACGACTGGTATTTTTGAAGAGTCTGATGAGGCTGAGCCAACTAGGCCATCTAGTGTTCTACAACTTACCCCAATTAATGTATCAGGCATTAATGATATTGTGGCTGGGGTGGCCTCAGTCAAGACTAATGTTAAAGCGACCCACGATTCACCACAGGGTATTGCGGCTAAAGTGGCCTCAATGAAGGTTGTATTTACTGATGTGAAAGTGACACAAGATGCCATGTTTCAAACTCATAATACAATCTTACAAAAGTTTGATGCCCTCAACCAGCGAGGTCTCATAGATCATACTCCTGATGATGCACTGTGTGATGTCCTTTCTGCCTGTTATGAGCCTGATTCAGCCACACCTGCACCAGCAGCCCAGACGGTCCTAGGTATTCATCTAATAGTTATTCCTTTTAATTATACTTTATTGAATACTTTATATCTTACCATACTTGGTTCCATCCAAGTAAAAGGACAAGGCAGAGACCAATGAGCTACGAGGACTTTCACTAACAAGGAAGTGTCAGAAATTCAAGGATCCAATCCAAATCCTTTCACTAAAGGAGTTAGACGAAGTGCAACTGACAACATTCTGTCAGTGGATGCTCGGTGAGATTGACAATAGTAGCCCTAGGTGCTTGGAGGGATGTCATGGGATGTCCGTTTGGTTTATGTAGTTAAAAGTGAAACGATTTTGGGTTGTTGACATTGTAAGTATGAGTGCAACAAGTCTTCTACTTAAAGGTTTCTTATAGTAATTGACATCATTTTTATCTTACAACACTTGGACGTCGCAAATCATTTGATGTGGAGACGCTTGTTCGAGTTGCCCAAGACGTATCCTATCGACACTACCATTATGGACTCTATATTTGGCCAGACCATGCTTGCCAGATATGATGATTGGCATAAGAGTCTTAATACATACAAGTGGGATGATGTTCATGATTTGATGAAGGGAGACAAAAATAAATTCAAGAAGTCATGGGGTGAGTGTGATGAAGTATACTTCCATCTATCTATCAATAACAATTGGATTCTACGTGAAGCTAGTTTGAAAGAGTGGATCATATCCATCTATGACTCGCACCACTCGAACATTAGTCAAAATGTGTTGGCACGTAACATTAATCAGTGGTGGATGTTTGACAAAAATCCCCACTTGAAACTACAGTAACTGAAGCATACCGTTGCATAATTTGACTGGAGGTGTATCTCCAATGACGTAGTACCACAATCTAAATCGATGTATAGAAAAAATATTGTATTTCTCTTTATTATCCTCAATAGTTGTTTGATTCTATGGATGCCAAAATTTGGCCACTTCAAAATACTTGACAAAAGTGGCAAGGACCAAGGCGCTTAGCACCCATAAAGGTCTGTAGTATCATTAGGACTTCCTCTTTAAGGGTCCTCAAGCCATAAGTGTAACGCTCTGGATAACCAAAATCGTTACACTGTGTGTTTGAAATAATGCGAGACTTGCTAATCAAGTCATTTAAATAAAAATGTGAATCTAATGACACGAACAGGTTAGGTTTAAAAGATTTTGGTTATAAACGAATAATTTTCATTGAAATGAATGTTTGGTACATGGGATCCCAAATAAGAGTTTAAATAACGTAATTACAGAATTTCCAAATCTTATAAATAATCAAGCCACTCTAATGGCAAAATACACGTTTTAGGTTTCCGTCCCTGTACAAACCCTCGATCGTGGCGGTCGGGCAGCTGACAATGTACACCTCGCCCCCAGAGCTCTCCAACCCATGGTTGAACCGTCTTACCCTAGCCTTTACCTGCACCACGTAGCACCCGTGAGCCAAGGCCCAGCATGAAAACATAACATTGTAGTACAATCAATATCAACAACTATGTAGTTCACAGAGCATAACCAAATGATTTACAAGGCATTAATCAATTACCCAGCAAGCCATAGCATTCATTCAATCCAGGACATCAGTTAATAACCAATGATCTAGTTCCAGATATTCAACATATCATACACAACAATTAATAAAAGTATTGTAGAGTCCAAGAACTTTACTTAGCTAGTTAGATAGTAGTATAATAGTAATAGTAGTAGTATTTTTATGACTGTGGATTTTGGTTCAGACCGGGATTTAATTGGAGACTCATAGTAGCACTTGTAGATTTTCTAAGTTTAACCTATAGTTTAAGAATATTAATTTTAACCTAAGGTTTGATTAATATTGCTGGTTATTAATATGATAATTATTGTAACCTAAGGTTTAGATATAGCCAATAGGATTATGTCATTTGACATATGCATGATTATTAAGAAATTATTATTTTAATGATAAAATAAGATAAATATAAGACTTATTCTTCACCAAAATCTAATAGGAGCATGATATTTGTCATAATTTTATTTATTTGTGAATTAGGATGTAAATAGATTTTTCGTAACTTTAGGATACTGTAACTTCCGACTTATTTTTTGACCCAGTTATATTAGGAATTTCGAAAAATATTATTTCTTAAAAGTTGTAGATAATTTAATTATCTTTCTAACGGTATAAAGATAGTCCAAATCGGAGTTCTACAGCTCCAGATATGTTGATTTTACTGAAGGGGAGTTTAGAGTTACGAGATTTAGGGAGTTAGAAGTTAGGATTCTATTTGTTTTTATTATTTTAAAAATCAAGCTTTGAATCTTTAAATATCTCTGAAAAATTTGACCAATTCCTAAGCCTTTGGCTGAAGGATATTCAAATATTTTCAATTAAATTTATTATTTTTATTCAAAGCCAAAAATAAGATTTTTATTCGTAGAACTCTATAAATAGGACCTAGCACCAAGCATTTTTCATTCATTCATCAAGCTAAGTTCAGAAGCTGCAAGTTGCTAGGTTATTGTGAGAGTGTAAACACTTGGGTTGGGAATTATAAGCTTGATCACTATAAGCTTACCAAACACTTGGGAAGTAAGGTTCTATTCACATTTCGGTTCAAGGTTTAGATTGATCATAGAAGTACTCAAGGTATCCCAAACTCTAGTCCATTTCGGTATTATTTTCTTTAAAGTTCTCATTGTCTTCTACTCAGTATTCTAAACCTTATTCCTATTCTTGGTTAGGAAATCTAAGTTCTTGAGCACAAGGTTTTTGGTAAGTATATTTTGATAGCATAGTTCCTTCATCACTTTCATCCCTTTTCTTCAATATACTCACCCTATTATAAATGGTTTTTAGGAGTGTTCCAAGGTCCTAAATCAGTTCTCATATCCCGGTTATTTTGGTAAGGAAAATAGGATAGGATTTATGTGTTATATGATTTTATATGTTATCTTATGAATATGTGTTACGAAAAATGCTATGTGAAGTATGTTTGTAGACTTGGGCATATGACCTATACAACTAACATGCCCCAAATAGATTATGGGCATATGACTTGCTTAGCTAGCAAGACTCCACTAATCTAATGGGCATATGACTTGTTTAGTTTATGGGACCCCAAGTAATAATGGCCATTATAGTATGTATGTGACATAAGTGTTATAGTATGTTTTATGTTGCATTATGAATTTTTATGTATATGGTTATATGTTAGATTTTTCCTTGTTGGGCATTAGGCTCATTCCTTTTATGTTTATATGTGCAGGAAAATAGCTACAGTGGCGGGAAAGGTTCTTGGATGCTTGGGAATGTGTATTGAGGCGGAATGGATTCAAAGAGCCGAGAGTTTCGATTTGAGGATGAAGTCTTTATTATGGTTTTATGTGTATTTTTCCGCACTTATGTAATCTCTTTTTATTACAATTAAGTTATGTTTTTCCTTTTCAAAACAATGGGATCCCATATCCTAACGTAAATTTTATGTAAGTTTGACATTTATTTTTACAAGTTTTAATAAAGTTATGATCTTTTCATTTGTAAGTTCTATTAAGGATTAGGGTCTATGTGTAGTTTTCATTAATGGTCCAAAGTCTAGAGTTGTTGGGTCATTACAAGTATGCATGTCAAGCAACAACTAGGGTCAACGCCCGTAGGCCGCACCCTCTATTTAATCCACTGTCTTTGGCTCGCTTAGGCCAAGCCCAGTGCTCACCTCACTAACTCCGGCCTGCTTAAGCCGAGCTTAGTGATTATTAAGCTGTCCTCAGCTACCAGTGGCTGAGTCGCGACCTGTGCGCAAGTATTGATTTTGGCACTCTTAGGTCATTTATCACATGTCCTCGTGGCATAATACCACCTCATGACATTCATACAATTATAGGGAACTCTTACTCCCAACATGTTCACATGGTTTATCACAATCATATAACAGTGCATACAAACATAGGGAACACTTAGTCCCATCCTATCCACATATACAAGTGTCATTTTCTTACCTTTAATTCCAAGTGCTTTGATGAAGAAAGACGACCCCCGAGCACGATCCTGCCCTGAGCCCAAGCGTATACCTAGTCACAACCATAATAAAGGATTCCATCAATAATTGTATAAGGGTTTCCGGATAGAGTTCTAGCCTCCGAGACATCAAATTCCACCAAACACGGTAGTGGGATCGATCCCGAGCACCCTAGGTTAAGTTTCTGCGCTTAAATACTCCAAAAAGGCCAAGAATGCCCTTAAGGGCCACTGCTCAAGTCTGCCATGCCGTGGCTTGCTCCCAACCACCGCTCTTCCTTCATTCTTCTCAAGTTTTACACTATGATCAAATGGAGTATTGGCATCTTTAACCTTGAGATGGTTAAATTTGTTCAATACTTTCTCAACATAGTGGGCTTGCCCTAACGCAAAACCCCCCACTATGTTTCTTTACTTTGATACCGAGTATGGTATCAACTTCTCCAAGATCTTTCATCATGAAGGTTGATGATAGAAACCTCTTCGTTTCTTCTATCCCTTTCATGCTATTACTTAGAATAAGCATGTCATCCACATATAAGCAAACAATGATCACATATCCCTTACAAGTTTTGGAATACAAACACTTGTCTCCATTGTTATGTCTAAACCCATCAGACATGATGGCTTGATCAAATTTCTCATGCCATTGCTTAGGAGCTTGTTTCAATCCATATAAGGATTTTACAAGTCTACAAACTTTATGTTCATATTTTGGTAGGGCAAACCCTTCGGGTTGTTCCATATAGACCTCCTCATTGAGGTCACCATTAAGGAATGTCGTTTTGACATCCATTTGATGAACGTACAAGCTGTGTATAGAAGCTAAAGCGAACAAGATTCTTATAGAAGTTGTTCTTGCAACAGGCGCATAGGTATCAAAATAATCGATACCCTCTTTTTGACTAAACCCTTTAGCTACTAATCTAGCTTTAAAGGTTTGGATAGTGCCGTCAGTGTGGTATTTTCTTCTAAATACCCACTTACACCCAATTGGATTAGACCCCGGTGGGAGGTCTACCAATTCCCAAGTGTTATTGGAAAGAATGGAATCCATCTCATCATTTGATGACTTTTTTCCAAAATGCACTATCTCTCGATTGCATAGCTTCTCTATAAGTCTTAGGATCATCCTCAACGAGAAGTACAATAGGAATTTTTCTAATGACTTCCTCTCTATTTCCTTCTACCATGTAGAATGAAATTCGTTGAGAATCCACTACTAGACTTTTATGATTTTTAAGCCTTTGACTTCTTCCAGGTTCAAAGGGTTGCTTTACATCATTTTGAGAATTCTCCTCTTGAGAATCAACTTTGGATGTAGAAGCTTGAGAATTGTTCTCATATAACATATTCTCCTTTAGAGATGTTGAAGCTTGAGAATTGTTGTCACATAACATGTTCTCAAAGAATTCAACTTCTCTAGATTCAATCACAATATTAGACTCTAAGTCTAATAGCCTATAAGCTTTACTATTGTTGGCATAACCAACAAAAGCACACCTTATGGCTCTTGAACCTAACTTTGTTCTATTAGGTTCGGTTTTCTTGCAATATGCAAGACACCCCCACACTTTGAAGTACCCGATGTTGGGTTTTCTTCCTTTCCATAACTCATATGGAGATATCTCATTTTTCTTCATCGGTATTCGATTAAGAATGTGACAAGCAGTTAAAAGCGCTTCACCCCATAAGTTGAAGTTCAACTTAGAAAACACCAACATAGAATTTATCATCTCTAGATAAGTCCTATTTTTCCTTTCGGCAACACCATTGTGTTGTGGTGTATAAGGTGCAGTGCACTCATGAATTATACCATTTTCTTCACAAAATGTATTGAATTCATTAGAGATGTACTCTCCTCCTCTATCACTTCTTAGCACCTTAATCTTTTATTTAGTTGACTAAATAATCTCAAAGTCACTTAACCAACTTTTGTGCGTTTTTCTAAGAGTCTCTTTGAGATTCTTTTGAAAACATCATTTTGACATCCATTGATTTTATCGTCAAAATCAATTTGAAGATGTCAATTTTAAACACTTAAATCAAAGAAAATAAACCCTCAATGATTTATTTAAACACTTTGATTTCTAATGCTTTGGTTTAACATTATCTCCTCATTGAGATTAATTTAAAACATATCACCATCTTTAACAAGAATGAAAAAAATTATCTTCAACCTTATTCATTATTGGTATAAAGATTCAAAATTGCTTCTCCAATTTTGTAATGTCACCTCATTGAGACATTGAATATTTGAGAATTATTGTCACTAAATAGTTCTCAAATATTTTCTCTTTTGACCACACTTTAGACTCCAAGCCTATAGGTCAATATGTCATCCCATAATTTGGATCCACCTTGATCAATTTTTCTTGCAATAGCAAGATACTTATCAAAAGATGTAACATTTTTAGGTTCATCTTTTCTTATCTCATAAGTTGAGATGGTCAACACTTAAATGAGAAATTTTAATTTCTCAAATAATTCTCTTTATTTACCAAATAAATGGTAACTCATCACATTGCAATAATATATGATAAAACATATTTATATTATTATCACCTTAATAATCATATTATATGGCACACCATAATAATCATGATAATTCTCATGTATATATCAATATACTTTTATATATTAACATAATTATGTCTCAAAGAAATTTCACATAATTTGTCAACATATATCCATCATATTAGCATGCATTTTGAATCTCATAATTATATTGTAAGTATATCACAAATATCATACAATAATTCACATATCTATTGATTAAAAAAAAATCAATATATAGACATGTAAAAAACAACCTAATTATCATGCTTTATAAATTCTCAAAACATAATTTTCATGTCAAATGTATGTACTACTATCTTACTTATAGCATACACATAAGATTAATAATCACTAGATTATGTAGAGCTTCTCAAAAGTTCACTTCTAAGGATTTAACTTTCACAAATAGATGTGTAACCTATGTTACAATGTATCTCATATTATATTAACATGTTAACATTTACACAATTTATTCATATATCAACATTTGGAAAACATGCTAATACATGAAATAAAATTTCATCACTATTATATAAAATTTACACTTACCTTGTCTTACCACCAAGTTCAATTGAATCCATGAAACCTATTCCACCCTACTAGGTATTGGTTCATGACTTTGATAGTCTCACCTTCCATTGAAATAAACAATGGGGATAAGCTTTTGAATGTTAGGAAAATATTGTTATGCCTCAATGGAAATGATTATAATATTACAACTCTATGCAATAATATTACAAGTAAATATAGATTGATTAAATAAGGTTACAACTCTATAACTGGAAATACAAATAAACTAAAGAAAGGAAGAAGATGATGATGAAGAAGAGAATAGTGAGAATACAACTCTAAGCAAAAGATTACAAGTAAAATAAAGTGTTTAGACCAAATGAAAAGATTACAACTCTTAAACAAAATATACAAGTAAATAGAACAAGAGAAATAAGAAGAAAAGCAAGTAGAATAAAAAGAAGAACAGAAACACAATCAAACTCTCACTTACACAACCTAAGTGAAGAGGATTGGGGATCACCAACTTGAACAAGGTTTAAAACCTTTGTCCAAAAGCTTATTTCCCCCTAACTCAAGCACTAAGGGATCTCTCTCAGATATTGGAAAAGCTTTCTGGAATTATCAAGCCTCAAGGTGTTTCTAGCCAAGTGCTCTAGTGGATAGAAATGTTGTGTCTTACAAGTGAGCTATAGGCTCCTATTTATAGAGTTTAGAGACACCTTTTGAATTTCAAATTCCACCAACCCCCATGGCTGTTACCAATGTTTAATTGGATTAATATGGAATGAAAAAAGAGATTTGGGAGTTATTTGGGTTTTTTGAGCCGTTCAACAAAGATTGAAAAAACTGAAAATTTGGTCAGTTTTGGCCTGTGGCCGCGGCCAGAGACATTAGTGGCCGCGGCCACTAACCAAATTCAGCACAAAAACTGTGCTGTTTTTCCAAACGGTTCCAAACCCTCCCAAATGATTTTGTAACTCCCAAAACACATTATTGGGGTTAAAATCATATCTCTAACAGCCATATCACATATGGCTTTTATGAAATTCATCTCAATATTGTGTAACAACAATTTACACAATAAAGGGTAATATTTGGAGGTTACAAATTTGTAACACCAAATATGTTACATTATTTGGATATATCTCATATATCTAAATATTGTAACTCTCTATTATATGTTACAATATGTGACACACTTTGTCACATTTATTTAATCTAAAACATTATATTATAATATAATATAATTTTACATTATATTATAAAATAATATAACACACCAGAGGGAAACCTAACCCCTGGTGGGGAAAGAGAAGTGTCGTCTCTGGCTGTCCAACCTAGTGGGGATCGTCCAGCCCCATCATCCACCCCCATGGGCAGCTTAGGTACACATCCTCCTCCTTTACCACAAACAGCATCACGTTCCGGCCACCAGGACCCTGGTCCCACCACATGTAGGACCAGAAAGATTCCCTAGTTACACTCAGTGAGCTCAAGCTCTCGAACTTGCAAATTGCACAGGATAAAGCAAAGGCTAGAGAATATGTTGGAAAAGATGCAAGAAATATTAAATGGAATGTTACTTAGAAAGTCCGATATGCCCATCCCAAGTGTAAAGGGAAAGAGTCGAGGAGGGGAGAAACCACCGTCCCCATGTGTGATGGGACTCCTTGAACAAAAGGAGACAAGAGTTTGACTCTAAGATGCGAACCCTCATACGTAAGATAGTCACGGCATCGTGGGGATGAGGGCATGATGAAAATTTTGATTATACTTCGCCCTTCACCAGAGAGATCAAGGTCGAACAACTACCCATCAATTCCAAGGAGCCACATATGACCCTTTATGAGGGAACAACTGATCCTAAGTACCACTTAGATGCCTTTAATTACTTGATGAAGCTAAGTGAGGTCAATAGCATGGCGAGATTCCACTGTTTAATAGTCACCCTAAAGGGAGTTGCATATAAATGGTTCAAAAGACTGAGGCCAGGAACCATCAGGTGGTGGCAACAATTTTTTGATGAGTTCCTTCAACAGTATCACGCTGTCTGCGACTACACTATGTCGGGCATGAGCCTCGCTAATGTGAAAAAAGGCGAGATTGAGAGTTTGAAAAGTTACATCCATCGGCTCAATATGGAGGCAGCAAAGATAGGGAACTTATCAAGAGGTGAACTCAAAATGGCCATCACAGCAGGAGTGTGTCTCGGAAGTAAACTTTGGGACAACATGCTCAAGACATAAGTTGCACACTTGGATGATTTTTATGAAAGAGCATAGAAATACAACAAAGTTGAAGACGGGCATGAGAACCTCAAGGCGAAAGGACTAGACCTTTACCACACTCTTCACCTCGAGACACCTCCGATGACGTGAAGAAGAAAAGGACACATGACAACCAAAGAGGCCACCACCCATGAAGCAGGATAGGTCAAAGAGGGACCCGAGCAAATACTGTCAATACCACAAAGACATAGGCCATGCCACTGCAGAGTGTACCCCACTCAAGATCGATATTGAAGAGGTCATTTGTAGGGGCATCTTGGTAGGTATGTGAGGAGAGATAATCAGAGACCAGGTTATCAACCGACTTTGCCTCACACCCCTACGTAAGCCTCGAAAGTGCAAGGGGAGGTCTGTTCAACCTTTGGAGGGTCGGGATATGGCAGAGACTTGAGAAAATGTAGGGATCGGTATGCTAAAGAGGCAAGATGAAGCCCCCATCCTTACACAATGAGCTTAGAAGAGTGACCCTTAAAGAGTTTTAAAGGAGAGAATGACTCCATTACATTCACTGAGGAGGACACGAGATGGATACACTGTAACGCCCTACTTTCCTAGAGTCATTACCATGTGATTTTAAAATGTGCCATTAACTTGCTAATCGAGGTTTTAGACCAAAAAGTGTGAGTAGATTGGAATCCCACTTTTTGGTTTGGACATTCATTAAAATTATAAAAGTGTTACATTGGGATCCCAAAACATGATTTTAAAATATATTTACAACTCAAGAGTTAGTGCACAGTCAACCTAAGCAAAAAAACTAAACGTTTATAACATGTTCCTCAAAACAACCCCAGTCATGGTGGCCAAGTAGGCCAAACATGTACACACCAATCCATGCCTGCCAACTCATGGTTGATCAACCTTTTCCTTGCCTTTACTTGAACCACAGAGCACCTGTGAGCCGAGGCCCAGCAAGAAAACTTCACAACACAACATATAATAATTTATTCCAACAAATGCATAATTAATCAAACACGTAAAATAATCTACAAGTTCCTATCAGAATTCACAACAGCGGCCTATACCGGTCAAGGTGCGCTACCAGGCACCAAGTTTACGGTCATAATCGAGCGTGTGTACAGCACCCTTAGAGGGATCTGCCCTGGTGGCCTGCATTCAACATGCTTAATGTCAATCCCGGCCTTTGTCGCTCCCAGCCTTCGCCGTTCCCAGCCTTCGCCGTTCCCGGCCTTCGCTATCCCCAGCCTTTGCCAATCCCGACCCTTGTCGTTTCGCCACAAACACATGTATGACATAATAGTTACAAAAAATACACACAACACTAAGAAAAATATAGCTCTATGGGCATAGTCAGTTTTTCTTACCTTGAATCACGAGCAGCTAGCATATGGCAGTCCCGAGCACGATCCATAGCCCCGAGCCCTAGCAGTATAACCTAGTCACCAACAATAATAATAAATATCCATAAAACCCTAAGCAAATTAAAACTTCATAATAATATTCTAGCCTTCGGGACCTCGAATTCTACTAAACCGGGTAGTAGAATCCTTCTCGAGCCTTTAGGTTTGAGTTCTTGAGCTTAAAGGTATGTTTTGGCTATTTTCTTTAATTAGAGTCGCGGCCCATGCCATAAGGGTCGTGGTGTGCTACAAGTCAGAAAGCCTCAAGGATCTCTACTGGGGGACATGAGCCGTGGCATGCCTCAACCTGCGCTGCAGCGCCTGGGCAATTCAGAGACCACCAGGGCCTTCTCACGCACATGGGTCGTGACGTTTAAAGAATAGGGTCGTGGCTCAAGCCCAAATCCTAGAAATCCTATATGTTTTTCTCGAGCCAATTCCACAACAATCCATCAAAATCAAAACCTAAACTCATAATTGTGCCTAGAATCCACATCAGTGCATCATGATCAACATAACTACCCCAAAAAAACTACACCATAGCCTTATCAAAATCCCAAAACTAGCCTAAGGTTCACCCTATAGAAATACCCTTAAATTACATCATAAATTCAACAAAAACTAGCATAGAACGCTTACCTTGATAGTAATTCTGACCCTGAGTTGATCCTCAAGTAATCCTAGCTTGATTCCTCTGTCTCCAAGCTTCAAATCCTCAACTTCAGCACCAATTCTCCAGGAGTTCCACTGAGCTTCTATGCACACCAAGGGAGAGAGAGAAAGAGCTGAATAGGGAGAGAGAGAGAGAGGGAGAGCGTGTGTGTGTTTCATGTTTTTTGGTTTATTCTTGATGCTTTCCCAAGCTTATCTCTTAACACCAAAGACCAAAATGCCCTTATACTTATCCTTAGCACATTACTTCCTTTAAGGGAAAACCTGTCATCTACCGCATTTCCTGCTAATCCTCAAGTGGTCCTATAAATTCCCAATAAATCCCGACATACAAAATTAATCACCAAATAACTACCTGTTACCCGATAAATCTCGAATACTCACTAGGTTTCCCAGAATAACCCTAGGCTCACATCGAGCCAGGTATTAGTCCCCATTGTGACTATTCTGCTAATCTGCTCCCTAGGACCTCCTCGAACCACATGTCTTAAATATATCCCCATAACACTGGGGTCTCACTCATAACACATACATAATTATATTTATGCCCTTAACGGGCCAAAATTACAAACATGCCCCAAATTGCAAAAATTGGCCCACATGCATATTTAAAACACATAAACATGCATATCTAGTCACATTACCACACAAATCATTTATATCACATAATCACACGTATAATTCATTAATCGTACATATAATTCCAATTAGGCCCCCCAAGCCCCACATGCATATCTAGTCACATTACCTTACATTGTATGACTTTATCTCTTTTATCCAGAATTTCCACTAGTTTTCCTTACACAATAAGTTTCACAAAATTTCTAGGGTATCCTCACCCAATCAGGGGTCATACTCGACACCCCTTTCCTTAACATTGGCACCAGTAATACCTTATGTGCCTCTACCCATGCTAGGGTAAGGCTAATCTGTAGGCCCCTAGCCTTATCTTTATTAGGATCTCACAAATATTTCAAATCTAGAGTCAAACTCATCTTTCCTTTCTAAACCATCTTATCCATGTTAGTTCATAATACTCGGAGAAATGCAAGGTCCCTAATCCTGGAACTCCACGTTCCCATATTTAGATTTGCGAACTCTTATGTCCTTTCAATAACACAAACACTCCTGCCCTAACGATCCTTAATAATTTCACTAGTCCTCCGAGTCAATTCTGAAACAGCTAACTTCCTGTCCCTAGTTTCATTTTCCCTAGAATAACTACTTATCATTCCCTATCTCACAATATCTTACTCAGAGCCACTCTAAACGTCGACCGACATTCATCACTGTGACAATCCATTCCAGGGACCCTATTTACCTCAAGGTCCCAAAACTCACATATTAAAGGTAAAACACTCAAAGTCTAAGTTATTCCTTTAGGTTATCAGTTTGTTTGAAGGTAACAATTAATTCCAAATCCCATTCTTATACTCATCACCCTTTATGACCCTTTTCCAGAACTTGGGAACCTAAGGGTCTCAATCTGAAACTATTGACTTTGGTGTCCAGTGGAGACGTACGGTCTCTTTTCGTACACACTCCCTCTTTGATATCTCACTCACAATAGGTCAAGTCAAAACTTTTCACATCCACTCACCTCGTCTGCAATCTGAGGTGATCCACCCTTAGGGTCCATAATTATATCCCTCCATACTAACTCCAAGATACCCTAGAGTCATAATAGCCCTTCTTGCTTCTTATTATCATCTCTCACTTACTAAAAGATTAGGTCGTGTGCCTCCCAATATAAAATTTTTTGGTCTTAAGACCCATTCAAACTTCTTGGATACAACAATTGTAAGGGGTAACCTAAAGCTCATCCCGAATCTTCCCCTCAATGCCAACATCGGACCACTCATCTGATCTGCATATCTTAACCTATCCATGCAAAAGTGTAGGATTCTTAACTATTCCTACAAGATCTTCTTTCTGTGTTTCATCGTTATTCATAGAAGTATATATGGTAATTATCAATCACATGTTCCAAACCAATCCCGGTTGTTACTCTACCCTAACTGTGGCTAACCGGCATTACTATCAACTTGACATCCTATGTAGAGCCTCTAAGTCCTTATCCCTTCATTCACGGTGAGGTACAAACAATCACTCTTTCAATTTACACATGGGAACCCCTCCTAGTCGTTGACGCACCACATTATAACTCCACGTCTTAAACAAGAACAGTTTCTGTCGTGCCGTCCTCTTGTGGTAGTCCATTACATGAATATTTAATGCCATGGTGTGCTAACCAACCTTTTTTCAAACTTCTGGAAATCTGGTACACAGCTATCGATTTAGACAAGCTTTAGGTTCTTACGTTACTTCAGTCAAGGTATGGCGGTCCTTGAAGATGCTTCCAGTAGTAGCCGATGTGTCTTACCGGTCTCACCGTGCTTCTCACCCTTAAGGTGTTCCCTTTGCAATTTCCTTACAGTTTCTGTCTTAATTACATCATGCATGATCCCATCTTTTCCCATAATGTGACCTTTAATATCCTCTGGAAAAATTGGAACCTATCCCTTCCATAACCTTACCTGTAAACTCTGCCCCCTCAGCATCGGTAGTATCAGCGAAAATGTTACTCGTGCTCTGTTTCTAACCGGAAGTAGTTCAGAATATTCTCAATCATTCCAACACGACTTGTCTATACCATTCTTGTACTCTTTGCTTGTCAAATTTACATGGGCCACTCAAGCATTGGTCAATTCGAGAGCCTTCACTAAAATCCCATCATATCATACTTGGTACGAAAGGTAATTCCTGAAATGTCTCTTTCCTTGATCCTCAGCTAGTAATCACCAGATCAAGGGTTAATTCTTGAGAACATTGTCCTACCCTCACAACTGGGCAATGAATCTTTCATTCTTGACAGTGGATACCTAGTCTTAACAATTACTTCATTTGGATATCCATATGCAGTACACATTCTCGCAGACTTTGCCTTCTTTTTGACAAACGGTATTGATGTGTCCCATGATAAGGTGCTCTGTCTGATCAACCCTCAAGTCAAATAACTTCTTCAATTGAACCTTTAATTTTTTCTGCTTAACTAGTGTCATTCTTCATGATGTCCCTGATATCGGTTCTATCCCCTCCTTAATCCCGTAGCATACTCAATTCCTTGACACGACAGCGATCCCAACGAATCCTTTTAAACCAATCTGAAACCTTACTGATCAATCCAGTTTTCATCTGGTCTAACTAATATAACCCTAGTGGTACCCTTCACAGTAGCTAGGCATCCCATAAATGCAATCAGGTCCTTTCCTTTTAAACTCAGAAGTCACCATCATTTCTTACAATCCATGATTGTCCCTTACTTGGCAGATTAATCCATACTCAGGATCACATCAAATCCTCATATAACCAGCTCAATAAATTATTACTGCTAACTTTCTACTAGTAATACTCTAACCCATCTTCTGGAAATTACCAATTGTCCCCTGCAGACTCTAAAGTCTCAAGCCCCATAGCGTAATATTCATACAGTAGGTATCACATATCTATGTCTCTACCAAGAGGTACGTAGTACCAGACTCATTCAACCAAATATAAGAGTACAGTAATTGGAAAGCTGACTTGCCGCCTCTGAGAGACTAGCCTCAGGCTCTGACCCCATCAAGATGGACACCCGAGCTAGGGTTGTGCTATCTATACTCTTTAGTTCTTCCGTCTTTGACTTCGAGCAATACCTCTTAATGTGCCCAACTATTCCACATAGAAAACATGCCTTCGCTCAGCATTCTCCCAGGTGGCGTCTCTTGCACCCAGCGCATATTGGACAGCTCCTCCAAACCTCGTTGCCGCCCTGGCGGCCACCCTGTAAAGTATAACCCCCTTCTACCTATACAAGAGGGTAGAAGAACTGTCAAGAGTCTTTCTTTTTTTATTACAGGAGTCTCAACCCCCAACTGATCTCAAAAATGGGGATACCATTGCCTGAGCTTCCTGCCCTACAAAACTCTCACTCCATGTCTCATCTCATGCGTCCTCTATAATAAGGGCCCTCCCTACTTCCCAAGCGTAGGTAACAATCTCAAACACTGGAGCGATCCTAACGCTCTGGGCCATCCCAGATTTCTATCCTCGAATGAGTCACTCATTCTGGGCCACATCTGTTGGTACCAAATCAAAATCGAATTTGGCAAAGCTATCAAATTCATTGACATACTCTGCCACTGTCTTACTACCTTGAACAAAGTTCATAAACTCATTGGTCTTCGCAATTCAAACTATGTCACAATAGTGCCTCTCGTTGAACCATTATTTGAATTCCTCCCAACCCATCATGACAACATTTCAGGTCTGGGATACAACTTCCCACTATGTTTGGGCATCCTCCCGCAACATGTACGTGGCACAAGCCACTCTATCATTGCCTTCTGCTCCTATATAGTCAAGGATGGAGCTAATCATGCTCATCCACTGTTCAGCTCTAAACGGGTCCAAACCTCCCTCAAAAACTGAAGGATAATTCTTTTAGAATCTCTCATACACTAATTCCCATCTATTTCCACCCTCAGGTTGAACCGTAGCAGGTGGCATTGTTGCCAAAACTGTTAGGGTTTTATGCCCTAATTAAAACCCAATTTCTTTGTAATCTCATTTATTATCACTAAAAGAATAAAAATCATTTTTTGACTTGGTCAATCACTTTGCTCACATGTTTTATTTCATGATTATTTGTTTAATATAAACTTCTATTAAATCCCGAGCATATAGCTAATTGTATTTATAGTGACGTAATCATAGTGGAATATAAATATGATTATATGTTCAAAATAAGTTAGTCCTAAGATTAGTCAGTGCACAAGATTTACACTGACTTGCCAATCTACGATATGATCTACTTACACATTGTAGTGTTATGTTCTTTCCAAAATATTAGCAAAGTAGATAAGATCGGATGTATTTGTTACATCGGACTTGACAGATATTGACAGTTGATAGGATAAGTAAACATACCGTTATTATCTATTCTACTCATATCATATAGTCAACCATAGGTCAATTCAATCTCAATTCTGAGTGGTTAGTATTCTAATGAACATGTTTTCTATATGGCATATTATATTGCTTCTTTATCCAATCACGTATCTAACTCTTGTACACCCATTAGAATTGTCAAAGTGTCTACAAGAGCAAAATAGAAAAAGGAAAAAAACCTTACAAAAAATCTCTTGAATTCATGAGGATTAGCTACCCTTATGGATATCAAGAGAGTCAAAATATTCCACGAGGAAAAACTCATGATAAAGGCTAAGACCTCCATAGGGGCCGGGGGGGGGGGGGGGGGGTAAGGCCTCAAGGAGGACGTTCACTGATAAGCCTAGAGAGGCCACCAAGCTGTCTAGCCAAAAGGGTCCTAAAAGAGACGCTTGTAAAAATGAGTCAAAAGTCCCTCAAAAATGACATCCTCACAAACATGCCCATCCTACAAAGGAACCGCATCATAGAAGACAAAAGGGGAGCCCAAAGAGATCCCTAAGTATAGATTGACCAAGTCGCCTAACCCATGGAAAAAGGACCCTAAAGGAGGTCTTTGCAAATAACAACCTCGCAATCAATAAAAGAGCCTTGAAAAGAGGCGCTTGCAAGGCTTCACAAGATTCTTCTCCCTATAAGGGTCCTAACCCAAGGGGAGATTACATCAAGGACCAAAAAGGGTCCTCATAATAATCCTAGGTCGACAAAAGTCACCTAGCCTAAAAGGGTCTCAAAGAACATGCTTGTAAAAAGTGTCTCGAAGAAGACACTTGCAAAAATAGTGCTATGCGTAATAACGAGAAGGACGCTTCTCGATCAAAAACAAAAAATTCAAAAGTGCGCGCATGAAGAATATAAAAAAAAAAAAGATGGGAGATACCCGAAGGTTCAACACATCCTTAAAATATACCAACGTTCATACATAAGAGGAGCTCAGACGCTCCTTTAATGAGCATGAAGCAAAGACATATATAAAATAGGATAAATAGAAGCCTGAAGGCCAATATATCCTTGCAATAATAAAAAGTTCACATATAACTAGTGAATAAACTATCAACAAACAAAGCTCATTACATAAAAGTACTTAAAAGAAAAACTACTCACAAACTACACGAAAGTCGCTACGAATTTCCTCAGCCAAGCCTCCCACAAAAAAAACTATGTCTTCCAAGTACCGGGTTTAGAATCAGAACCCCACATCAAAGCTAGGGTGGCATGAAGTTTCCCTCTCGTAGTCACTAGGTGATGATGGAGGTTCAGGTGATAATGAAGGTATGGGAGGGATATTCCTCTCCATGAGGGCTATCTGCACCCGTAACTCTACGAAGGTCATTTCAAGATGAGCCACATTGACCTAAGGAATGACAACCATGTCCGCTCCATCGCCTCTCAAGATAGAGTCAAGTTCGCTTTCGATGACCTACACCCTCGGCCTAAGGGACCATGCCAAGAGATACACCAGGCAACCCCTCGGAGTCCATAGGCAAAGGTCTTACAATTGGCAGGAGTTCAAGGACGTGTGTGTATGGAGGTGTGATATTCTACAAGGTACAAACATGATTGTTTAAGTTTGGCTACATATGCATGTGTAAAAACAAAGGAAAGATCCTACATGCAAAGCCTAGGAGTCATGTTTTATGCCTACGTTGCTAACTAACCACCAAACGAGGTCCAAACCGCATGCGTGTAGGTGTGAAAGTGCATTACCCTATGAGTCATAAAAATGCATGCCCAAATTTTCTCTACACACTTGCGTGCATAAAAGAGGGCAATATACTAAGTCTGGGGGTCATGACCTATGGTTATGCTATAACATGTCTAAATACATAGTGTAAATAAAAAGAAAGAGGTTCAGAAGTGTACCTCAATATGAGAAACGGAGACCGGCAAGGATGGGTGTTGGACGCCTCCGAAAATCAATGAGAGCCTCTCCATATCTCATCCCCAGGCACCTAAATGGAAAACAAATAAAGGGATGCATTGGTCAGTATGGATACCAAAAATTAGGGAAATGTGGATACCAATAATTAGGTGTGGACACATTCATTTGGCCTCCCATGACACCCAATGCCAATAGCAATGCTTAGTCTAGCGAAGCTCATAGGGATCATGGACAAGCCATCCCACAGGCCCAAACGAGACATGCATCTCATAAAGACCGCACACCTTGCATATGGGGCCTAATGGGACCCTTGGCCTCACTTGAAAGGACATTGCCTCGCGTGGAACAAGGGTCGACGCCTCGTACTGCCTCACGTCGTATGCAAGACAGGGACCCTTCCCGAGACACCTCTCGTGAGGTGCTTCCTCTATGTGATGCGCTTCCTCTCCGCGAGCTGTATCCTATTCATAAGACGCCTTGCCCACGAGGCCACTTTCCTCTCATGTGAGCCTCATGCCACAAGGCTGAGCATCATCTAGCCCATGAGACTTGTACCTCACACGAGGTCCTTGGGCATCATCTTATGAGGCCTTGTCGCCTTGCGATATCTATGCCACTTGCGAGGCCATCTCATGACTATGACAAGCGTCTCATTGATGAGGCACTGCCTTGGCCTTTGAGGTAGGTGCCTGTAACGTCCCAAAAATGCTAATACGGTTTAGTGCCTTGATTATTGTGTCAAGAAGGCATAATTGGATATATGCGTGACTACATGGCATGCATGATTTATATGATAATATGAATATATTTATATGCAAGTTTATGTGTATCAAATATGCATGTGGGCCCGTTCTTGTTTACAAGGGCATATTCGTAATTTTGGCCCGTTGCGGACATAAATGTGATTATATATGTGTTAAATGATTTAGGCCACATTATTATGTGGATATATTTGTAATGTTTGGCTTAAGGCGATCCTAGTGAGCGGATTAGCAGAATAGTCACAGCAAGGTTTCTCTCTTTACTTATGAATGGTAGAGTTCAAGGTAGTTTTAAGGGTAAGAAGGGGCTGCGACAAAGTGATCCAATGTCTCCCCTTCTATTTGTGCTTATTATGGAGTGTTGACCCAAGATTTGGCCAACTGACACAGAGTCAGAATATGCTTGATATGAATGAAAGTATAGAGAAGAACGTAATGACAAAAGTAAATAAGACACAGTATTTTATAGTGGTTCGGCCCCAGGATCTAGTAATGACCTACGTCCACTTAGAATGATATTGATATAAGAATCAGAATAGTGATCAAAGAACTAGGGTTCAATGAGTTTCACTAATCTCTCAAGAACAATACAATATTCCTAGGAGAATTATTATAGTCTCAAATGATTCAAAAGCCAAAAGTCCCTTCCTTGAGCTATCTCTTGCTATTTATAGGCTCAAGGGGGATTACAGAAGATTGTTACAGATATTCTTTCCTGAATAATCGGATACTCAGGAGATTGTGTGAGATAAATTTGGGATTGTCAAAGATCTTCCCATTAATGTTGCCTTGTATGCGGAACTATCGACCAGCCTGGTCGCAGGTAAGACTGAGTCGTTTATTGCTTCTAATACGTCTTCTGGTCGATACTCTAGCAGAACGTTTCCAGGTGTCAGCCACGTGTCCAGGGATCACTTACCACGTCATCAATGCTAATTTTTTGGATAACATTTGCCCCCCAAGTTTATTTACCACGAGCAGTAAATAAACTTTTGAACGAACGACTCTTCGGTAACCCCGCCTGACGTGTCAGAACCCTTGGTGTGTTCTTGGAAAAAGTAACCCACTTCTATCTAATCATGTCCTTTCGGTTCCCCAGAAATGATTTCGACGGCCATCCCGCTTCCCCATACTTTGAAAAAGGGAAACTAATGATTACACTTTTTAATGCCAGAGACAAACTTATATAAGACCTTCGAAGCCTTCTTTATCTTTTTACGCACGCCACTATTTTTGCAAGAAACCCTAAAAACCAGAGTTTTAAACTTCCCCGGAGACCGTTCTCCTGCACCTCCAAGACTCAGACCAAGAGCTCCTTGATCTCTGAAGACCTTTCTTCCATCTCCACGATTACTTTCTTGGTAAGTTTTCGAAATCCCATGCTTCAAATTTTTCGTGGTGCATGCTGTTTGAGTTTATCTGTTTCTGGTTTGG